>NC_056746.1:1108484076-1108841576 GCF_019279795.1 Protopterus annectens | reverse complement strand
TAAGGTTTTTCAATTGTGAGTCTATGGGGACCAGAGATACAAATTTGTTTTTAATTATTGCTCTTAGTTGTGTAAGAATTGGTGAGTAATTCCAGTTTACTTTCAATAACTTACGCCAGTCAGATAAAGGCAAGTCAAGATATTTCAAAACATCTCCTACTTTTAGATTTTTAATTAAAGGATAGTTTGTTAAGTTCAAAAGTTTATTGTCCAATAATATATTTGGGTTTAGATGAATTGGCTGAACATGGTGCAAGATCTTTTCTAGTTTACACATTTTGAGTAAGGTTTGGAAATCTCTAATCTTTTGTTTAAATACTGTAGATATATTTTAATAAATAAACTATCCAGAGAGATAAAGGAATAGCTTCAGGATTTAAATTATTAGAAATGACATAATTATACCATAATTTTATCCATAAAGAGTGATTTGGATAAGAAGTGTTATTGAATTTAGAGATAGTAAGAAGTTTATTGGATGAGACAATCAAATAATAGAGATAAAGATTAGGTAAACCCAAACCTCCCTTGTCCTTGAAAATGCCAATCTAGAATAGGAAATTCTAACAGATTTAGGGAACCATATGAATTTTGCCAAAGCTTTATTTACAGACTCAAAAAATTTTTGAAATTATCTGATCAGATGATGAGAATTGGTAAAGAAATTTAGGCAGAATATTCATTTTAATAATGGCCACCCTTGAAAGAAATGAAAGGTTTAGATGCTTCCATCTGTCCATATCAGACAATATAGAGTTCCATAATTTATTAATATTATTTTGAAAGGAAGATTTATTATTGTGTTCTAAATTGATTCCTAAATATTTTATATTATAAGTAAACTGAAAATGATCGTCTGGAAACAAAAAAGATTTGTGTGCTAAATGATTTAAGGAAAAATATGAGTTTTTGTAGAATTTAAAAGATAGTTGGAAACCAAAGAAAAATAATCAATAGAATTCATTATTTTTCTGTAATCAGATAATGGAGTTTGAAAGTAGATTACTAAATCATCCATAAAAGCAGAGAAATCAATATTAGTATTAAGAATTCTAGGGATGTTATGAAAAGTATTTTGAGTAATAAACAATAGCAAAGGTTCTAAGTAAATGTTGAAAAGAAAAGGGGACAATGGACAACCCTGTCTTGTTCCTTTAGTGATCTTTATCGAGCAGAAAATTGACCATTAATGTATAGTCTAGTAAACATATTCTTGTATAAAACTTTTAAAAATTTATAAAGAATAAGGAATATTAAAACATAACATAGTTTGAAATAGAAAGTTCCAACATACTCTGTCAAAGGCATTTGATGCATCTATAATCAAAGCATATATAGGGTTTGGATTTTTCTTAATGAGATGAAGTATAGTCTCTAAAGATAGAGTATTATCCCAAGCATGTCTCTGAGACATAAAACCTGATTGATCTGACGAGATAATTGAGGGTAAAATCCGTTTCAATCTGTTAGCCAGAATAGATGACAGAATCTTAATATCCACGTTAATTAAAGAAATGGGTCTATAATTTACTGGGTCAGATTTATCTTTATTATTTTTTAGAATTAGAATGGTTTTGGATGTGTTCCAATGAATATCTGAGATATCATTAACTCTTATATGATTGTAAACTTTAAATAGAAAGGGAAGAACTACCAATTTGAAAGTTTTGAAAAATTCTGGAGTAAAACCATCAGGTCCCGGAGATTTATCCAATTTAAGATTATCTATTGAATCCGAGATTTCTTGTACCGATATAGGGGTAGAAAGTAGTTTTTGCTGATTATCATTAAGTTTAAATTGTTATTATTATCATCATTCTTAGTATTATTGCACCTTCTACTACCCTGGCTTGTCAGTGGTATAGTTTTAAAATACTATGGCTGGTCATAGTTCCTCTTCTTCATTCATACATAGGGCACGACAGTCACCTACTTCCACAGACTCATAGGCCTCAAATGGATAACATAGCTCAGTTAATAAAACTATTTATAGATGATTTGATTGTTTCACACTTCAAAAAAAAAAATAACCAGAGTCAAAGTAAAATAACCCATCTACAGACAGTCCTGCATGGTGTTATAGATATCTTTCCATATGCTACGTCCTGTACTTAAGCAATAATCCACTACTGTGCGTGGGTAAATCCTGATATACCCACAAACAGGAGTGGATTATTGCTATTATACAATGGCATTATTTAAGAATGAAATGGCTTACCTTTCTTAAATGATGTCTTTGTATAATGGTTCTAGTGTTCCTTCGCATTCTTCCTTGTTTGCTGATGTACTGCTCACCTGTATAGGACCTACGTTCTTATGTTTGCACAGTACATCACAGCTGTTCAGGAGAAGCAGAGAGAATCACCATTGCTGTTTTTTTTTTTTTCCTGCCATTATAACCTCTTAATCCAAGAAACCTGGACAAAGCCCAACATAACGGGGGGCAAAGGTCCAAAAATAGGGACATATTTTAAATATTGTTCTTATAAACTTAGAAAGTTGCTAGAATAAGAAACATTGTCTTTGCGTATATTTCTGGAAGGATATGAAACCTGAAATGTCTGTCTTTTTTAATAACTTCAATCCTCAATGACTTGACAGAAAACTTCAGTTTTTATGAGGAACGGACCAAAAATATAGGGCAAAAATGTGGACATTTATAAGTATGACTGATGAGATTTTGCAAAGGACAGTGCAAAAATACAAGGAAAATCAGGTATGTTTCTGATTGTTTAATTTTGCAGAATGTACCTGATTTTCTCATATTTGTCTCTGTCCCTTAGCAAATACCAATAGAAGGTCAATGATACTTTAGTAGCCAGACTTCTTTGTATTGGTATATGCTCAATATACAACTGGCATGCGGGTTGGGCTGTCCAATCAGTGTGCTTGTTTCAGAATAGTAATAAGCAGTCAATGTATAAGTATTCTTATTATCCATCTGATTAAATGGGTGCTTTAAGCGGTACAGGGTTGTTGGGAAGTAGAACCTGTGTGAGCACGGAGCAAATCCTCCATGAGACACCAGTCCATTACAGGACTATGGAAAATATGCTACAGGTATTTCTTTGTTCATACCTTCATGATGCACCACATTTGATAAAATGTACGTAACATGTATGCCTTTAATAAGTAACAATTCATGCCAGTTCATCAATAGTCACAGAGTCATCATTATGTTCCATTTTCTAGCTAAGCTGATTATTTCCATGATACCCGCTACAGTTATATGCTTCACACTACATGCATTCTAACATTACCTGAGACCCACTGCAGTTATATGCTTCACACTACATGTATTCTAACATTACCTGAGACCCACTGCAGTTATATGCTTCACACTACATGCATTATAACATTACCTGAGACCCACTGCAGTTATATGCTTCACACTACATGTATTCTAAAATTAACTGAGACCCACTGCAGTTATATGCTTCACACTACATGTATTCTAATATTACCTGAGACCCACTGCAGTTATATGCTTCACACTGCATGTATTCTAACATTACCTGAGACCCACTGCAGTTATATGCTTCACACTACATGTATTCTAACATTACATGAGACCCACTGCAGTTATATGCTTTGCACTACATGCATTATAACATTACCTGAGACCCACTGCAGTTATATGCTTCACACTACATGTATTCTAATATTACCTGAGACCCACTGCAGTTATATGCTTCACACTACATGTATTCTAACATTACCTGAGACCCACTGCAGTTATATGCTTCACACTACATGTATTCTAACATTACCTGAGACCCACTGCAGTTATATGCTTCACACTACATGCATTCTAACATTACCTGAGACCCACTGCAGTTATATGCTTCACAATACATGTATTCTAACATTAACTGAGACCCACTGCAGTTATATGCTTCACACTACATGTATTCTAACATTACCTGAGACCCACTGCAGTTATATGCTTCACACTACATGTATTCTAACATTACCTGAGACCCACTGCAGTTACCTGCCTCACACTACATGTATTCTAACATTACATGAGACCCACTGCAGTTATATGCTTCACACTACATGTATTCTAACATTACCTGAGACCCACTGCAGTTTTATGCTTCACACTACATGCATTCTAACATTACCTGAGACCCACTGCAGTTATATGCTTCACACTACATGTATTCTAACATTACCTGAGACCCACTGCAGTTATATGCTTCACACTACATGTATTCTAACATTACCTGAGACCCACTGCAGTTATATACTTCACACTACATGTATTCTAACATTATCTGAGACCCACTGCAGTTATATGCTTTATACTACATGTATTCTAACATTACCTGAGTTTCTCCAAAGTAAAACATCTCACTCAGATTCATGCGGCACCAGCCATCAATTTTGCGATACATGTTAAAGTTGCTGTACTAGCATCTAATGTTTTTTCCCATTTTTGCAAAGTCTCCTGGCATGATGACCTGACATGTCTTATCTTATTCACAAAAATATATCCTATGTTTAAGGGGCTCCATCAATACTACTTTGAATCTGTTTAGATGCAGCATATCTGCTGCTGAATAAGAATTTTATTTTCAAATGTGTATTACTAGGAAAAGTTCAAATAAAATAAAAATCAATAAATTTCAACCCAAAGTTAGAAAAAGAACAAGTAATTTAAACATGAGGTACAGTACAGGGAAATGGAGTATCTCTGGTCTTAAGTATCCCCCAAAGGTTCTTAAGTAGAGAGATCACAGAATTAGAGTCCCTGAGCTATTAACGGAGACTGGAAGGCATTCCTTTATTCATTGTCTTATACACTTTTAACAGAAGATTGTTGTCTTGCTTACTGCTCTATTAGAGAACTGGACCTCCTGTTTCTCTGCAAGTTCAGTATGTCCACAAATACTAGAACCAGGAGCCCACATATTTGTTTTTCATAAACTTATTTATTAAATTTTAACATTCAATATGAACAAAAATTAATTTTAACATTTCATGTGATCGGATTAACATAAACACTTCTGTTATATGAAAGTCTACATCTTCAACAACAGATAAATAAAAAAATGTGGAAGGTCAGTTTATTACCCAGTATCTCCCAAACCTCTGGAATAAACATTCTCTGCATATTAAGTGGTGTGACTCACTATCTTACTTTAAATATAAACTAGACGACTGGATAGATATCAACACATTTACTCCAGGATTGACCAGTATGGCCCTCCTGGAGAAAGCACGTGCAGCCTGAGGGAGGGTAATGGCAAGTCGGGAATAGTCATAAGGTTTAGTGGTCTTAGAATATTTATGAATCTAGTGCTCTAAGTTCTTCCATTGATATATTTTATATTGTATTTGTAATAAGTAGAACATGTGTATATGTGTGTGTACATATATATAACACAAACATATATATCTCGTTCTCTCTCTCTCTCTCTTCTCTCTCTGTCTACATATACATATATATATATATATGTATATATATATATATATATATACATATATATATATATATATATATATATATACACACACACACACACACACACACACACACACACACACACACACACACACACATATACATACACACACACACACACACACACACACACACACACACAGACATACACATATATATATATATATATATATATATATATATACATATATATATATATGTGTGTGTGTGTGTGTGTGTGTGTGTGTAGAGAGAGAGAGAGATATGCCATAAATTAGGTAGATTGCATTTAATTCAAGATCTGTTTTGTTGACATATTTTGGTCGACAAAGCAGATGGTTAACGATTGTGTGAGATAGATATCAACATTAAACAGTGCATTCTCCCAGAGATAAACTCAGAGCATGCAAGTAAAAATCTTTTTTTGCAGAGGGGGCAAGTCACCCATGTTGTGGGCTTTGCTTCCCACAACACCTGCTACTTAAATATACCAACTCTGAAATCACGTAATACTGAGAAAAGGGCATATTACCCTACACTGGTATTATAGAGATCTTGCATGACTGTTTATCAGCTGTTTAGCCACACAAATTGTGTCAACAAAACGCAACCAAACCACAAGCTGACATATGTGATTCCTCTCACACAGAATTGTGTGTGTGTGTGTGTGTGTGTGTGTGTGTGTGTGTGTGTGTGTGTGTGTGTGTGTGTGTGCATACGTGTATATATATATATATATATATATATATATATATATACATATATATGTATATATATATATATATATATATATATATATATATATATATTTATTTATATATAAACTCTGATAATGTACTGTGGCAGATACAGTAAACCCTTTCCACTATTTAGAAAACATTTAAAGATTATGTGCAGTTGGGGCAGCCACCTTTGTTATTACTGCATGTACCTATTTTTATTGTATGGGTATTCCAAATGTGAATTTTGATGGTCTTCATCATAAAAAACATAAAAAGCATAAAATATAAAGATTATTTATTTGCAGCACTAGTAGTCATGGGTGCAAGCATGCCACTAACATCTGGTCATGTCCAGATGACGCAAATGATTGGAATGCCTTCTTTCTCTGAGCTATTCAGAGTTCCCTGTAATACACAAAGTGCTACCATCTACTCACAGTTCCCTGTAATACACCCAGTGCCACCATCTACTCACAGTTCCCTGTAATACACCCAATGCCACCACCTACTCACAGTTCCTTGTAATACACCCAGTGCTAACATCGACTCACATTTCCCTGTAATACACACACTGCTACCATCTACTCACATTTCCCTGTAATGCACCCAGTGCCACCATCTACTCACAGTTCCCTGTAATACACCCAGTGCCACCATCTACTCACAGTTCCCTGTAATACACCCAGTGCCACCACCTACTCACAGTTCTTTGTAATACACCCAGTGCTAACATCGACTCACATTTCCCTGTAATACACACACTGCTACCATCTACTCACAGTTCCCTGTAATACACCCAGTGCCACCATCTACTCACAGTTCCCTGTAATACACCCAGTGCCACCATCTACTCACAGTTCCCTATAATACATCCAGTGCCACCTCCTACTCAAAGTTCCTTGTAATACTGAAATGGCTGGAGAGTAAATCTGGAGCATCTACTTTTGTCTGCTGCTGAACCTTAGCATACGCGTTTTGAAATGACAGAAGGCAGTCAACTGGAAAGTCTTTGAAAAGCACTTACTCTTTTCTTGTTTTACTTTTATTTCATTTGATTTTTTTTTTTAATTAGCAAGAATAAGTTAGGAACTAATTATTTGTTGTGGTTAATATTTGCAGCAAGAATGTACAATGTTCTCCTGAACTATAGTTTGCTTTGATCCAAGTATGAAGCTTACAAACAGCATAGTGATTGTCTTCTTATGAAGAGGTGAACAGCTCAAGTGTCTAGACTTATAGAAAACTCTCCAGCATTGTCTGTTGCTCTGGATTTTATCCAAAGTCTTCTCCACTAACATCAGTCATTTGAAATGATTGTAAAAAATGCTTCTCTTTTTCAGTTTTACTTTTGTTTTGCTTAAGTTTGAAACCATTTCTAATAAGCTCGAAAGTGAGTCATACTTTTGTCTGTGACAGTAATGTGTAGGAAGAGTGCAAACTGGTGATGTAGAAAATTAATTAGCCACAGACTACAGGTGGAGTGTAGCCAGGCAGCTTATCTGTTTTCTTTCAGTGAGGGGAACAGCTTGAAAGTTTACATTTATTTTCAAATGTTGACTGTTCCTACTGCTGGCGTTGCATATAACTTCTAGAGAACTGAGCGATGCTGTTACGTAACCTATCATCCTACCCTTTTATCTCCATAGTCTTGACTGGCATTCCTTTTATATGCTGAAGATTGGTATAAAACATGAATTTTCTGTTTAGCAGCTGGAAAATAAACGCACAGATACATCAAAGAAAACATTACATGCCCAGAGTTACTCGAAGACAGCTACCAGCAAGTAAACAGCAAGTTTCTGAAAACTACAGATAATTTGCTACATATCTAAGAGTTGGAGCTATAAGAACAGAGAAACTCTAGAATGCAACTGAACTTGTCCATTATGAACCCTTTTCAGCAACAGCCCAAGTCAAAAGAACTAAGATCATTTCAATATGTCTGGACATGTTAAAATAGCCAATAAACCAGCATTTTTTGTGTGGAAATCCGAGTACCCAGAAAAGACACATACAGACACAGGAAGAACATGAGAACCCTATACGTACAATAATCAAAGTTCAGGACTGAGCCCTTGACCCTGGAGCTATGAAGTAGAAATCTAAATCAATGACCACTATAGTGTCAAACAGTAAATTCAACTGTGAACAATACCACTAAAATTAAATAGAGGTAATATGAAATCAAACACAAACAGTTGGGAGAAACTTTCAGTGGCTGTGGAAGTGGTGTAATACCATTGCTATGATGAGGCAGACTTCTAGGAGTCATTCTGAAGAATAATATACAGCCCCATCTGCAGACATATTTCTGGGCCGGTACTGGAGGTTACTCTGCCCCAGGCAGAGCTAAGATATACAGCCTCATCTGCAGACATATTTCTGGGCGAGTACTGGAAGTTGCTCCACCCCAGGCAGAGCTGAGATATACAGCCCCATCTGTAGACATATTTAAGGGCCAGTACTGGAGGTTGCTCTGCCCAAGGCAGAGCTGAGATATACAGCCCCATCTGCAGACATATTTCTGGGCTGGTACTGGAGGTTGCTCTGCCCCTGGTAGAGCTAAGATATACAGCCCCATCTGTAGACATATTTCTGGGCCGGTACTGGAGGTTGCTCTGCCCCAGGCAGAGCTGAGATATACAGCACCATCTGTAGACATATTTCTGGGCTGGTACTGGAGGTTGCTCCACCCCAGGCAGAGCTGAGATATACAGCCCCATCTGTAGACATATTTAAGGGCCAGTACTGGAGGTTGCTCTGCCCCAGGCAGAGCTGAGATATACAGCACCATCTGTAGACATATTTCTGGGCTGGTACTGGAGGTTGCTCTGCCCCAGACAGAGCTGAGATATACAGCCCCATCTGCAGACATATTTCTGGGCTGGTACTGGACATTGCTCTGCCCCTGGCAGAGCTAAGATATACAGCCCCATCTGCAGACATATTTCTGGGACGGTACTGGAGGTTGCTCCACCCCAGGCAGAGCTGAGATATACAGCCCCATTTGCAGACATATTTATGGGCTGGTACTGGCGGTTGCTCTGCTCGTGGCAGAGCTAAGATATACAGCCCCATCTGCAGACATATTTCTGGGATGGTACTGGAGGTTGCTCTGCCCCAGGCAGAGCTGAGATATACAGCCCCATCTGCAGACATGTTTCTGGGCACGTACTGCAGGTTGCTCCTCCCCAGGCAGAGCTGGGATTTACAGCCCCATCTGTAGACATTTTTCTGGGATGGTACTGGAGGTTGCTCTGCCTCAGGCAGAGCTGAGATATACAGCCCCATCTGCAGACATATTTTTGGGCTGATACTGGAGGTTGCTCCACCCCAGGCAGAGCTGAGATATACAGCCCCATTTGCAGACACATTTTTGGGCTGGTACTGGAGGTTGCTCTGCCCCTGGTAGAGCTAAGATATACAGCCCCATCTGCAGACATATTTCTGGGCTGGTACTGGAGGTTGCTCTGCCCCAGGCAGAGCTGAGATATACAACCCCATCTGCAGACATATTTCTGGGCTGGTACTGGAGGTTGCTCTGCCCCTGGAAGAGCTAAGATATACAGCCCCATCTGCAGACATATTTCTGGGATGGTACTGGAGGTTGCTCTGCCCCAGGCAGAGCTGAGATATACAGTCCCATCTGCAGACATATTTCTGGGCTGGTACTGGAGGTTGCTCTGCCCCAGGCAGAGCTGAGATATACAGCCCCATCTGCAGACATATTTCTGGGCGAGTACTGGAAGTTGCTCCACCCCAGGCAGAGCTGAGATATACAGCCCCATCTGTAGACATATTTAAGGGCCAGTACTGGAGGTTGCTCTGCCCAAGGCAGAGCTGAGATATACAGCCCCATCTGCAGACATATTTCTGGGCTGGTACTGGAGGTTGCTCTGCCCCTGGTAGAGCTAAGATATACAGCCCCATCTGTAGACATATTTCTGGGCAGGTACTGGAGGTTGCTCTGCCCCAGGCAGAGCTGAGATATACAGCACCATCTGTAGACATATTTCTGGGCTGGTACTGGAGGTTGCTCTGCCCCAGACAGAGCTGAGATATACAGCCCCATCTGCAGACATATTTCTGGGCTGGTACTGGACATTGCTCTGCCCCTGGCAGAGCTAAGATATACAGCCCCATCTGCAGACATATTTCTGGGACGGTACTGGAGGTTGCTCCACCCCAGGCAGAGCTGAGATATACAGCCCCATTTGCAGACATATTTATGGGCTGGTACTGGCGGTTGCTCTGCTCGTGGCAGAGCTAAGATATACAGCCCCATCTGCAGACATATTTCTGGGATGGTACTGGAGGTTGCTCTGCCCCAGGCAGAGCTGAGATATACAGCCCCATCTGCAGACATATTTCTGGGCACGTACTGCAGGTTGCTCCTCCCCAGGCAGAGCTGGGATTTACAGCCCCATCTGTAGACATTTTTCTGGGATGGTACTGGAGGTTGCTCTGCCTCAGGCAGAGCTGAGATATACAGCCCCATCTGCAGACATATTTTTGGGCTGATACTGGAGGTTGCTCCACCCCAGGCAGAGCTGAGATATACAGCCCCATTTGCAGACACATCTTTGGGCTGGTACTGGAGGTTGCTCTGCCCCTGGTAGAGCTAAGATATACAGCCCCATCTGCAGACATATTTCTGGGCTGGTACTGGAGGTTGCTCTGCCCCAGGCAGAGCTGAGATATACAACCCCATCTGCAGACATATTTCTGGGCTGGTACTGGAGGTTGCTCTGCCCCTGGTAGAGCTAAGATATACAGCCCCATCTGCAGACATATTTCTGGGATGGTACTGGAGGTTGCTCTGCCCCAGGCAGAGCTGAGATATACAGTCCCATCTGCAGACATATTTCTGGGCTGGTACTGGAGGTTGCTCTGCCCCAGGCAGAGTTGAGATATACAGCCCCATCTGCAGACATATTTTTGGGCCAGTACTGGAGGTTGCTCTGCCCCAGGCAGAGCTGAGATATACAGCCCCATCTGCAGACATATTTCTGGTCCCGTACTGCAGGTTGCTCCACCCCTGGCCGAGCTGGGAAGGATGTGCAGGATTTCCCTTCCTATCCAAGGATCACACATGTCACTACTGCTGCCTCACTAGTGCCTAGAAAGAAACCCTGCTGACATGTTCTAAAGGAGAGGAGTGATAGAATACATGTGAAATCCTCATGTAGTTCCACAACACTGTTCCTGTGTTGTCCTGGCAAAGACTGGTGTATCTTTGAAAGCAACAAAAGTGGTGTTTAGGGTAAATAATCATGTTGTCTAGCATGAAAACACTCAAAAGAGTGGCATGAGACTCCATAGGATGAGGAAACAACTAATGTTGGTAAACTCCCATTCTTACGAGGGCAGATCTTTCAGACAGTAGGAACAGGCTGATAAAATATACGTTTAGTGCTTTGGCTGGCAGAAGCAGGGAGTAATAATAAAAATTCTAACACCTGACTATTACCCGTACTTTAAAAGACTACAACAAATTAAAGAACAGAACTACTCACTTAGAAGCAGCCAAGATAGCACTCTCACACTTTAAGACCAAAATTTAAACCGGATATTGGAGAAAACACTTTCTCAAGAATAGGACTTGCCACTTGAAACCAACTACCAACTGAAATAAAAACATTAGACTCCACAGGGACATTTAAAAGTAATATAAAACATTATATACTAAATGAATATAAGAACACCTGCTTTTTGGACACTGGCTGCATATAACTTCTAGAGAACTGAGAGATGCTGTTACGTAACCTATCATCCTACACTTTTATCTCCATAGTCTTGACTGGCATTCCTTTTATATGCTGAAGATTGGTATAAAACATGAATTTTCTGTTTAGCAGCTCGAAAATAAATGAACAGATACATCAAAGAAAACATTACATGCCCATAGTGACTCGAAGACAGCTACCAGCAAGTAAACAGCAAGCATCTGAAAACTACAGATAATTTGTTACATATCTAAGAGATGGAGCTATAAGAACAGAGAAACTCTAGAATGCAACTGAACTTGTCCATTATGAACTCTTTTCAGCAACAGCCCAAGTCAAAAGAACTAAGATCATTTCAATATGTTTGGACATGTTAAAATAGCCAATAAACCAGCATTTTTTGCATGGAAATCCGAGTACCCAGAAAAGACACATACAGACACAGGAAGAACATGAGAACCCTATACATACAATAACCAAAGTTCAGGACTGAGCTCTTGACCCTGGAGCTAAGAAGTAGAAATCTAAGTCAATGACCACTATAGTGTCAAACAGTAAATTCAACCATGAACAATACCACTAAAATTAAATAGAGGATAATATGAAATCAAACACAAACAGTTGGGAGAAACTTTCAGTGGCTGTGGAAGTGGTGTAATACCATTGCTATGATGAGGCAGACTTCTAGGAGTCATTCTGAAGAATAATATACAGCCCCATCTGCAGACATATTTCTGGGCTGGTACTGGACATTGCTCCGCCCCAGGCAGTGCTAAGATATACAGCCCCATCTGCAGACATATTTCTGGGACGGTACTGGAGGTTGCTCCACCCCAGGCAGAGCTGAGATATACAGCCCCATTTGCAGACATATTTTTGGGTTGGTACTGGCGGTTGCTCTGCCCCTGGCAGAGCTAAGATATACAGCCCCATCTGCAGACATATTTCTGGGATGGTACTGGAGGTTGCTTTGCCCCAGGCAGAGCTGAGATATACAGCCCCATCAGCAGACATATTTCTGGGCCAGTACTGGAGGTTGCTCTGCCCCAGGCAGAGCTGAGATATACAGCCCCATCTGCAGACATATTTCTGGGCATGTACTGCAGGTTGCTCCTCCCCAGGCAGAGCTGAGATTTACAGCCCCATCTGTAGACATATTTCTGGGGTGGTATTGGAGGTTGCTCTGCCTCACACGGAGCTGAGATATACAGCCCCATCTGCAGACATATTTTTGGGCTGGTACTGGAGGTTGCTTCACCCCAGGCAGAGATGAGATATACAACCCCATCTGCAGACATATTTCTGGGCCGGTACTGGAGGTTGCTCCACCCCAGGCAGAGCTAAGATATACAGCCCCATTTGCAGACATATTTCTGGGCCGATACTGGAGGTTGCTCCACCCCAGGCAGAGCTGAGATATACAGCCCCATCTGCAGACATATTTCTGGGCTGGTACTGGAGGTTGCTCTGCCCCTGGAAGAGCTAAGATATACAGCCCCATCTGCAGACATATTTCTGGGATGGTACTGGAGGTTCCTCTGCCCCAGGCAGAGCTGAGATATACAGCCCCATCTGCAGACATATTTCTGGGCCGGTACTGGAGGTTGCTCTGCCCCAGGCAGAGCTGAGATATGCAGCCCCATCTGCAGACATATTTCTGCGCCCGTACTGCAGGTTGCTCCGCCCCTAGCAGAGCTGGGAAGGATGTGCAGGATTTCCCTTCCTATCCAGGGATCACACATGTCACTACTGCTGCCTCACTAGTGCCTAGAAAGAAACCCTGCTGACATGTTCTAAAGGAGAGGAGTGATAGAATACATGTGTCTTCCTCATGTAGTTCCACAACACGGTTCCTGTGTTGTCCTGGCAAAGACTGGTATGTCTTTGAAAGCAACAAAAGTGGTGTTTAGGGTAAATAATCATGTTGTCTAGCATGAAAATGCTCAAAAGAGTGGCATGAGACTCCATAGGATGAGGAAACAACTAATGTTGGTGAACTCCCATTCTTACGAGGGCTGATCTTTCAGACAGTAGGAACAGGCTGATAAAATATACGTTTAGTGCTTTGGCTGGCAGAAGCAGGGAGTAATATTAAAAATTCTAACACCTGACTATTACCCATACTTTAAAAGACTACAACAAATTAAAGAACAGAACTGCTCACTTAGAAGCAGCCAAGATAACACTCTTACACTTGTAAGACCAAAATTTAAACCAGATATTGGAGAAAACGCTTTCTCAAGAATAGGACTTGCCACTTGAAACCAACTACCAACTGAAATAAAAACATTAGACTCCACAGGGACATTTAAAAGTAATGTAAAGCATTATATACTAAATGAATATAAGAACACCTGCTTTTTGGACACTGGCTAGTTCCATGTTATATTAATATTAATAGCTGTTAACATCAGCAACTGCTGTTTATTTTCCATTTTTGTAAATTTGAACAAAATGTACTTTGCAGAGAAGACTTCCAACACCTATGATGTAGTACATATTCCATAAAAGCTTAGCAACAACAGTTCTCTTCGTGTAACTTTCATATTATTTTCTGTCAGTGCTCAGATCATTGTGTTTTAATATTGTTTGTACCTGGATTATTGCTGAAAAGGCTCAGTAGACCAGATCACTTAACCATTTATCAAGTTATAAACCAAATAAATATCTTCAAAGTCATGACCACAGCTGTGCAAAATAGAAGAAAGATGTCATCAACCATGAGGACATATTAGTTGTTGAAAAAGGGTTCAGAAGATTGCATGAGGTCATTAACAAACTAGTGAAAGGTCTTATAGGATCATAGGATCATAGGATCATAGGAAGTTACTAGGCTATTGGTCCTGTGGCCCTTACAAGCCTAGCCAAGAACTTAGCTCATGTTCGAACAAGTCAGCACCCAATGCCACTGTCCAGCAGGGGCACAGGTGGAATCCCAGGGGTGTATCTTCTGTTCCCCATCCAGTTATCCAGGTTTCACTTAAAAATGGTTAATGAGGTACTCTGCTTGAGATGGACAGGGAGTCTATTCCACAAAAGGGGGAGTCTCCGGGACACAAATCTGTCTCGCCAATTCCTATTGATGTCACAGACCAGGTTGAGGTTGTGTGTGCGGGTTACTCAAGTGAAGCTTGACTTGTGGATATGCAGCAGTGCCATCAAGGCGGGGTCTCAGATTGCTTTGTATGCCAGCTAGAGGTTACCTCTGAGGAGTCTGTAGGAGACTGAGTAGAGGGACAGGGCCTTTAGCATATCTGTGGAGGGTAGATATTAATATAGGGATGTTATGATCACCTTGTCCCTGAATGAGATACCCTTACTAATGTGGTGGGCCATGTAGAAAGCTTTCCATACAATGGAAGCAATATGGTGGTCAAAAGTCAGTTTGCTATCAACATGGGTGACCAAGTCCCTCACAACTGATTGTGTGCGTAGGACCTTATTATTAATGTGATAATTTGTGGGGACATCACTCTCCCCAAAGGAAATGATGATGCATTTTTTGGCATTCAGTTTGAGGCCATGTTTCTGGCACCAGTCATTTGTTTGGGTGAGACCCTCTTGGAGAATGTCTACATCACTAAGGGAATTGATGACAGCACCTAGTTTGTAGTCATCTGCAAACTTGGTCAGCCATAGCTCACTGGTTTTGCCTGTATCTCAGAAAAGTATATCCCAAATAACAGAGGCCCCAAAACTGATACCTGGAGTACACCGCTCATTACAGGTCTACTACTTGAGGTGGCTTCCCCTATTTTGACTAGATGGGTTCTATCAGTGAGCCACTTTGCTATCCATCTGGTAACATATGAATTGATGCCTAGTTGAGAGAGTTTTCTATTATACCTGAGTGGGGAATAGTATCAAAGGCTTTGGCCAGGTCAAGGTAGGCAATGTGCACCATCTTCCCCTTGTCCATGACTTTGTTGACTGTCTCAAAGAAGTCGACCAAATTTAACAGGCGTGACCTCCCCTTGATGAAACCAAACTGTGTGGGATTCAGTGTTTGGAGGTTGCCAATGTCCTTGTTAATGAGGTCAATGATAATCCGCTCCATGGCCTTGCAGATTAGGTTGGTTAGGCTGATGGGGCTATAATTTCCTGGATTGGTGGATGCTCCACCTTTGTGCAAAGGGATGACAGTGGCTGTCCTCCGCTTGGCTGGGATGAAGCCAATGCTCAGGCTTTGGTTGAATAGGGTGCCTAATGGTGCTGCAAGTTCCTGCCTGAGTTCATGTAGGGTGCAGCCTGGAATGTTATCAGGTCCCATGGTGGCTGTATTTTTTACCTTTGAGAGGGCAGTGATGACTTGCTCCCTAGAGATAAAGAGAGGGGGGCAGGTGCTGGGGATGTCATGATTTACTGATGGGGGGGTCTTAGTTCAATATAAGCACAGTTACATTTGAGGGACACATAAATGGTCCCAAACTGCAAAAAATGGCATACAAAATAAAAAAAATAAATAATTTACATATTTGTGGTTCCACAAACATCTCAGCTGAATGCCTTCTAAGGAGATAAATGGTTAACAGTTTCAGTTGCTTAAATAAGTGACTTTCAGTTACTGAGCCAATAACCATAAAATAGTCATATTGTTTAATTGTTTAATGATTGTTTAATTGTGTAATTGTTAGATGATGTAATTATGTTATGATTTTAGTATATTTAAGGCAGGTGTATTTTTTACATGTTTATACTCCTTGAAGGCTGTTTAGCCGAGACGTCAGAGAAATAAAGTTTCTTTGGATACTGGCTGTTCGTTGATTAGTTTAATGCTTTGGTCTCTTGTGGTTTTTGCCTGTTTGCCCCAGGCCAGTGATCCTAACGTTAACCTGTCTCATATCTTTTGTGACTCCAGTTTGGATGGGACACAAAGATCTTTGGATAATTATTTAAGCCATTCTGGGGAGATGACTGCTTTGAGAGAAGGTGTGGAACCCGGTCCAAACAGAGGAGAAGGTAGTATGAGTTTTTGGGACAAATGGTAAAGTGATAGAAATGTGAGATGTGTTAATCCCTTCAACACAGTGGGTTGGAAGTATGCCTCCACTTTGTCCCCAGAGAATAAGACTTGCTGAAACAACTGGAAAATTGATTTTTAAAGAAACTGCTGTGTTCTTTAGCAAACAAAGTCTGCAAAGGTATGTGGATCTAGATATTACACCTAGAGATCTACGAGCCTATAAAGACCCTTCACTACCTTTGGATTTAAAAAATGAGCAGGATAAGGAATTTAATAGAAGGTGGACAGCAGCAGCACATAAATGCACAGTAGAATGGATCACAATACTTGTTGAGAGAGACAGGTTAAAACAAAAAGACTTGAAAGAACAGATCAACAATACCTGCTCTAAGTTGTCTTCTCTTGTTGGCCCTAAATGTATTAATACTTTTTTAATGGACATAAAAGATAAACTAAATAAGTACAAGTCCGATATAATGGAAAGAAAAAAAGTGAAACTTAATAGGGATCGCAGTGATTATAACAATGGTACAGCCTTTACATTGAGAGCCAATCTGAAGCGAGCTAGGAGTCATGTGAGGTTTCAAGATGTAGACAGATCTATCCACAGCTATGGCAATTCATTTTCAGCATTGGAAGGAAGGGATACCTCCTTTGAAGGGGATATTTATAAATTAGACAGCTATCCACCAGTTCCAGTGGCAGAAAACGCAGAATAATTTAATCAGAGGTTTCAGAATGGTGCCCATACTTCACGAAGAGGTTTCCAGGGCCAGAAACAGCAATGGGAGAAAGTTAACTAGGGCCAAATAGACTTTAATGCCCTTTTGACAACCTAAGAGAGGTAAATGCTGATCGTTTATCCTCTAGTTTGTTGTTGGTCAATAATTATGTTGTTAATTTATCAGGGGAAGTTTTATCTCATGAGGACATGGCAGTATTTAACTGTGGACTGAAATTTATACCAACTCTGTTGCCTCGTTTGTATGATATTAAATGTGATATTTTCAAATTAGTCAGGAAATTACAGCTTAAGTATTTCTTTTTCAATACTTCATGTCATGCAAGTGTTGATATTAATAGGGAACAAAATGAGTGTATGCACAGTGATGAAAGTGATGAGTGATGTTAGCTTTTATTCTTGTTACTCTTCTGAAGATGTTAATGCTTATTGTTTGCTAGATACTAGTCACACTGAAACTAAGAGTAAATGTATGCCTCCCTTTACACATGAAGGGCTTAAACATTTTTCATCTATGTTAAACTTTGCTATAGATAAGGAATTCAATGTATTTCAGCAGCATAAGAAAGATTTGAGATATAATTTAACAAAAAAGAAAAGAAAAAAAGGAATGCTATGCACTGAAGTCACTGAGTGAACATAGGGATTTGGTTTTCAAACCTGCTGACAAGGGAAATAAATTAGTACTAATGAGTTATGTGCAATATTTAGTTATGTCCTATCAACATTTGTTAAATGAAGAAGTTTATTGTACGGTTGATTTTATTGCATATAATACAGCTTTGAAAGGATATGATGAACTCATTTCTAAAGGTTATAGGCTGGGGTATTTCTCTAATATAGACCTGGAGAAAAAAATTCAATCAGGATGAATGCAGTACGGCATATTTTTACTGCCTACCAAAAATCCTTAAAGATATGGTAAATCCCCCAGGTCGACCAATTGTTGCAGCTACTATTTACTTTTTATATAATCCTGGTATTTTTTTGCATTCTTTTTTACTTCCAAAAGTGGTATGTTTATCTTCTTATATAAAAGATGTGTTTGATTTTTAAAAGAAAATCTCTGATGTGCAATGGACTAACAACACGTTTTAGGTAACAGTGGATGTTTGTAGCCTATACACTAGTATAGGACACAATTTCGGCATGGAAGCATTATCCTTTTTTTTGGGGAGATAGTACCAAAGCTCAATATATTTTAGAATTGGTGCATTTTTGTTTAAATACCAATTATTTTGAGTTTAATGGACAGGTATATCACCAAAAACAAGGCACTGCCATGTGGGCGGCCTTCACCCCATGTATGCCAATTTATGTATGGGCTTATTTGAAAAAGATTATATATATCCCACAGAGTTTTATCAGCATCATGTTATCAAATACTATAGATTTATTTCAGACCTCATTTTTCTGTGTGATGGAGATCGTGAAAGTGTAGAAGACATTATTCTGAGTTTACAATGTAATAGATAACATTTAAAATTTGATGAACTCCAAATAGGCATGACGGTGTCTTTTTTGGATGTGCAGTTAGATATTGGCTCTGGGGGGAGGGGGGTCTTAGAACCTCGTTTCATAGGAAGTTTCAGGAAGGAATACACTATTTACAAGCCCATAGTTGTCATCCACCTCATATTATACAGAATGTATCCTATGGGGAATTTCTGAGGATTGGTCGACTGTGTAATAATGAGATAAATTTTATAGAAGAAAGTAATAATACATTAAAAATGTTTATAGACAGAGGCTACACTGAGGATATGTTATCTGAACACCTTAATAATGTGAGAAAGTTACCTAAAACTAAAGATGGGGGAAATAACACCATAAATAATTTTAAGTTTAACAATATACAAAAAAATGTATGTTGTTACTACACATAGTATTTTTAGTTCTCAATTGATAGATTTAGTTAAATTGTATTGGTCTTATTTGGAATCCATTAAGGATTTTTCAGAATGGGGGTGTGGGGTACCACATATATCCTATAAAAGAGGCAAAAGTATCAAAGATTTTTTGGTTCATGGTAGATTTGTGGCCCCAGTGAATAATATTACAAGTGTTATATGTATTAATGGTTCAAAAAGTTGTGGTAAGTGCAAGTATTGTAAACATATAGTTCATGGGTTCATAGGTAGGTACTGGGCTATTGGCCCTGGGGCCTATATAAGCCTAGCCAAAGAGTACCCTGGCTTTTGCCACCCAAGAAAATTATTTTCCTGTGCCTCTGTCAAGCAGAGCCACAGAAGTGATCCCCGGGGTGAATTTCCTATCTCCCATCCAATCATCAAGATTTTTCTTGAAGAGTGCTAATGAGGAGCTTTGTTTGATATAGAGAGGCAGTTTGTTCCAGAGTATGGGAAGTCTCTGAGACAGGAATCTAACCCTCCAGCATGTTCTGTTTGTTGTGGTGACAAGGTTTAGGCCCCTAGAGCGTGTAGCTCGGAGGGATTGGGATTTCTTTACGTGAAGCATGTCCAACAGCTCTGGGTTTGACATAGCTTTTTATGTTAGGTAGAGATCGCCTCTGAGTAGGCGATATGCGACAGAGTAATGCTGGAGTTTTTTGAGATGGTCTGCGTAGGGCATCTGTTTGCGGCCGGTAATCCTCTTTGTGAGGTATTTCTGTGGCCTTTCCAGTTGTTGTAGATGTCTTGTGAGGTACATACCAAAAGGGGCATTGTACTCTATAATGGGTCTAATGAGTGATGAGTAGAGGGGAACAATAACCTCTTTTTTCCTGGATCATAAACCTTTTGTGATGAGGTGTGCCATGTAGAAGGATTTCCTGACTACTGTGGCAGTATGATTATCAAAGGAGAGACTACTGTCCACCTGTGTCCCAAGGTCTCTTATCACACTTTCGGTGTTAAGTAGACTACCGCCTATGTGGTAGTTCATGGGTACAGAGTTTTTACCAAAAGGGATGACATTGCACTTTTTGGCATTGCGCTTGAGGCCATGACTTTGACACCAGGCATCTGTCTCAGTGAGGCCCTTTTGTAGGATGTCCACATCATTAGGAGATTTAATTATGGCTCCTAGTTTGCAGTCATCTGCAAACTTTGTTAGCCAAAGACCTTCTGTGTTAGCCTGTACTTCAGAGAAGTAGATACCAAGCAGGAGAGGACCTAGGACTGAACCCTGTGGTACTCCACTTGTCACTGGTCTGAAGTTGGATTTAGAGTCTGCTGCTTTCACAGAGTGTATTCAGTCAGTGAGCCAGTTGGCAACCCATCTTGTGACATAGGGATTTATACATAGTTTAGTGAGTTTTTCTATAATTCCAGAGTGGGGGATGGTATCGAAAGCCTTGGCGAGATCTAGATAGGCTGTGTGTACCACCTTACCCTCATCTACAGCTTTGGTGACCTCTTCAAAGAAGTCTATCAGGTTTAGGAGACATGATCTGCCTTTTACAAACCCGAACTGGGTAAGGTCCAGAGTTTGGAGATTATCAATGTCATTGTTTATAAGTTCCATGATGATACGCTCCATAGCCTTGCAGACCAGGCTCATCAGGCTAATGGGGCAGTAGTTCCTGGGGTCTGTGGTGGCTCCCCCTTTGTGGAGTGGGATAACTGTTGCTGTGCACCATTCAGTGGGCACAAAGCCTGAGGTGAGGCTATGATTGAACATGATACTTAGGTGAGGTGCCAGTTCATTCTGTAGTTCATGTAGAACGTAGCCTGGGATGTTGTCAGGTCCCATGGATGCTGTGTTCTTGGCTTTGGAGAGTGTGTTTTTTACCTGTGCAGCTGTGATTACAGGTACTTTGCATTCTTCTGGTATAGAGATGGGCCCTTTAGGGGATGAGAGAGGGGTAAAGTTAGCACTGAACCTATCTGCCAGGATGTTGGCAATATCAGTTGGTTCTGTATATTTAGTGCCATTGTGCTGTAACTCAGAGCAGATCTGAGTGTTGCCATTGAGATTCTTGACATAGCTATAGAATGCTTTGTGGTTGTCTTTAGAATCAGTGGCGATTTTGTTTTCATAACTAGCTTTGGAGGATTTTATTTATAGCAGGGGACCACCACATTGGATTCCTTTTTTTGGAGGATAGCATCTTGGTTCTGTTAGGGATTGCATGATCCATGAAGTCGTGTAAGTGCTTATAAAGTGCAATTTTATATTATTCAGCAGTCATATCTCTATTGTCCATCAGCATGGGTGTCATGACGTTTGCCACTTCTATCTTAAGAAGCATGAAGTTGGCTTTGGAGAAATTTTTTACGGTGGTTTCCCTAATGGAGGGTGGGGCTGGGATGTGGATGTCTAGGGTGATTTGCTTGTGGTCGGAACTGACCATCGAGGAACTGACCTCTGGTGTGGAACACCAGTTGCCCATGTTGGTAATGACCAGGTCTAGGATATTGCTGCCCCTGGTGGGGGTGTGGATAAGTTGATCCAAGGCACTGAACTTTATGAATTCCAGAAAATGTTGAGCACAAGAGTTGGTACATGAGTAGTTTTCCCAGTTAATGGTGGGGTAGTTGAAATCACCCATTATTAGGGTGTTAGGTTGTACTCTAATATTTTCCAATGTATCAAGAAATGAGGAGTGGGAATCCTGGGGCATGGTGGGGGATCTGTAGCAAGCTACAATTTGCATTGCAATCTTGCCCAGAGTTAGTTGCACTTGAATAATCTCAAAAACATTATGCTGAGCAACTAGCCTGGAGGTGTGGGTATCCTTAATGAATATGGACATGCCTCCGCCTTTAGTGCTTCAGTCCAAGTTAGGTGGCCGAAAGGTGTGGTATGAATTATAGCCTGGTAATGCAGGGGTGCTGTCTGGAGCCTTGAACCAGGTCTCTGTCACTGCACAGATGTCGATGTTTTCCATTTTAAGGAGTGCCTCGAGTGAGTGCATTTTGAGATTTAGACTTCTAGCATTGAGTAGCATTACCCTCAGATTTTGCTTGCTTGCACCTGTTACTGTGGTGAATTTGTCATTTGAATCTTGCCTAAAAAAAGGCACTATAGGGGTGGCAACAGCCTTAGCCAGTATCTGGAATCCCAAGGGTGACAGGTGCAGGCCATCTCTGGCAAAGCATCGTGGTTTGTCGATCATGTCATCCCAGGCAGGCAGATACTGGATACCCTTAGAATAACCTCTGAAGCTTAGCCAATTGTTGAAGTCAATCATTTTGTCCCTGTAGTGTGGTATAATTCTGGGTGATGGCAGGATACTACTCAGGGCTAGGGTCATACCTGCCTGGGCTACAAGATCAGAAAGCTCCTCCGTGTCTCTTTTCACGTAGTCCAGGGAGGTACGTCTCAGGTCATTCACACCAACATGGACAATGACAGAGTCATATTTGTACTTGCTGTGGAGTGACCTGAGTGCATATGTTATGTGGTGGATCCTGGCACCAAACAGGCAGCTGACAGTGACTTTCTCCTTGTTTAGCCTGATGAGTGGAACATCAGTGTGCCTGACTATAGAGTCACCTATGACTAGAGTGTTTAGGTACGTTGTTATGCCTTATGGGCTGTGGTTGAGTGGCACACTGAGTTTGTGGGCTATGTGTCATTTGGGTTGTGTAGGGAGGTGGAGGTTGCATACGTTTCGGCTTTGGAAGTTCCTGTTGCTTGGGTAGATTTTTTTTTGAGAGCCTCCATGAATGTAGGTGTGTTTTGTGTTTCTATGTGTGTGTTTTGGTGGTGTAGGTTTTGAGGGACTATGTGATGACTGTAGTGTGGTGCAAGTGTTTACCTTCTCCACTTGACTGTCTAGTCCAGTCTTGGGTGAAGAGAGCTTTGCTTCCAGTTTGGTTATATAAGTGCATCTCTCACAGGTTGTAGTGTTGGGTGGTAGGAGGAGAGGGTTGTCTGTGTACATGAGGCAATTGCTGCATTGCCCTAAGATGCCCAGATTCATCAGGTAGATAGGGGAAAACACCGGGAGCTAACCCTTAGACATGCCTGGATAGGTGCTTATTTATTAAGTACTAAAAACTGTTTTCCTCTAGACAAGTGAGGAAAGTTGAGTGCTGTAGTAATTTGTAGCTTATTTAGTGCTTACAATGAGTGCTGAGCTCAAATAAACAGACTTGAGTGCTGAAACTAGAAAACTGGCTAGCTCTAAGAAACACAATTAAGCTAGAAGGCTTCCCTCCAACACAGAAAGGCTTGGGGGCTGAGAAGCTTACACACAGTCCTGGATACAGCAAATCTCTATCTGGACTAGACAAATTATAGGAAAGGCAGGAAACAAGCTTAGAAAAACATTTTATTTTTGTAAAGGGGAAAGGAGGAGCAGAAGCTAACTGGGTTGGCCTTCTCAAATGTTCTCCCTGGAATAGGTAGAATGAGGTAATGACACTAGACCAGGAGGAGTGTCCCAGATCAAATTTACAGTAGGGGCGGGCAACTGCAAAGCCACCAAGTATAAAAATAGGATACCAAGAGAGAGGGAGGGTGGGAAACAAAAAATCAGAACAAACAAACCCATTGTAGAAAATTCTACTTAATACCTCACACACAGTGAGTAAAATAAAAGTGCTATAAATAACTCAGAAATAAGCAAAAAACAGGATACTTAATGTTATAGATCTCAGATTCCTTAGCTCAGAGCCCTTCCTCCAACTTCCTCCGATTAGCTCAGTGTGAAATGGCAGAAATAGTCGCAAGTTAACATCTTAAGTAACAAAGTTGAAACTTGAAACAACTTTAAAAAAAAGCTTGAAAGAACCAATGAGGTGCTTATTCCAAGGCATAGTCCAGGCAACTGCAGTCAGCCAATGACCACAAACAATTCACTCTCACTGAAATGCTATATTGGCCTTGGCTAAGCTATGATGACCTGGGACATGTGCTCAGACACACAGCCTCTACTAACAAACAACTAGGCCCAAAACACAAGCCTGAGTATGGACAATGCTACACTACCAACACTACTTAGGTAGAAAAAACTGCAGAAATGTTTAAACAGATAAAGGATCAAGGAGACTCTAGAGAATGCTTTTAAATGCAAACAAGTTATATGATACACTCCTAGCAGGAAATCAGAACAAACAAACCCAACCAGATGCTTAACAATTGTAGAAAAGTCTACTTAATACCTCACACACAGTGAGTAAAATAAAAGTTCTATAAATAACTCACAAATAAGCAAAAAACAGAATACTTAATGTTATATATCTCAGATTCGTTAGCTCAGAGCCCTTCCTCCGACTTCCTCCGATTATTTCCCTGTAATTAATGGAATAAAGTTTGAAGCTGGGAGGGATGTTTAATTGTGAAACTCAAGGCATTGTATATGCCTTGAGTTTTCCCTGTCATAAGTTTTACATAGGGGAAAGCAAAAGACCATTTAAGGTCACACTTTTGGAACATAGGGTCCCTATTATATTAGCGAACGCACTGAATTGCGAATGCTGTTTAGTCGAACGTCATTACGTGAAATGGCAAAATACCGAAATCATGGAACAGTGACTTTTTCCCTAGGGAAAAAAATCACTGGGCCGTTTTTGGGACTTTAGACATTTCCTCTACTGTGGTGCGATCTCGGAGTTGGTATATTTAAGTAGGGGAGTGTGGGGGCTAAGCCCCCCACTTTATTTTGTGTTTGGATTTTTTTTTTTTTTTTTTTTTTTTTTTTTTTTTTTTATGGATCAGCATTTTTTTCCCCTGGGAAAAAAATCGTTGATCCATGTGTTCGACATTTTGGGTTTTCAGGGATTGTGGGTCAATTATATAGCGTTCGCAATTAAGTGAGTTTGCTTATATAATATAGACCCGGAACATATATGTGATATAATTATTGGGAGAGTGGATAGCCCTATAGCGGAACATTTTAAATACTGTCAACAGGGTAAAGCTGAAAGTTTACATGCTACTATATTAGAGCATATTAAAAATTATTTTATGCTGAAGCGTAAATAAAAAACAGATATTTGTATAATTAATCTGCATACATTTTGAAGTACAACACATTGGCCCTACAAGGGTTAAACTTAGAGTGTAATTGGAGACTTTTTATTTAATTGTGATAATTGTTTAATTGTGTAATTGTTAGATGATGTAATTATGTTATGAATTTAGTATATTTAAGGCAGGTGTATTTTTTACATGTTTATACTGCTTGAAGGCTGTTTAGCAGAGACACCAGAGAAATAAAGCTTCTTTAGATAGTGGCTGGTCGTTGATTATTAAATAGTCATGTGACACCATTAAGGAATGTAACTTCCCACCACACATAACCTGATGAAAAAAGAAGAAAAAGAAGAAAAAAAAGAATTAGAAAGTAGCCAAAATTATTATATACCTAATGCAATAACAATTAAAAATGCATGTACATGATACAACCTCAAATCAGAAATAATATCTAAGTAATGGGTTCAAAACCAAGACTTGCTTGGGAATTCATTAAAGGGCCTAGAGTGAGCCATACAAGGATCTGGTCCCATGATAAAGTATTCTGTGACTCAGAACCATATTAGCCATGACAAGGTAAGACCTCATTCTCAGCTAATTTACATATCTCTGAATCACAGTGCTACAGCACCTTGTAGATCATTGCTGATTTGCATGACATGATAGTAGAATGCTGCTCATGTAGGCACTGCATTTCCCCCAAACACACTCCTCCACACACACACACACACACACACACACACACACACACACACACACACACACACACACACACACACAAACATACATATGCAAGCACCATCTCACATGCACATATACCACAAACCCTGTACCTGTCCCTCTGACTTGTCTTCCCCCATGGGTCCCCCCATCCCCCGATCACCATAACAGTTTATGTGCCTGTCTAGTGTTTTCCCCACCCTCAATCCCCCATACTGATGCAGGTGCTATCCAGGCACTTATACCCCTGATTCCCATACTGATGCTGGTGCCATTAAGGCACTTAGGTTGAATGTATCCCTGGTGTCAAGTGTCTCCCCTACTCCCTGATCTCCATACCACAGTTGTGGTAGGTAGTTCAACATGGCCATTTGTCCATGTTGAGTATCGCAATGTGGTGAACATGGCTTTGCTGATGTACACAGCTGAGAGATTTCTTGAGTTACTCAGCTTGTAGGTGCCCTCCTAAAGGTGGTTTCATTGGGAGAGAGAACATTGCTAATTAACATATTCCTCTCACCTCTAGACTGCCTCATTAACATTCAGCACAACTCCCAGCTGATGGTAGATAGCCATGGTGGGAAATATATATATATATATATATATATATATATATATATATATATATATATATATATATATATATATATATATATATATATATATATATATATATATATGTATAAATATATATATATATATATATATATATATATATATATATATATAGATGCATCTAGTTTAACTGTTCATCATTCTTTTGATCAAAAAGCAAATTGTCATCTTTTTGATCAAACTGACTGTTTCTGGATGTTATATGTTACTGTGTTAAAATCCGAGATCAGACAATAGTGGAGAAAGGGAGTTTATCACTTTCCCTACTGTTGAGTAATATCAGAGTTGGCATATTAAATTACTAGGGGATATGGGTGAAGCAGGGGAACTTGTCTCCCTGCAAAAATGATTTGTGTGTGTGTGTGTGTGTGTGTGTGTGTGTGTGTGTGTGTGTGTGTGTGTGTGTGTGTGTGTGTGTTTGCTTTTCAGCCTTGGACAAAATTTTTAGATGATTTTTGCTAGGTGCTGCTGTTCATTAGTTCTATATACAACCAAGGTTGAAAAATATAAGTTTTGCATTACATCAATATTTTTAATATCAATCATTAGCATTTCAATTAGTTTTAGAAGTAGTAAAAGTTTGCTGGTAAAATATTTGCTGCATGTTGCACTAACTTTTCAGAATGTACAGTGTGTATCTTATTTTTAGTTTCACTTAGAATGTAAAAAAGATCATACATAGTAAAGGATTTTGCCTTTTCTCCCACTGTTGTATGATCATGAGTTGGTATATATAAAGTGGTGGGATATTAGGGGTGTGGATTTATTTCATTTGATCAATAAATAACATTGTCAAAACCCACGTTTTAGACATGAACGACAATGCAGTTTGTCAGTCAATGCAAATGTGAACCTCAGTACACTCAGTAGTTCTTAAAGATTGTAGTACAGTGCGATCTCAGAGTTAATATATATAGCGGGGGTGCCTCCAAATGAGGGGTGCAGGGGGCTTGCCCCCTGCATAAATACATTTGTTTTGTTTTTTTTTGTGTGTGTTTGTTTTTTTTTTTGTTTTTGTTCAGTGTACTGAGTTTTGCAAAAGTACATTTTCATTTAAACACACTTCCGCTGAAGTGGGATTGCTTATTTCAGTTTTGGTAAAGTGTAATTTTGATGGGTAATTTTGAAGGGTCGAAGTAGACCAATTTTATAAATAAATATATATATATATATATATATATATATATATATATATATATATATATATAATATATAACAACTACATATATATATATATATATATATATATATATATATATATAATATATATATATATATATATATATATATATATATATATATAATCTATATTGAATTGTTAATTTCCACTTAATCAATGATTTAAAATACCCAAACTAATTTATCTAACTGAAACAGACTAATACTTCACACTGAAGGTAACATAAAAAAGAAAAAAAAATTTGGTAAAGTGTAATTTTGATGGGTCAAAGTTGACCCATAAATAAATATATATATATATATATATATATATATATATATATATAGATATATATATAGATAGATAGACAGATATCTGTGTGTATATGTGTATGTATAAATTATTGGCATACATAATATGACACTTCCAGTCTGGGAATTTGAAAAGTGCCTTTCTCCCACAATTCCAAATAATGGAATGTCATTGGTGACCCACTAAACTTTATATAACGCAAAACTGTGTGCAAAAATTACAGTTTATATATTTTAGCCTTTTAATGAAAAGTGGCTTATTCCCACACCCCCTGCATTATTACTCTAGTTTCAAGTTCACCACTTTTTCAGGGCAGTAAGAAAGTGGGTCTTAAAATTAACTATTTGACCCCCACAATCTTTATGCTTTCGCAATACAGAGAGGAAAAATGTAGTTTTCAAAACACGTCTAACAATTTTATAGTCTCACAAAATCAGCTCATACAAGTGTAGTTTGATCATCTAGGTTTTGTGATATTGAATGACACCCCTTTTTGCAGTATCACATTTAATAAAATCCAAACACAAAATAACTGAGCAGCAATTTACTACAGTGTTATATTAAGCACTTTTGTTTCATTTCTAATTCAAAACTTCATCACAATGACATAATTTAATGAAGCAGTGGTTTTATTTTCCCTAACTGAGCACGTATGTTCATAGGTTTGTGGATAGTTACTAGACTATTGATCTGGGAGAATCTTTAGCAGCCTATCAGTGCATTGCCCTGAGTTTTTAGCCTTGGTAATTTAGTACCAAAGTCCCTGTATTTTGCTAAAGTCTTGTGTAGCCCTAGCTGTGAAAATCCTTTAGTACTGTGTGAGAACTTTGTATAGTAAGAATGAGTAACCATAACCATAACCCTGGAACAGGTATATACATGTTTTCCCTGTCCGTAAGAGACAAGGGATCCAATCCAGTAGTGAATTTGAGGTTTCCCATCCATGCATCCAGCTTGCCCTTGAATAAAGTAAGAGATTAACTGAACTTCAGACAGAGAGGAAAGCAATACATATCTATCCCTCCAGCACATTCTATTTCAGTTGCAAAAGAGAGTGAGGTTTCTAAAGCAGGCGTTTCTTCCACTACTGAGCTTATAGAAACCAGGCGTTTCTTCCACTACTGAGCTTATAGATGCATAAAAGGTCTGAAAGGAAGGGGTCAATAAAGGCTCTGTATGCAAGGCTGAGATCTTCCCTTAGCAGCCTGTAGGACACCAAGAAGTGAGACAGGGCTTTGAGGCAGTAAGAGTAGCTTTTGTGATTTAGTCCCTTGATTTTCTTTGTGAGAAAACATTGTGGTTGCTTGAGTTGAGTCAGGTGCTTGGACAGGTATATACCGAATGAGGCATGATATTCAATAAATGGCATGAGTGCAGTGTACAGTGGAGTGATCATCTCCCTACATTTGGATGCCATACCCTTGCTAATAAGCTGTGCTGTAAAGAAAGGCTTCCTAACAATAGTCAACACATGGTGGTTGAACAAAAATTCATTGTCTACATATGTTCCCGGGTCCCTCACTTCTGTGTCAATTATGAGGGGAGTGTTGCCATTGTGATAGTTGCAGATGACATCTTGCTGAAAGATACAGTTATACACTTTTTAGTATTTAGTTTTAGGTCATGGTTTTGACACTGGCTATTTGCTTGTGGACAGATTTTTCTGAAGGATCTTGGTGATTTCTGGAGAGTTTGTGATGGCATTTACAGTCATCAGCAAACTTTGTTAGCCATAAGCTGTTAATATTTTGCATTGACCTCTGACAAAGTAGATGTCAAAAATGAGATGCCCAAGGACAGAGCCTTGGAATACTCCACTAGTGACAGGTCTACTGATGGAGGAGGCAGATCTGTTAGTGAAGGAAGATCCACCCACCCTAATTTCTTTGTGAGCCAGTTTACTATCCAACGAGTTACATAAGGATTTATATTTAGGTGGATGAGTTCATTATCTGTGTCTAACTGAGGATGGTTTTAAATGCCTTTTCTAGGTTTAGATATGCAGTGTGAACATTTTTGTCCTCACCCATTGCGTCAGTGTCCTTCTCGAATAAGTCAACCAGGTTAAGTAGGCAGGATCTGCATTTGCAAGCAGACGAAGAAAACAGCAAATGCAGCCACTATGGATAAACTTCACCTTCTCCAAAACCAGTTCAGCAACCAAGATATGTAACAAAGATGGAGGTGAGAAGACCACAGCATAAAACCAATAATTTATTGTGAATAAATAGGAACAAACAGGTACCATCAGTAAGCGCTTTCACAACTAACAGATGCTTCTTCAGACTTCATTCAAACCGAATAACATTCCTTGTTTAAATATATTATCTAATCATCAGATCAATTAAACAATCAATCAATTAGTATTTTAAAAGATAATATAATAATAGAAGATATATTTCTCAAAACAAACTAGATTTAAAAATATATAAAAAAAAATATATATAGAAAATCTAATAAAACAGAATTATTTAAATCTTTTAGCAGCAAGTAATGGTTTTATAGATGCCCTTTCATTGAGTCCGGGAGGTTTATCAGCTTGCAACCTAACTATCCAATGTAATTCCTTCTGTTCAGAAACATTTTTCTTGTCTCCCAGCCTTAAACTACAATCTATACAGCATATAACTAAAAACTGAAAAGTATGTGCTTTATTCATCATGACATGCTTAGCTAACGCACTTCTTTCAGTGTCTTCATTACGAATAGCTGAGAGATGTTCCCTAACTCTATCACGAAGAGATCTATTCATCATCCCTACATAGAACGAGTGACAGTCATTACAGACTGCCAGATATACCAAATCTTTAGTAGTGCATGTAGCATTAACTTTAAATTCATAACTAACATTAGTCATAGTGTGTATAAAAATATTGTCTATGTTTAGCACTTTACATATAATGCACTTACCACATGGTTTTAAATAAGGTTTTTGCAAATGCTTATCTAAGGAGGGCTGTTTATTTGAATTACATAATAACCTCTTCAAGTTCTTCTTATTCTTGTATCTAAAGTGGGGTTTATCACCCACTACCTCTTTAATTTGCGCATTAGATTCCAGAATAAACCAATTCCGTTTCACAACGTCTCTAACCATATCAATATTGCCAGAATATTGTAAACTTAGTGAGGCCCTATTCATATTATAATTGCATTTTTTTGGTATTTCTGTATGTATCATTGGTCTCCAACATAGTATTGTTCATATATGGTTTAGCTTTTGTACTTCTTAAATTTTCAACCTGTTCAAGGTTATAATTAATTTCCTTCCGTGTGTATCTACGCTCAGCCAACTCATTTCTAAACATATCCAAATTCATCTGAAAAACTGTGTCATTAGTGTTTAACCTAGATATACGCATATCTTGTCCTTTTATTATATTTTTATATACATAAGACGGATGCATACTATCTCTAGATAGAATATTATTTCTACGACAGAGTTTTCTATGCATAGTGGTGGAAAAAACGCCATCATGATCTTTCATAATAACCACATCAAGAAAATCTATCACTGTTTTAGAAACTTTAACTGAAAATTTTAGAATAAGAAGAACTTGAAGAGGTTATTATGTAATTCAAATAAACAGCCCTCCTTAGATAAGCATTTGCAAAAACCTTATTTAAAACCATGTGGTAAGTGCATTATATGTAAAGTGCTAAACGTAGACAATATTTTTATACACCCTATGACTAATATTAGTTATGAATTTAAAGTTAATGCTACATGCGCTACTAATGATTTGGTATATCTGGCAGTCTGTAATGACTGTCACTCGTTCTATGTAGGAATGACGAATAGATCTCTTCGTGATAGAGTTAGGGAACATCTCTCAGCTATTCGTAATGAAGACACTGAAAGAAGTGCATTAGCTAAGCATGTCATGATGAATAAAGCACATACTTTTCAGTTTTTAGTTATATGCTGTATAGATTGTAGTTTAAGGCTGGGAGACAAGAAAAATGTTACTGAACAGAAGGAATTACATTGGATAGTTAGGTTGCAAGCTGATAAACCTCCCGGACTCAATGAAAGGGCATCTATAAAACTATTACTTGCTGCTAAAAGATTTAAATAATTCTGTTTTATTAGATTTTCTATATATATTTTTTTTATATTTTTTAAATCTAGTTTGTTTTGAGAAATATATTTTCTATTATTATATTTTTTTTAAATACTAATTGATTGATTGTTTAATTGATCTGATGATTAGATAATATATTTAAACAAGGAATGTTTTTCAGTTTGAATGAAGTCTGAAGAAGCATCTGTTAGATGTGAAAGCGCTTACTGATGGTACCTGATTGTTCGTATTTATTCGCAATAAATTATTGGTTTTATGCTGTGGTCTTCTCACCTCCATCTTTGTTACAGGATCTGCATTTGACAAAACTGAACTGGCTCAGGTCTATAGTTTGTAGCTGGCCTACATCTTCATTCATTAATACAATAATGACCCTTTCCACAGCCTTATAGATGAGGCTGGTGAGGCTGGTCAGGATTATAGGTCTATAGCTGATTTTAACTAAAAGTCACAGTCAGAAGTAACTTTTTACATGCATTATATATTTATACAAGAACTCCGGTGTGCAACTGCTGACACAATGGGTCTGAATGGTGATTGAGACACAGACTTGTGTAAGTTGGAAACCCAAAAAAATGAAGGCATTTTGAGTTTGTCCTCCATAAATACTGTAGTTGATAGGTTTCAATAGGATCATCAATATTCTCCTGCCAAAATACCTAATCAAGTGCACCAAAGCAACTATTAGTAAGCATGCCTTCTTACTCTTCCATCATTACTGACTTCCTTTCTTCAGTTTCTCTCTCCTTACTCCCTAGATATGCTAAAATCCCTGTTTTTCTCTCTCACTTCATATTGTATTTCCTGCTTGCATTATACTAACTTACCTCTAATTTTTATATATATTGGCTAAAATTTCTCTAAATATTAAATCATTGTCATATAAGTTGTATCTATTGTTAACCAATGTTTTCACATGATGTCTAATTTTTTATAATTATTTAAACTGTAGGTGTTTAGTACTATTTCTGAGGATTGTAAAATTGTTGGTCTTAAATGTTTTGTAATACTTTGGAGCTTTTCTTCCTGGGCCACCACTGAAAATGGGCACCTACTCAGTCACACTTTCCAGTAACTCTATTGTTTTGCAGTGTTGACCCATGAACCTTCTAAGGAATTGATACATTGTCTCTGTTCTGCATCTTTGAGTAACACACGCTAAAAATATCAACATAGTCTTATTACTCTTTTAGCTTAATAAGTACGGTGTATTATCAAAAACAGAACTGATATATTAACAACACGTTACTTTTTGATATGGAAAAAAAAATTACTGTCAGAGAAAAATTATTAAAATCAGATTGTTTCTTTTTCCATCAGAAATTCCAATGGAAAATTGTGGGTTTTTCATTATATTCATAGAGAGCAGTCTACAACTAAGAAAAGCATTTTCTATGTTCCACAACTGCATTTTATGTGAGTTAATTTCACTTAGGGTAAAAAAGAAAAAATTCCAGCAATGGTCTGGGAGGGAAACAAAATGCATGTCATAAAAAATATTACACAACAGAGTTCCTAAATAGCTCTGTTTGCACCTGATCAGTGTTATTGCTGCATAGTTTTACATTAAATTATTAATAAAACAAGGATGGCTGTATCTGTAAACCTCAGCCCATAGCATTCCATTTTCTGATGATCAATAAATATCCAATATTCATTTACATTCCATGTGGAAATGAATAAGAATAGCAAACTACAGATGCAAAATTGATCACACTTCTCAAAATAAGCAGTACAGCAAATATATATATTTTTCTGTCAAGGCCATAAAATTGTTGGCATAACTGCAAGCAGCATTTGCCCCATCGGTGTGCTATAAAGCTACAAACAGAAAGTATCATTAACAATGAAAACTTTCTTTCTTAGTGCACAGTGCAAGATTTATCACATAGAGTTCATTTTGAGACGTTCATAAAGGTTAACTCTAGAAGGTGCCAGGCTATGTCAATGAAGAACCAAGTACAAAGGTTATTAGCATCAGCTTTTGCATTCCAATATTTAGATGTCCACATAGTTATTCGTAATTTTAATAGTAAGCGGCCTTTATCTTTAATAAATGAAGAAAGTTGCTGTAGTAAATGTTAAACAGCAAGTCATGTAGCTTTTCTCAGACTTGTAAAGGTTAAAACAGAAAAGCAATTAGAAAATAGAATTCTGATGTGATGCACTTGGTTTTTCTGATGGACTAATAATTACAAGCAGAAGTAGAAATGGAAGGTTTCTTACTATAAATAGTACTAATATTGCTCAGATAACATTTTTTAAATCAAGACCTCCATTCAAACATATTTTCATCTCTTCCTGAAAGGAATGCAAAGGATTAGTATAAAATCTAATAAATCTTACAGCTACCTAAAAGAGCTATGCAAATGGTGTTTTTAAATCATGAATATTACAGACTAATTTCTGTCTTGTCTGCTGGTTCAGTTGCTAATGTTTTATTGTAGGTATACTATCTTGAAGGGGTTGATTGATCAGATTTAATGTGAGTGCAAATTCCATATAACCAAACATTCATTCCAGGAGTAGGTGCATCCAAACTATAATTCACACATATTTAACGAAGATATTATTTTTATTTAACAATTACATAATTTTAATTTTTTGTAAGAGTTGTGTAGTCACAGCAGCCAGCCCAAAGGCACAGCAGTAGGGCATCCATCTGTGCTGCTGGCAACCCAAGTTCAGGAACAAACTGTGGTTGCAAGTAGGAGTGGCTTAGAGAATAGGATAACATGGTCAACAAGCATCTTTCCAATCCCGGGTGAGGAGTGGGAACACCCAATGGCCAAGCACCCTCTAGTGGAGTCCAGGAGCCTTCCAGAACATCTCAGATTTAACACAAGAGTCAGCAAAAATGAAGTTTTCAATTTGATTAGAACCCTTTGAATGAAAGTAAGAAATCAAAGTAGAGCCAGTACAAACAATATTATCTTATTCATTATTAGAGCTTTGAATGTCAAATGATACCACAAGTAACGTTCCTTAAAACATATGCAAACATATTCGTTTCATGCAATGATGGTTGTACTAAATTTCTGTTTTAAGTTCAGAAAAGTTAGTCTCCTTGGAACTGCAACATTTTACACATGATAAAGGAGAAATATATACTAAGACCAAAACTGCTGTATCACAGAGACTACTACCTTCTTCACCAAGATACTGCCATGGGGTTAAAATTCTATTATGCAATAAATAAATTTCCTCATAATTCATCATTTACTCAGAAAAGCAGAAACCATACTTTCTGCAAAGAGAACAGCTGCACAGGTATAAAAGTAGGTTACTGATTACTAAATCTCCTTGCAATTGAAATGGTACTTGGACAAGTCGACAATATCGAAGTCTAAACATTCAAGCGTGTATTTCACCTATTCCTCCACATAATATTTTCTTAAACCCCAACTCTCTCTCTCTCCCACTCACTCTCATAATGTGAAAGGGTGTGGAGACACTGGCAGTAGCTATGTGGTGACAATGATTCTTAACTTCAGAACAAAGCCTTATTCATAGAAACACTGCCTGTCCATGGCATGGATGAGGACAGTGTTTCTCAATGTTTTATTCAGTGAAAGGTTGAAGTTCAGACAGAAAGGAGATTTTAGTGCTTTGCCTTTATACTAGGGTGGAATACAAGATTACACTGGCATGATTATCTGTATTTCATTGGAAGGGAGACTTACAGCATAAATGGCCACTACATTTTTTTAATTGTCAGCTTTTAAATAGCTGAAGGAGAAGGCCCCAAAAACAGAGAGTAAAATCTTGGGCTGTCCTTTAAAGTTATCATAATACCTAGGTGATATAAACTCCAACAGTAAGAACAATACAGGGATAAGATGATCAGCTTTAATAATTGGCTTAAATTCTGGTGTCATTCAAAGGGGATCCAATGTCTGTCTGCCTGGGATGACATGCTGGACAAGCCACGCTGCTTCGCAAGGGACGGCTTGCACCTGTCACCCCTGGGCTTCCGGATATTGGCAAACGCTCTTGCCACCCCCATAGTGCCTTTTTTAGGCAAGGCTCAAATTCTAAACCTACCACCCTAGAACACAAAAAAGAAAAAAAACTAAGGGTAATGCTGCTCAATGCCAGAAGTCTCAATCTCAAGATGCACGCACTCAAGGCCCTTCTCAGTATGGAGAACATTGATGTCTGTGCTGTGACAGAAACCTGGTTCAAGGCTCCTGAGAGCACCCCAGCACTATCAGGTTTCACCTCATATCATGCGTTCCAGCCCCAAAATCCGGACAACACCAAAAAAGGAGGGGGTGTCCATATTCATAAAGGACACCCACACCTCAAGGTTGGTGGCAACGCACGATGCATCGGAGACCATCCAGGTGCAATTAACCATAGGCAAGACTGCTCTGCAATTTGTAGCATGTTACAGGCCACCCTCTCAAACCCAGGAACCTCACATGGCCTTCCTGAAAACACTGGAGGGGTAAATGTATCTCCAAACACCATCATATTAGGTGACTTCAACTACCCTAATATAGACTGGGAACACTACTCAAGCCCAAACTCTCTAGCCCAAAGGTTCCTGGAGTTCATAAACTCAAATGCCATGGAACAACTAGTCACCATCCCCACAAGAGGAGAAAACATACTTGATCTCATCATCACAAACATGGGATCACAATGTTCAACACCGGAAGTATACCCCTCACTGGTGAGATCAGATCATAAACAAATCTCGCTGGAGGTCCTCATCCCGCCCCCACCTGAAATAAAAGAGACCACAGTGAAAAACTTCTCAAAAGCCGACTTCACACTTCTAAAAACTAGTGTGGTCTCCTTTAAGGCCCCTGAGCCACTGGTAAACATTACTCAAACCGCTGAATCACTTACAAATGCCTTCTACCAGCACCTACAGGACTGCATGGATCAGGCAATCCCAAACAAAACTAAGACTCTTTGTACCAAAGGCAAGCATCCAGTCTGGTGGACCCCAGCCATAAACAAGCTCTACAACAAAAGGAGGAAGCTACTACAAGATAGAGCAAAATCCTTGAAAGGTAAGACACCTTTGATCATTATAAGTAAAAAACTAAGAGCTCTCATAAAATCATCCAAGGCTAACTTTGAGAGAAAAATCGCCAAGGACACAAAAGACAATCATAAGGCCTTCTTTAGCTATGTTAGAAACCTAGGAGGAAACTCCCAGATATACTCAGAATTAGTCCAAAATGATGTGAAGATTACTGAACCTACACACATTGCCAACATACTGGCTGACAGGTTCAGTGCAAGCTTCTCCCCCCCCTCCCCCCCAAAAGGAGAGATATCTATACCAGAGGATTGTAGCCCCCCAAACATCTCCAACGCCCAGGTGAGAACTGCTCTCTCCAAGGCAAAAAACACAGCATCCATGGGACCGGATGGTGTCCCCGGCTGTGTGCTCCTCGAACTCAATGAGGAATTAAACCCGCAGTTAGGACAGCTGTTTAATCTTAGCATCACCTCAGGATACGTACCCAAGGAGTGGCGCACTGCGACTGTGGTCCCACTTCACAAGGGCGGTGCCTCCACTGACCCTGGAAATTACCGTCCCATTAGCTTGACAAGCCTTATCTGCAAAGCCATGGAGAGAATCATAATGCAACTCATAAATAAAGACATAGGGAACTTGCAGACTTTGGATCCAACCCAGTTTGGCTTTGTCAAAGGCAGATCATGCCTTTTAAACTTGGTTGACTTTTTCAAAACAGTCACCAAGGCCATTGATGAGGGAAAGGCAGTCCATACAGCCTACCTCGACCTGGCAAAGGCCTTCGACACAATACCCCACTCAGGTATCATCGAAAAACTCATCAGCTTGAATGTAAACCCATACATCACAAGATGGGTTGCAAACTGGCTAAGTGACAGAACCCACAGGGTCATAGTTGCTGGAGCCATGTCAGACTCAAAGCCTGTCACAAGTGGTGTCCCACAGGGCTCAGTCCTGGGTCCACTCTTGTTCGGCATCTACTTTTCTGAAGTACAAGCAAACACAGGAGGGTTATGGCTGACAAAGTTTGCAGATGACTGCAAACTGGGCGCCATAGTCGAAAACACTTCTGATACAGATATCCTTCAGAAGGGCCTCACAGAAACGGATAACTGGTGCCAGAGCCATGGCCTAAAGTTAAACGCCAAGAAATGCATAGTCATACCTTTCAGGAAAAACAAGGTTACCCCTAGCTACCATATAGGTGGCAATCCACTGAGCACAGAAGAAGTCATCAGGGACCTGGGGACCCAGGTTGACACTAGCCTTTCGTCTGACACTCATGTTGCTAAAGTAGTCAGGAAAACCTTCTACATTGCCCACCTGATCATGAAGGGATTCACATCTAGATCAAGGGAGGTCATCGTCCCCCTGTACTCATCACTCATTAGACCTATGATTGAGTACAATGCCCCATTCGGAATGTATCTGACCCGACACCTGCAGCAGCTGGAAAGGCCCCAAAAGTTCCTCACCAAGAGGATAAAGGGTCTAAAAAATATGTCTTATGCTGCCCGACTGAAAGAACTCCAGCTCTATTCAGTCTCATACCGCTTGCTCAGAGGTGACCTGTGCCTGACATATAAGGCCATGTCAAACCCAGATTTGATGAATATGCTTCACCTCAAAAAAATCTAGATCCCTCAGAACCACAAGGGCGGGAGACTTAAACCTTGACACGGTTATTAATAGGACGTGCTGGAGGGACAGATTCATCACCCAGAGACTCCCTATGCTGTGGAACAAAATCCCGGTAAATGTGAGGCAGAGCACCTCGCTGGCCTTGTTCAAGAGGAATCTTGACCAATGGATGGGAGATCGCAGATATACCCCAGGGATTACTTCAGTGTCATTGCTTGACAGAGGCACAGCAAAATAATAGGCATAGTTTTATTCAAACTAAAGGGGTGGCGAAAGCCACATATCTATGGGCTAGGCTTATAAATGCCCTTGGGCAGATAGCCTAGTATGAACCTATGAACAAGCTCAGGAAAAGGTCAGTGATAAACAAGCAAAAATGCAACAGTAATAAAAGCATAAATGAGTCACAAAAGGATGAAGAATGAAAGTAGAATACAACCTAGACAAACAAGATATCTAAGTATATCACTTTGTCTGGAGAACAGTGCCTTCTGTCTTTTGAATGAAACATGAAACCAAAGCCCTCTCTGCCTGCGTTTTTGGAAGCTCAGGTGAAAGTGAACGATCCCATGGCACTTATCAAACAGAGTAGGGGAAGTTCTCTGGTGCCCTGGCCAAATTTCCCCTTGTTAATATAAATTCCATTTTGGGTCTCTCCTGATTTGGTCTAGTGGGAATAACCTCTCCAAGAAACTGTGAATAAATAAAATAAAATGAAGTAAATGAATAACTTAATATTATGCAGGAAACATAAGAGACACAAGCAGACATATGTAGCACCAAATAAATATTAATGCTCTAACTTGGCACCAACACATAAGTATGTAGAAAAAAAATCAATAAAAAGGCAAATCCAAAATTAGAAGAAAGAATTAAATATTCACTTTATTAAAACAACATTGTCAACGAGATCTGGGGCATCACTGTTCATGATGAATACTGCAAAAAGTGCAAAATATAGCATACTTTTACGTACGATATGTAATAGGTATTTTAAAAATTCAGGTCTTGTCTTAGTAAACAGTCTTTTGGGAGCTATTCTGCAAACGATTTATTAATGTGACATGAGCTTAGATGTCTCTTTGGTAGTGGTTTGACTAGAACTTTTTCATTAAAGCTTTTTTTGTAGAAGGTAGTACATTAATTGTAAGGCTCATATGAGCCATAGGAATCTGAGTCTATTATATATTTATAATTGTTTCAGAGTACTCCCCACTATGAAGAGAGACCAGTCTGCCCTCATGTGTGGGTGAACCTAAGTGTGTGTGTGTGTGTGTGTGTGTGTGTGTGTGTGTGTGTGTGTGTGTGTGTGTGTGTGCGTGCGTGTACTGTAGTATGTAGGGTGGTCTGTGACAAAGAAATAAATCATTGTAGTCAGCTTTATGACTAAAAATCATATTTATTGACATAAAAGAAGTTCAAAAATGAAATTCAGCTCTTATCAAACAAGTCAGTCTGCAGTCCTTGTTATAGGAAAGCAAATGTTTATATTTAGATGCAGTCTTCCTTTAAAAATAAGACTCTGGCAGAGTAGTTAGCCAAAATAAAACAGTTTTCATAGAGACCTCTGATTTGTAGAGAGGCACTCTTCACAATTCTAGCAACAGAAAACAACAGACCAACTTCAATTTCTACCCAGACACGCATAAATCTAAGTATATTCTGAAAGCCCTCCATACCAATCATTTATAGTCCTAATGCCCCCCCTGCCCCCAACTTAAAATCCTTCTCCTAACAGTACCACTACTCAGGCAGGGAGTATCTCAAGCGAGTGGTATTTCTTATGCTTTTTTTAGTTGAATGATTATAAAGGTAGACTGTTTGTTTTCCTTTTGTGATTGTTAGTTTTAGCCTTTTTTTATTTAAGTGTAGTTTTGATGTGCAGAAATTGATGTAATGTGGAATCCTCTTAGCCTCAACTGACTGCAATTTCCGGAATGCGCTGCAGTGGTTCACTGCTTAATGCGAAGTAGATGGAATGAGAATCTGAACTTATAAATCAGAAGGCATAGTTCTGTCCCAGAAAAGACTTGATTGCTTTCTGCAGATGAGGAGGAGCAGCCATCTCAAGAAGAAAATTTTAAACATCTCAGCTGATGTTTAACGAATAAGGGCAGAAAGGACTGGGAGACTGACCAGCAGATGGGTGTAGCTGCAGCAGTACTGCAGGCATTGTATCGTTATGTGGTAATGAAATGAGTTGAATCCTAAAGTGAAGCTGTGAGTTTATCAGTCTATGTCCCCATTCTCACCTATGATCATGTACGTTGGTAGTAACTGAAAGGATGCGATTACTGATGGAAGTGATAGACATGAGGTTCTTTCATTGGCTTGCTGGGTTCACTATCTGAGACAGAGTGAGGAACCTGACAATTCTGGAGGATCCTAGAGTGAATACACTGTTCCTCGGGATTCATAGGAACAGGTAGAGGTGGTTTGGGCTACAAGTGAAGATTCTTTTTGCTGCATCCCACAGGAGGTTACTTGGCACAATCCACTGGGAGAAACTGTAGGGCATACTTAGGAATTGTTGGAGAGACCATGCCTTTCAGATGGTATGGAAATGCTTAGGCAACTCACGAGTTGAGCTGAAGACTGTTGCTGGAGACAGGGAGATTGGCTTGCTACCATTAAGCCCTCACCAGGACAATTAATTTGAAAAAGGGTTTCTCTATGATTGCTTCTGCCAGGGTTGAATTTTTCATGGATGTTGTAAGTCATGCCTGCTCTGGCAAGTCTGTCATGATTCCATGAGTGGAACCTTTTCTGGAGAATGTGTGGTTGAGCTTACTATGACAAGCACCATCCTTCTAGTTCATCTTTAAGATGGAAATGCCACTCTGTGCAAGCAGTACTCATTGTATCATGTAGATTTCTTTGCTCAATGCAAACAAGTCATTTTTCTTCTCTTGCTTGGACTTCTCAAGTTAGTTACATGCCTTCTGTGGATGAAATATTTGCAAAACTTTATTTTCCTTTTTGGCTTTTGTTATCACCAGTGAGATTACTTCTTCAATTTCCTGAAAATAGGTCTTTAACTTTGACCTTCAATGCTTAATTTTTCTGCTTACTTTATTCTGTTAGTAGGTACATCATTTGTTGCTTTAAGTTGTTTTGATTTTACATGCTCACCTCCAGTGAAGCTTCAGACATAAAGCATGCTTTCAAACCATCTGCAGACTTTTTTTGTGATAGATTCTAAACATCAATTATCTTTTTACTAATTTCCTCATTTTGACCCTCTTCCAAAAGATAGCACAACATCAAATTCATACAATAATGGCGATTCAATGAAAACTGCTATATTTACATGGGTTTAGACCTCTTAAGTACCAAGACAATAATTCCTGATTTCCAGATCACTGAAACACAGCTTTCTTTTATAAATAGAAATGGGGTATGAGACTGGAGATGAGGTAGTTAGTTCAAAATACTCCAGCAGAAGTCATTCAACAGAAAGACATCACAATTTAGTATGAACAGAAGTTTTATATGGATAATGTGGGTATCAGTTTAAGTCTGAGGGAAAAAGGCAGGAATTTTCCAGAACAGATTTTAACACATTTGTTTTAGAGATCATGTTGCTAGAGCAAGTTTTGAATGGAAGAGCTGTTTTACAATGTCAATGTGATGTCACTGACTATAGGTAAAGTAAACATGCGTCTTTTAGTTTTGAGAGTTTTGCAGGTCTCTGAACCTGGATAATCTCAAATACTGAGCTAGATATAGTCTAGGGATTATAAACTATCACAGGTACAATACAAACAGGTGAAGCAGGTTAGTAAGAAGTAGATAACATAATGTTAGTAGAGTTTAAGTGCGGTAGAGAACTTTCTGATAATTACAAAGATACAGAGTAAATACATAGATTTATCTTGATGTGTAAACTAAGTTGTTATAAGAAGCGGAATTGTTAACATTGCATGGGTTGGCCTTAGCCAGAAGAGATACAGGAAAAGAGCCATATATGTGCAAGGTGCTGCTTCAGTGCAGTTTTGAAAGATTTTAAGTCCACGATTTGTCTCAAAAAGGGAGGAATGGGCTTCCATGTTTTTGAGACACAACTGGAATACAAGTCTCCCACTGTGTTTTTGGATTTAGTTATGCTAAGCAGTATTTTATCTCCTGAATGCAAGGATCTTCCAGGGGAGCAGTGCTTGACAAGACTGTTTAGAGATGGGTATTGTTCCAGTTTGTGGAATAGTTCAGGAATTATGAGTATGAGAGTGTATGAGAGAGGTCTTGCCAGGTTAATGTGTGACAGCCAGATTGTAATAGGTTCTGTTTGGCAGGTTAGCAGCAAATATAATTATTTTGTTATAGCACTTTTGAAGTTTCAGGGTTACAGAGAAAGATAGATTTTTTTCAGAATAGAATATGTGGATATCAGGGTTGAAAGTAGATAGGTTGAGGCAATGCTGCTTTTGACACTGTCTTTGAGGAATGAATTTGCTCTGTATAGGCTGTCTAGTTTTTGGTTTGTCGTCTATATTACTTGTATAATAAGATGATCAAATGTAAGCTAGTTGTCTATGGTTACTCCAAGTAGTTTAGTATGAGAGATTAATTCTGTTTTTGGATTATTTGTTGAGTTAATGTGAAAAGATTTTTGTGAACTAATTGTTTTGGCGTGAAAAGCATTGGTTTCCTTGGGATTAAGGAGCAGGTGAGAGGTTTCTCTGGAGGATAATGATTGTTGGGTTATTTGTTGTTGTTCAGATAGGCTTTTAGTTGTATAAGTGGTTGTAGAAGCATCAGCATATTGTATTATTGTAGTCTGTGAAGAAGAAGTATGTAGGTTATTGATAAATAGAATGAACAAGTGTGGGCCTAATATGGATTCTTGGGGAACTCCTACAGGTGTGGGTAGATATGGAGAGTAGTCATTTTGCCATTTTACAACTTGCTGCCTGTCAGAGTGGTAACTCTGAAATCAATGTAAGGAGGAATCAGCCAAGCCTAGGGAGGATAATTTATGTATTAGCTCTTGATGGCCAGCTGTATTGAATGTGGAGAACTAGGTCGTTTGACTTTCTATTTGTGTACATCCTTTGCCTTTGTTGTTATGGTAGATGTTATTTTGCTTACGCTATCTCTACTTGTTAATTTATGTTTTTCTTTAACTTTGCTAGTATACATACTTACATACTGTTATATTTTATTCAACTGTTCTAGTTTGCAAAATGTTCTTGGAGCTTTTCTCCCTGGGCCTCCACTGAAAATGGGCTCTCTTGGCCCAGTAGATTTTCCCGGTAATCAAATATCAATAAATAAATAATAAATAAACAATTTTTCATTAATTGCATTCATGAACTATAACCATGCTGTAAGTAGTATTATGATTGTGGCAAACCCTGTGTTGGGTAGGGAAGAGAAGAGAAGAGGAGATTATGTTCCAGAATAAAGTTTATTAATTTAGAGTGAATACACTTCCAGAGGATTTAAGTTAGAGGTGAGTGGGTAGTGATTAGCCTATAGTTAGAAAGATAGAGTTATAGTCTGTAGATGAGTCACCCATTTGTAGTGGTATAACAAAGGATTGTTTCCAGAGTTGTGGCACATAGTTTTAATTGACTGAGCAATTTATTAGGATTAGCACAGGATATGCTAGTGTGTCTGCAGAAATTCTGAGGTACTCTGGAGGTAGATTGCAATGGGCTAAGGTAGTTGGTATTAACCTCTGGAGATATTTTTTTTAGTAGAAGTGGAGACTGGTATAACTGAGAAGGGGTTTCCTATTACGGTTATTGGGGTCAAAAGTATCAGATTAGGATCATCAATTTGTTTTAGTAAGAATATACCTAAATAAAAGGTGAGTTATTGTATGTGTCTATGTTTTCTTGTAGGTGGGAGGTAAATGGTTTTGGCTGGGTGATTTTTTGCTGGAGTTCAATAGATTTTTTACTGAAGTCTAGAAAAGCTTATGATTAAGTTTATGTTGAGTCTGTAGGTTGGTATAGAAGGTTTTTTTCAATTCTAATGTGGTGTTTGATCTTTTTTTTTTTAAGTTGTCTACAATGCTGCAAGTTAACAGGTGTTCTATTTTGTAGCCAGATTTTCCAAAACATGTGCCTTGCTTTCACTAGTTGTTTCATATTTTTGGACAACCATGGGGCAGGGTTAGTTTTTACTCTTTTTGTTCTTATTGAAGCATGTTTGTTGATTATTTAGGAAGCTTTTGTTAAACTGTTAAATATTCGTCTAATAGTAGGTATTTGAGTGTATACCACATAAGGTGCTGCAGTGTATTATTGAAAAGTTCAGTTTAGAAATTGCAAATCTCTAACTTTAGGTGGGGTTTCACTATTTTGTGGCTCTGGAGTCTGATTAGATAGGTTGGAAGGTGATTGCTTAGGGTACTTGACAATGTGCCTAAATACGTGTAGGTTTTTTGGTTTGGTTGTAAGAATCCAATTTAAAGTAGATTCTCTAGTTGTATTTTGCTAATAAATTGGAGGGTATTGATAAGGTTGTGAAAATGTACAGCAGAATGCTATTGGAAGCATTTTCAGAGTTAATTAAAAGACAGTTTATGTTAACATCACCCAGAAATTGTAGTTTTGTGATGAATATTAGCGGACATAAGCTGAGAATGTTTTCTAGAGTGGAAATATTGTTGCCTGTGGGATGTAGGTACCTACTATTACTGTACTTTTGTAAGCATTGAATTTAAGGAATGTTAGAAGTACTTCTGCTTTTTCAGATTGGGGGAACAGTGGTGTAATACTGCAATAGATCTAAAATATTTTGGTATGTTATGGCTGCTCTGAAGGTTTTTTTTGTGCATTCTGTGTAATCTGTTGATATTAAAACCTGGGAGAAAGATTCCTTCATCTTTTACTTCTTTTTTCAACCATGTTCCAGTGGGTACAAAAATATCTGAAGAGTGATTGGATATCTATGCATATAGTTTAAGTATTTTGTTAACACTTCTCATGTTTATGTGAGTTATTTTTAGTCTTGAAAAATCTGTGAGTATGTCTGTATGTGCATGTATATATAGACACTGGTGTGGCTAGAACGTACATGCTTTCTGATGGCAATATGTACTTGTAGCCACTAGATTTTTGGTCATCTGAACTTACAGGGTTAGCAACGCCAGTGAGGCTACATCTCATTGTAAGAGTAAGTGTCATAGAAGTGGCAGAAGTATTCTTTTAAGTGGTTTCTATCTGTCTGTCTATCTATTTGTGTGTGTGTGTGTGTGTGTGTGTGTGTGTGTGTGTGTGTGTGTGTGTGTGTGTGTGTGTGTGTGTGTGTATTATTATACTGACAGCAATTTCATCAATGACAGAATATCAATAAAAAAAGAACTGAAAAAAGCAGTGAAAATAAAATTATTGCAAAACCAAAACATACCTTCTTTTTGTAATCAGTACTACAAAGAGCAAAAAAGTCACAAAAACACGTTTTATTTGGGGGACTTTGCTCCCCATAAAACCCGGTTCTCATGAATTACCACATCAGTGATAGTCCGCTGAACACAGAAGGCATTATAAGAGATCTGGGGACACAGGTTGACAGCAACCTCTCCTTTGACCACCACATTGCCACTGTGGTCAGAAAGTCCTTCTATGTGGCACATCTCATTACTAAGGGTTTTGCATCCAGGAAGAAAGAGGTCCTCATCTCCCTCTACTCTTCCCTCGTTAGGCCAGTCATTGAGTATAATGCCCCATTTGGCATGTACCTCACTAAACACCTGCAACAACTGGAGAGGCTGCAAAAGTACCTCATAAAGAGGATTCTAGGCCTTAAACATTTGTCCTATATGGACAGACTTAAAAAACTCCCAGCTATTATCTGCCTCATATTGCCTTCTTAGAGGCAATCTCTGCTTTACTTACAAAGCCATGTCTGACCCAGCTCTGTTAAAAATGCTACATCTAAAGAAATCCCAATCCCTCTGCACCACATGCTTCAAAGACCTCAACCTCATTACCACAATCAACAAAACATTCTGGAGGGACAGATTCATAACCCAGAGACTGCCCATGCTATGGAATAGACTTCCCATACATGTCATGCAGAGCACCTCACTGGCCCTCTTCAAGAGAAATCTTTGAGTGGCTAGGAAATAGAAAATTCATCCCAGGGATCACTCCTGTGGCTTTATTCAATAGAGACACTGGGAACTAAGGCCGGGTGGCACGATGCCAGGGTAATCCTATGAGCTAGGCATGTAAAGGCTCCAGGGCCATTAGCCTAGTACACATCTATGAACCTATGAAACTATAAGCGTCAGCATGGAGGCTCTGCTCTTACATTCCCCAAATTATATATACTAACCCATGGTCACACAACCATGACCACAAGGGAAACATCATTAAGGAAGGCAAAGTGTTATGTGACTTGCTAGAAAATGCACTAATAACAAGTACATCTCATAGCTTATGATAGTAAAAATACCTATCCAAAAGCTGTAAATTTGACAGAATGCTGGGAAAAGTCCAGTTGTGTAAAATCTTACCATAACAATAGATGTCCTTGCCTTCACTGTTGCAGTATTTCTTACTCAAGGGATCCCCTGCTAAGGGCTGCCAAACATCCAGCCAGTATATCAAAGCCTTAGGATTTTAAGGACATCGTACATCACATGTATTCTCCCCAATCACAGTGTATGGCATAAAGGTGACTTATGGATGTGCCTATCTAAGAACTGAATAGCCTCAGGAGGAACAACAGTCCAAGCAGCAAAGGAGGAACATGTGCATCCAGAACGGAAAAAAATAAAAGGAGTAAAGAAAAGAGGAAGGAAGGAGGGAGTGAATACTGTAACTGTAAAGGACTGCTTAAACTGTAGAATAGCGTTCTGTCCACACCATAAACAAAACAAGTCAGAGGTAAAAGAACACCAACCTCCACACACACCAGAACACTTCCACTATCCAAAATCTCAGCCTCCGTCCTCTGAAGAAGTAACAAACCAATGCAGTTTTCAAAGCTGGGAAAAAAATCACCAGAATCGGATATAAAATGGCAAACTTAATTTATTATAAAAAAAAGGTAAGCGCTTTCACTCACTCAAGCGTGAGCTTCATCAGAACGTTTTACAAGCTGATACAAATGGTTTAAATACTGTCTTTGGCGCCAAATCCATTTAAAGCGATACAGCGCTTGTAATTATTCATAATGTTCAAAATCATGTAAAATAACTAAAAAAATTCACATATACATTCTTAAATGCTCGAAAAAATATTTATCAATAATCATCTTTTGTCTAAATAATTCTGCTAAGAATATACAAAAAAATATGTAAATTTTAGAGACTGCTGTCATTTAGTAATAAATAAACTGCTATTCCTAAACAATAAAATGTTAATATACTATACTAAATATATATAAGTTGTATATATAAAAAAATAAATACATATATAAAACTAACACATAAATCTACCTAAACAGTTACTACCCCCACTATGAATAGTAATGGCAGATTAATCAAATAATTCTACCTAATGGTTAGTAAGGGTTTAATTGAAATGTAGTCATTCAACACTGGTGGTGTCGAGGCATCAGTTAACAACTGCCACCATACTTCCTTGTATGCCAATATATTTTTGTGATCACCACCTCTAGGATCCAAGACAACATTTTCCAATATCGTAAACTTAAAATTTTGCAAACTTAAAATTATGTTTTGCCCCAAACTTTTCTACATGCCTGTATAGGGCATTATTAATGTCTTTCATCCTGATACTGTATACATGAGCGTATATACATTTCTTAAAGTTTCTCTCAGTCTTCCCTATATAGTATCCCGGACAAGCCCAACATTTTGCCAAATAAATAACAAATTTCGTGTTACAATTGCCTTGTTTAAATCTTGGTCTGGTTCTATTGACGTTATCCAAAACTGTTCCTTCTTCCTCATTAATAACATAACATTGGTTACAAGCACCACATTTTGTAGTATGCTTCTTGATGTTGTCTGTTCCTGTATCTCTTATACCCCATTCCAAATAAGTTTTGATATTTATCCCTATCTTATACAGAAATGTTGGTTTGGGGCCTAAAATATCTACCATATCTTGATCCACCATCAAAACATTCCAATTAGCTGTTAAAATATCTTTTATTTTGTTCGTGTGTGGACCATATTCTAAAACGCAAGCTCTACTATAAGCACCATTAGTCTCCTTACCGTCTGTGTTTAAAATCTCACCCTTAATATTAGCACCCAATAATGGGATATATTTGTTTCCCCATTCCTTGGTAACATATTTCTTCACATCCCTCATCATTTTTCCATTATATCCTCTTTCTTTAAATAGTTCAGTAATGTAGCCTAATTCCTCCATGATATCTTTCTGTTCATAAGTCATTCTTACAGCCCTAATACACTGGCCCTTAAAAATATTGTACATCAATTTTTTTGGGATGGTTACTGGTATATTCCAGATATGAATTAATAAATGTGTTTTTCCTGTGTATTCTGGATTTAAAACCTTCTTCACCATTCAATATACATGTGTCTAAATAAGCTACTCCATCACTACTACTAGTAGATGTGAACTTGAGAAATCCACTACTATTGTTCAAATAGTCCAAAAAATCACTCAAACTCTCTTGATTACCATCCCATAAACTGTAGATATCATCTAGGAAGCGTGAGTAGTATTTTATATATTTGTAGTATTCACAGTTGAATACCACAGTCTCTTCCCAATCAAGCATTACCAAATTGGCGAATATAGGGGCACAAGCTGCCCCATAGCAACGCCCTTGCTTTGTCTAAAATGTTCACCTTCATAAAATATATAGTTGTGATCTAGAACTATCGACATAAGTTCTAGAACCAAACATACCTTGTCCCATTCAAGGTCACTGTATTTCCTGATACTATTGGTGAAGGCTTCCATTCCTTCTTCTTTGGGTATGCATGAGAATAAATCCACTACATCAATAAATGCAAATATATACCCATGTTTCCAAACATCAACTGAGTAGTTTTTTAAAAACTCCCATGAATCTTTGACCATGTGAGTAACCTTCCCATACAAGTGTTTAAGCATAGTGTCCACTACTACTCCCAATGGGAAGGTTTTTGACTTACTGCCTGATATTATAGGTCGAAAGGGTGGGTTACTGATATCTTTGTGAATTTTTGGTATCCCTACTAATGTGGCCAGTTTTGGATGTTCAACTTTCAAAAAAATTGTAGGTGTATTCCGTTATCCTTCTGTCCAATAAAAATTCTCCCACATGTAGATCAATATGTCTATAAGCGATGTTTATTTCATTAATGGAAACTATTTCATAGTTTCTTGATAAATGTAAAATTTCATGCAGTTTAGAGCTATATTCTAAGCTATCATATATAACTACACCCCCACTTTTATCGGGTTTCATAACCCATATGTTGTTGTTTGCTCTCAATCCTTTCAAGGTGTTAAGTTCATCTGTGGTAAGATTGCTTCTCAATTTTTTACCTGTAATCTCATTTTGTACCTGATAGATCTGTTGAGTAACTAATCTGTCATATATTGAATGGGACAAGGTATGTTTGGTTCTAGAACTTATGTCGACAGTTCTAGATCATAACTATATATTTTATGAAGGTAAACGTTTTAGACAAATCAAGGACATTGCTATGGGGGCGGCTTGTGCCCCTATATTCATCAAATTGCTGATGCTTGATTGGGAAGAGACTGTGGTATTCAACTGTGAATACTACAAATATATAAAATACTACTCACGCTTCCTACATGATATCTACCTTTTATGGGATGGTAATCAAGAGAGTTTGAGTGATTTTTTTGGACTATTTAAACAATAGTAGTGGATTTCTCAAGTTCACATCTACTAGTAGTAGTGATGGAGTAGCTTATTTAGACACATTTATATTGAATGGTGAAGAATGTTTTAAATCCAGAATACACAGGAAAAACACATTTACTAATTCATATCTGGAATATACCAGTAACCATCCCAAAAAATTGATGTACAATATTTTTAAGGGACAGTGTATTAGGGCTGTAAGAATGACTTCTGAACAGAAAGATATCGTAGAGGAATTAGGCTACATTACTGAACTATTTAAAGAAAGAGGATATAATGGAAAATGATGAAGGATGTGAAGAAATACGTTACCAGGGAATGGGAAAACAAATATATCCCATTATTGGGTGCTAATATTAAGGGTGAGATTTTAAACACAGATGGTAGGGAGGCTAATGGTGCTTATAGTAGAGCTTGCGTTTTGGAATATGGTCCACACACAAACAAAATAAAAGATATTTTAACAGCGAATTGGAATGTTTTGATGGTGGATCAAGATATTGTAGATATTTTAGGCCCCAAACCAACATTTATGTATAAGATGGGGAGAAATATTAAAAATTATTTGGAATGGGGTATAAGAGGTACAGGAACAGACAACATCAAGAAGCATACTACAAAATGTGGTGCTTGTAACCAATGTTATGTTATTAATGAGGAAGAAGGAACAGTTTTGGATAACGTCAATAGAACCAGACTGAGATTTAAACAAGGCAATTGTAACACGAAATTTGTTATTTATTTGGCAAAATGTGGGGCTTGTCCGGGATACTATATAGGGAAGACTGAGAGAAACTTTAAGAAATGTATATACACTCACCTATACAGTATCAGGACGAAAGACATTAATAATGCCCTATACAGGCATGTAGAAAAGTTTGGGGCAAAACATAATTTTAAGTTTGCAATATTGGAAAATGTTGTCTTGGACCCTAGAGGTGGTGATCACAAAAATATATTGGCATACAAGGAAGTATGGTGGCAGTTGTTAACTGATGCCTCAACACCACCAGGGTTGAATGACTACATTTCAATTAAACCCTTACTAACCACTAGGTAGAATTATTTGATTAATCTGCCATTACTATTCATAGTGGGGGTAGTAATTGTTTAGGTAGATTTATGTGTTAGTTTTATATATGTATTTTTTTTTTATATATACAATTTATATATATTTAGTATAGTATATTAACATTTTATTGTTTAGGAATAGCAGTTTATTTATTACTAAATGACAGCAGTCTCTAAACTTTACATATTTATTTGTATATTCTTAGCAGAATTATTTAGATGAAAGATGATTATTGATAAATATTTTTTCGAGCATTTAAGAATGTATATGTGTATTTTTTCAGTTATTTTACATGATTTTGAACATTATGAATAATTACAAGCGCTGTATCACTTTAAATGGATTTGGCGCCAAAGACAGTATTTAAACCATTTGTATCAGCTTGTAAAATGTTCTGATGAAGCTCACGCTTGAGTGAGTGAAAGCTCTTAACTTTTTGTTATAATAAATGAAGTTTGCCATTTTATATCCGATTCTGGTGATTTTTTCCCAGCTTTGAAAACTACATTGGTTTGTTACCTCTTCAGAGGACGGAGGCTGTGATTTTGGATAGTGGAAGTGTTCTGGCATGTGTGGAGGTTGGCGTTCTTTTACCTCTGACTTGTTTTGTAACTGTAAAGGAAAGGACATCTACTGCTATGGTAAAATTTTACACAACTGTACTAGGTCCTTCTCTGTCACCGTGGAAGCATTCCGTACTTAAGGGAGAGTACAAAAGCTGAAGAGAAAACTTGCAAGGAGGAAAACCCAGCAGATCTCTCAAGAAAGCCATGTAGAATAGCCCTGGCAAATCTTGTTCCAGCCCTAGAAACTGCATCCAGTTTGTAATGTTTAGAAAAAGTATGCCAAGAACACCAAGTAGCTGCCTCAAGGATGGAATTGGTATCCAATCCCTTGAAAAAAGCAGCAGAGGAAGCCACAGCCCTGGTAGAATGAGCCATTACAGAAGTAGAAAGACTCTTTCCATGAAAAGAGTAACAAAAAGAAATGGCCTTAAAGATCCAAGAAGAAATTGTTGAGACCTAGGATGAAAGGGAAAAAAAGTTGCTCATATTTATGAATGGCTTTTTAGTCTTATCCAAATAATATCTGATCTGTTTATCTAAATCCAAGGTGCAAAGAGTGAAGATCCTTCTCACTAGCAGACTGCAGAGAACAGAAAAACTGGGAAAACTAATAGACTGATTAAGAGACAAGTCATTAACCACCTTAAGCATAAAAGAAGGATTAGTACTAAGAGACATCCTGTCCCTATGAAAAGTTAAAAAAGGAGGAACAGCCATATGGGCCTGAAGCTCAGTCACCCTTCTAGCTGAAGTAAGGACCAAAAGAACAGTCTTCCATTTACAATGCTGTAAGGAAGCTGAAGCTGCAGGCTCAAAAGGAGCCTGAGTAAATTTTTCAAGAATAAAATTAAGGTCCCAGGAAGGAGAAATAGGCTCCCTGGGAGTCCTAATATGAAAGATGCCTTTCAGAAATTGTTTGGCCTCAAGCCTAAAAGCCAAAGGAGGAGTCAAAGGTGCACAAGCAGAAATTGCTGAAATGTGAGCTTTAACTGGAGAATATGCCAACCCAATATGCAGCAATTCACACAAATATGAGGGAACAAAGTGGATCCTGGTTACAAGCAAGACACCATACAGAACATCTCTTCCATTTGGATAAGTAAGATTTCCTGGCCTCCTGCAGAACTTAAAGCATGTCCTCAGAAAAAAAAGGTGCTTAAAAGGAATAAAAATCCAATCACCCACAGTATCAAGTGGACAAGTAAGGATGGATGAGAGATACCTTGTCTTGCATGCGTAGGTCCATCCGGTGAGGCAACTTGTGGTGATTGCCCTTGGCTAGATGCAGAAGGAAAGAGAACCAGTGTTGTCAGAGCCAAAAGAGTCACCAACAAGATTTGGGGAGAGTCCTGTTCTATCTTAAACAGGACCCTCGGCATGGGAGGAAGGGGAGGGAAGGTATAAAGAATCATACCTTTCCAAGAAAAATAGACGGCATCCTCCTTCCATGCCAGAGGACATAGAACTCTGGTACAAAAGAGAGGAAGTTGTTTGTTCAGAGGAGTGACAAAAAGATCTACCAGAAGCATATCCCACTGGTATATAATGTCTAGAAACACATTTCGGTGAAACATCCACTCCTGAGTCTGTGTAATGGACCTGCTCAGAGTGTCTGCCGCAAGGTTCTGTTCTGAAGAAATATAAACAGCCTGGAGAGTCACCTGATACTGGATAGCCAGATTGCAAACCTGAAGAGCTAGTCTGCATAAGAGGTAATACCATGTTCTCCCTTGCTTGCTAATGTTTCACATCACTGTAGAATTGTCCATAAAGATTTTGAGGCCCTGGAAGGAAAAGAGTATGGAAGGCCTGAAGAGCAAAAAGGACAGCTCTGATCTCCTTAGTGTTGATATGGTCTGCCCTCTGATGAAGGGACCAGAGGCCCTGAACTTTTGGAGAGTGAAAAGAAGTCTGCCATCCCACATCTGAGACATCTGAATAAAGTTCCTGAGAGGAGACTGGGGTCTGGAAAGGAAGCCTTGGGTTGAGAGACAGTTGATGAATATACCACTAAAGTTTTAACTTGAGGCATGGAAGAAGGGGAACTAGAAAGTCCAAAGGATGAGAATGCTGCAGCCATACTGACTTTAGGAACCACTGCTTTCTCTTATGAAGCTTGGTTAGAAGAAGCATAGGAACGGTGAACGCCATGTACCCCAGAGCCCTTCGAAACTCCTTGACCATAATTGAGACCTGAGGAAGAAGGGATTGAAAAAAGGCAATCAGAGATAAAGCCTTGGAAGGCAGCAGGGATTCCAGCATAGGAATAGTCTGGAGCCTGCACCCAAGAAAAATGTGAGCCTGAGAAGGAGTCAGGAGGAAGGATTTCTGGAAATTTACTGTAAGCCAAAAAGAACACTCAAGCTCAACACCAATAAAAATTTAATATGCAATTACATATGATAACAAAGCTTTTAGATTTTCACCCTTTCTCAATGCATACAAAAAAACCTTTAGAAGCAGCAGTTTTTTAAATACATTACATATTCTATATGCAATCAAAAGGCAGCAACAATCAATCAATTACATTGTATCCTAGCTACATGGTTACATAGTAGCTTAAGTGAAGACACAACTTAAAGACGCATTTACAAAGTATGCTTTTTATAATTTATTCCTTTTGTATCTTGAAAATAGTTTTAGACTGACAGTAGAATTGAGTCCAGGAGGACTAGCCGCATTCAAACATATTATCCAGTACTGTTCAAAAGCTTCTGAATAATTTTTCAGATAACCACCCCTCATATTTCTAAATATAACTTGCATAACTCGGAACTTAAAATTATGTTACAACCCCTTTTCTTGGATGTGTTTTGCAAGTGAATTCATACTAACATTTCCCCTGATTTCTAACAAATGTTCAGTAATTCATTTTTTCAACTACAGGTTAGAGTTTCCTACATAAAAACTTTTGCATTACTACAGGTAGCTAAATATATTATATTTTCTGTTTTACAGTTCACATAGCAATCAAATTTAAATACCTGTTTACTCTTCAGATGCATAAAGTTTGTATCAGTTAAGACAATTGTGACATGGATGCATTCCTTTCTTTTTACAATGGAACAATCTCTCTGCTAGTTTCATTTCCTGATATCAAAGTCTTTGTCTCAAACATCAACAATTTTTAAAAGCAAATTGTGGAATTTCATTTATAAATTTATTAATTACTGGTTGAGTACAAAAAATGCCCCAATTATTTCTTATTATGTTCAAATCTCCTTCAGTTCTGGTACTGTAATGAGTTAAATACCTAACACAATTTTCCTGCCATTGTTATAGGTTCATAGGAGGGTACTAGGCTATTGGCCCTAGGGCCTATATAAGCCTAGCCAAAAATGTACACTGGCTTTCGCCACCCAAGAAAATTATTTTCCTGTGCCCCTGTCGAGCAGAGCCACAGAAGTGATCCCCGGGTGAATTTCCTATCTCCCATCCAATCATCAAGATTTTTCTTGAAGAGTGCTAATGAGGAGCACTGTTTGGCATAGATAGGTAGTCTGCTCCAGAGTATGGGAAGTCTCTGGGACAGGAATCTATCCCTCCAGCATGTTCTGTTTATTGTGGTGATAAGGTTTAGGTCCCTAGAGCGTGTAGCTCAGAGGGATTGGGATTTCTTTAAGTGGAGCATGTCCAACAGCTCTGAGTTTGACATAGCTTTGTATGTTAGGCAGAGATCACCTCTGAGTAGGCGATATGCGATGGAGTAAAGCTGGAGTTTTTTGAGACGGTCTGCGTAGGGCATCTGTTTGAGGCCAGTAATCCTCTTTGTGAGGTATTTCTGTGGCCTTTCCAGTTGTAGATGTCTGGTGAGGTACATACCAAAAGGAGCATTGTACTCTATAATGGGTCTAATGAGTGATGAGTAGAGGGGAACAATGACCTCTTTTTTTCTGGATGAGAAACATTTTGTGATGAAATGAGCTACATAGAAGGATTGCCTGACCACTGTGGCGATGTGATTATCAAAGGAGGGACTACTGTCCACCTGTGTCCCAAAGTCTGTTATCACATTTTCGGCATTAAGTAGACTACCAGCTATGTGGTAGTTCATGGGTACAGAGTTTTTACCAAAGTGGATGACAATACACTTTTTGGCATTAAGCTTCAGGCTATGGCTTTGACACCAGGCATCTGTCTCAGTGAGGCCCTTTTGTAGTTTGTCCACATCGTTAGGAGTTTCGATTATGGCTCCTAGTTTGCAGTCATCTGCAAACTTTGTTAGCCAAAGACCTTCAGTGTTAGCCTGTACTTTAGAGAAGTAGATACCAAACAGGAGAGGACCCAGGACTGAACCCTGTGGTACTCCACTTGTCACTGGTCTGAAGTCGGATTTGGAGTCTGCTACTTTCACAGTGTGGGTTCTGTCCATGAGCCAGTTGGCAACCCATCTTGTGACATAGGGATTTATACCTAGTTTAGTGAGCTTATCTATAATTCCAGAGTGGGGGATGGTGTCGAAAGCCTTGGCGAGATCTAGATAAGCTGTGTGAACCACCTTACCCTCATCTATGGCTTTGGTGACTGCTTCAAAGAAGTCAATCAGGTTTAGGAGACATGATCTGCCTTTTATAAATCCGAACTGGGTAGGGTCCAGAGTTTGGAGATTACCAATGTCTTTGTTTATGAGTTCCATGATGATACGTTCCATGACCTTGCAGACCAGGCTAGTCAGGCTAATGGGGCAGTAGTTCCCGCAGTCCATCAGGACCAGAAACTGAATTTATTGAATGTATAAAGAATGGTCTAGCTCTATTATCTTGTACAGATACAACCTCATGGGAAATATCATCCCATGAGGTTGTATCTGCACAAGATCTGTATCTCCCCAAGTGATGTTGACATTCTACAGAAAGGCCTCACTGAAACCAACGGGTGGTGTCAGAACCATGGCCTTAAGCTCAGTGCCAAAAAATGTGTCATCCTCCCCTTTGGGAAAAATCTGGTTCCCAAGAATTACCACATCGATGGTAGTCCACTGAACACAGAAGGCATTATAAGTGATCTGGGAAAACAGGTTGACAGCAACCTCTCTTTTGACTACCACATTTCCACTGTGGTCAGAAAGTCCTTCCGGCACATCTCATTACTAAGGGTTTTGCATCCAGGAAGAAAGAGGTCATATTCTCCCTCTACTGTTCATTCATTAGGTCAATCATTGAGTAAAATGCCCCATTTGGCATGTACCTCACTAGACACCTGCAACAACTGGAGAGGCCACAAAAGTACCTCATAAGGAGGATCCTAGGCCTTAAACACTTGTCCTTTATGGACAGACTCAAAAAAACTCCAGCTATTCTCTGTCTCATATTGCCTACTTAGAGGCGATCTCTGCTTGACTTACAAAGCCATGTCTGACCCAGCTCTGCTAGAAATGCTACAGCTAAAGAAATCCCAATCCCTCTACACCACATGCTCCAGAGACCTCAACCTCATTACCACAATCAGCAGAACGTGCTGGAGAGACAGGTTCATAACACAGAGACTGCCCATGCTGTGGAACACAGACTTCCCATACATGTCAAACAGAGCACCTCACTGGCCCTCTTCAAGAGAAATCTTGATGAGTGGATGGGAAATAGAAAATTCACCCCGGGGATCACTCCAGTGGCTCTACTCAACAGAGGCACTGGGAACTAAGGTTGGGTGGCATGATGCCAGGGTAATCCTATGGGCTAGGCTTGTAAAGGCTCCAGAGCCATTAGCTTAGTACACACCTATGAACCTAAGAACCTAAGCAATGTATGGTCATAGTGCCTACCCCGCAGTTCACCCTTTATTTCCATTAATTGCAAATCACATAAATGGGGATCAGTATTTAATCTACTCGCTCTAAGAAATTGGCTTTTTATTATACCCTTAAAGATATGCTTCAGGTGCATGCTACATCTATGCAAAAGATGATTAGCATGGACTTCCTTCTTATAAATACTAGTAACAACTTCAGCATCATGTTTAAAGATTCTTAAATCCAAAAAATAATTTAATTTGTAGAGTAAGAAAATGTATTATTTCAAAAAATCTGTTGTATTGTCAAAATAGATCACAAATTCTACAAGCATATTGTCATCACCTTGCCAAACCATGAATATCATATACAAAGCTTTTATACAATAAAATAGGTGTACTATAATCAGGAAGAATTAAAAATAAATGCTTTTCCTAGTGATCTACTGCTATATTGGCTTAGATAGTCACCAAGGTGCCCATTGCAACCCTGGATATCTGGTGGTAGATTTTACTCTCAAATACAGGGACATTATTGCTTAGTACTAAGTTCAGCAAAAAAACAAATAGCTTCAATTTTCCTATTACTAAATTCACTATTTAAATGATTAAATTATCTCACAGCTTCCATGCCATACATATTTGGTGTAACGATGAAGAGTGAGTTGATATCCAATGTCACAAATATATAGTCATATATTCGATTTTGTTCATACCAGGAATAAAATTTACTAAGAAAATCACAGGCATCACATATGAATTTCAGAGAAAGAACCCAACACATCGTCCAAATATAAACAAATGGGTTTTGTTATCCATCCTTTCCCAGATTCTATGGGTCTCATTTGGGGGGAGGGGGGAATCCTATTCTTGTGTATTATAGGTAGTCTGTAAAGGACTGGAGTAATTGGATGAGGTGTATGAAAATATGTATACATGTCACAAATGATATCTTCTTGCAATTGTAATACATAAATATAATTATTTACTTTAAATTTATATCATTCATCTTTTCTACTGTCAGTAATTCTAAACACTTCATAATGCTTTAAAAAAATCATGCATGCTATTCACAGTTATTTCTATTCACAACCACTACTGAACCCCCTTACTTCCTGTTTCATAACAATGCTGGCATTATTTTGTAATGCTTGCGGGGACTCATATTCAGCCATAGTTAAATTAGACTTTTTTTCTTTTTTCTTTCTGCTCATATAACTAATTTGTTTTTCACAAATATTATGAAAAGCTGTAATAATAAGTGTTCATATAGGAATAAAAGTACTAGATTGTTTACATACCTGCAGATGATATGTGTCATCTTTAAGTAACATTTTTAACTACAGATTTCTAACAAATGGCTTTAAGTCCATTATTGCATCAGCTACAGAGTTACTAGTTGAATTCACTGTAAACCCTAGGCTTTGCAAGAGGCAAATAACATAGTGGAGGTGTTGAAGCAGGGTCTCATAGTGGAGGTGTTGAAGCAGGGTCTCTGGAGAGGAAGCCTGAATAAGCACGTCATCCAGGTAAGGAAAAATATGCATCCTCCTCATCCTGCAAAAGGCAATCACAGGAGTGAGGCATTTGGTGAAGACCCTTTGGGCAGTAGAGAGTCCAAATGGCAAAGAACTGAAAATGCAAGGAAGAAACAGAGAAACACAAACAATTCCTGAAATGGGGATGAATAGGGATGTGAAGACAGGCATCCTTCAGATCCAGACAGACCAAGAAAGCCTGAGGTAGAAGAAGAGGAAACAGGGTCTGAAGGGACATCATTCAAAAGGAAGGAACCCACAGAAAGGAGTTGAGATGAGAAAGATCCAGAATGGGCCTCCATGTGCCCTGTTTCCTGGAAACCAGAAACATTCTGGAGTAAAACCCATTCCCTCTTTGAGGAGCAGAAACTGTTTGGATGGTACCTTGAGACAAAAGGCTCTGAAGTACATCCAGAAAAAAGGTCAGCTGTTCCTGAGGAGGTTGAGGAATGCCAAAAAAAGGAGTAAGGGATTTCCACACCATGTAATACCCCTGATGAATGATGGAGAGGACCCAAGAATCTTGAGTGATCCTTAAGCAATTGTGAAGAGACAGAGAAAGATGAAGATATAAAGGAACCTGACTTAGGAGACAAGAAAGGGCCTAAGCCTTCTCCTCAGAATCAGGAATGTCAGAAATATCATGAAAAGCCTGAGAGAAAAAGAGCTAAAACATGCCTGGTCATATTGGTCTGGCAGTTAATACCCTTAAGACCAAGGTAGCAGCAGTGTACATCTTTTTGCCCAGCCTTTCCATGGCCCTACTGTCCTTGTCAGAAGTAAGTAATTTAGTGGAAGGCAACAGTTTGGAAGGTTTATCAGAAAAACAGAGACAACAGAGGGGTCAGCAGAAGAACACTTGTAAAGAAACATACAAGTATTAGGCATCTTATAAAACCTGTCCATTTGTTTTTGGGGAGAGGGGTCTGGGGACTGAGAATCAGAAGCCTGAGAAGCTGCTCAAAAAGTGTCCAACAAGGCACCAAAGACAGGAGGAATAGCAGAAGGCTTAGGAGACTTCATCTGGAAGAGTTCATAATACCTCTTCTGAATGTCAGAAACCTGCATACAGTTCCATTTAAAATTTCCATCATACAAGATATAGTATCCCCAAAGGAAGTTCTTCAAAGGGAGAATCTGGACTAATGAGTCCTCCTCCTCAGAACCATATTCTAATGGAGAAGGAATCTGAGAAGAATAAGCCAAAGATTCTTCTCCAGTGTCTAAGTCCTCAACAGAAGTTTCCTGCTTCCTAGGCATCTTAAGAGGAGAAGATGACCGAGGAGGGCAAGAACAAAAACTCCCTGGTGGGGGCAGAGGATCCTTAGGCGTAGGGGAAATATGTTTTGTTTTATGTTTCTTTTTCAAAAGGATATCAGCCCTAAAGATCTTAAGAGGTTTTAGATCCTTGCTGCCACTCAATCAACATGGTGGGAATATCCTTTCAAACAAGAATCTGTGGAACAGCCCTCATACCCTTGGATATGATCAGCTGTGGTTCCCCCTCAACATCCATAATGGATGTCTGCAGCACCTTCAAGGACTTGCAGGAAGCCAGATCCATGCTGGCCTCCAAAGCAGTCTCGGAAAAGGAATCCAACAGAATAACCAGACGATCATCCAGCCTTTCACCAGCCTTGAGAGAGATGCCCAGGGGAGGTGGTACAGCAGCAGAATCCGACCTAATTTTTTTGTTCTTCTTGGCAGATGTCTGACCCTTGGGATGGGATGATTCTGCCACTGCACCCTGTGCCAACAACTTAAGAGATTGGTTTTCTAGGTAGATAGACAAGGAGGAGAGATGACTATGAACAGTCTTAATGACAAATGCTTGACAAATCAGGTACAACGTATGATCATGAGACGCAGCCATGGTTCTTATGGGGAATCTGTCTCCCATACTGACATTTTCCCTTCTTGATGAAATGCAACCTCACAACAAAAGTAAAGAAATCAAAGATAAGAAGAAAAACCCCAACAGGGTACTTATCAGAAATGGCTTGGTAACCAGCAGATGAAAGATCATTCAGACTGACAAGTGAAGATGGCATTCGGACTGGCAACAAAGACATTCTGAGACAGGTATGTCTGTACATCATCTTTATGACTTACACCATGGTCAAGGAAAATATGTGTGACATACAATGTCCTTAAAATCGTATGGCTTTGGTATGCTGGTCGGACGTTGGGCTGCTGTTAGCAGGGGATCCCTTGAGTATGGAACACTGCAACATTGATATGGAAGGACATCTATAGATAGATAGATAGACATATTTAGGGCGAGATAGTTACATATAGCTTGTATAGATAGATAAATAGTTATATACAGATACATATAGATATTTGTGTAGATATGGAAAGATATGAGAGAAAGAGAGAGTGCAGTAAACTTTAGTTTTGTTCACATCAAAGGAAAATAATATTATTATCTGAATCAGTGAGCTTCTCTGATTCTTTTTAAATTGTATTAGTGTTCAGCAGTGAAAATGAAGTCTGTGTTCAGGTTATCAATTGTTGTTCAGCCTCAGGTTTGGGAACCTGGAACAGCAGCTAATTGTATCATTTATTTATTTATTTTTGATTGTGGTACAGATGATAAATTATTTGAGTGTGAACTGATATCACATTCACTATAGATAGCAATTAAAATTCACAGAATGTCCCAATTTTTTTCAGCTTTCCCATCTTTAGTCTTTAACAGAGCAGGGCTGTAATCAAGTTATATGGTACTGCCTGACTCTTGGGAAATATTGAAGCTGTGCACATCAGTTCTACTGTTATGTTTAATTTGAAACACAAGGTGATTTATCTGCTTCTGCATACTGTCACAGTACCATAGCTGAAGTTATCAGATTGCAGATGGCAAACTTTGACTTTTCTGTTGTCTACAGATTTGCAATAATTCCACTTTCTAATATTTCATAAGACTAGCCAACCACGTTGGATAGATGTGTTCTGAATGATGAGTTACAGTAATCAAAAAGTATTGGTTATGAAAACATACTGCAAAAAATGAGGACACTGAAATTTACTGATGCTAGTGTATGTGTGTGTGTGTGTGTGTGTGTGTGTGTGTGTGTGTGTGTGTGTGTGTGTGTGTGTGTGTGTGTGTGTGTGTGTGTGTGTGTATTGGACTTGCACTCATATTGATGCAGGTCTGTTTTTTTATAGATTTTTGATACCATTAGTGTGAGAATAATTTGTCACAGTAATTTCAAAGCAACAACAAAAGGCATCCAAAGGTACACCGGGTCCTTAAGGAGGAATGCAGGAAGCAGATTTATATTATTTTTAGCTGTTCATGGCGTTAACATGTCTTTTATCCATGGAAAAAACACAGAACTTCTGTTTATTTATTCCACAGTAGAAGGTCTATATATATATATATATATATATATATATATATATATATATATATATATATATATATATATAGTACTCCACATAGAATAACTAGGTTTAGATGTGCATGATACCGATGGTTTTATATGGCAAATCTAATGCCCATATTTATGATGTGTACTCACATTTTGCATAACGTGCATCCTACTTTTATAAAAGTATGCCCTGTTTTTAAAATATGTCAGTTATCTCTTGAGCTGATATAGAGCTAAGCTGAAATGAGTGCATCCAAAGCCAAGCCTGAAGCATTTCAAAACAGTCAAGCAAAGTGGCAGTGTTTTTAACATGATTCTGAAAACAAGCTTCACCTTGAGCAGAGCAGTTGTAAGAAAACCAAACCTAAGAGCCAATCTGTATAAGCAAATATAAGTTGTCTGTCTGTAATGTAAATAACAGAGGTTTCAAAATTAACTTAGGCATGAAAGGATTGGCCAGGGAAAGGGGTACTGCTGTTCATTCTATGAGAGAAGGGGTATGTCATTTAACTATCCAGATTGGTTAACGTATATCATGGCCTTAAAAAAAGAGAAATTGAAATCTGCATTTTGGGTCCAGAGAGAATAATAGGAATCTTCCTACTGACACACACACTAGCAGATATACACATGTATGTATATGTTTATTTATGCAGTACCAGAGTCTATAAACTGTATAAATTACGCAGTACGTTATAGTTACTTGACTATAAATTGTCAAAGAGTGAGCTATGTATTATAACATATTCGGTGTATTATTCGGTGTACATGGACCGAGTTCCAATAATGAATTTTCCACTACGGAGAATGTTTCAAATTATTTTTCCACTGTTACTTCAATGATGAGCAGTCACTCAGATGCTCAGAAAAGTCACCATAGAAACATTTCTTAGGCAACTGCTCTCTGAACACTCCATTCAGTTTCAGTCCAGCTAAGTAACTGAAGAGCAAATATGTAATTTCACTAAGAACCACATCTGTGAGTGGGACTGTATTCCAAATGACTGTGACTAAAAGGATACAGGCATGCTGTAACCAGCACAATATTCAGCATATAAATGTATACAAACTTACTTGCAGGTCATTCACATACACCTCAGAAGTCACTGAATATTGGCAATGAAAGGTCTAAAATGCTGGTGCATTTTAAACAAACAAATGTGAATAACAAACGCAAACATTACTTAGCCCACAAAGACATACAAATTGAGAGGAGTTATGGTTACATGTCCATTTAGAAATGTTATGTTAACAAAAATGAAAAGTCATTTATTTTACAATTGTGCTTTTTTCCACAAAGGCTATATTTTTGCTGTTCCAGCTACAATAATTTATTTAGGCAGAATATCAGAAATATTTTGTCATGTAATTTGATTTCACTTTTTAATCTACAACTCATGTATTCACTAGTTCATACTATAATCCATGAAAACATTTCTGATATTGTCAAGTTGAACAACTTTAGTATTCACAACACTCTGTAATCTTTTTAACATTATTCACATTTGCCAATTTCCAAACATGAGACATAAATGAATAAAACTCTCTATAAACATTTTTGGAATGAGTAATCCAATGGTTACCCAATAGCTATATTTTTCTACTTTAATATTATTATAATTTAAATATAGTTAGGTCTGCTAGTAGATGGTTTTCTGACAGAGGATGTGGCATATTTACCCCACAGATGCTTTATATGAAAGGAAATGGTTGCAATGTTGAAAGCAGTGAATAAAAGACACAGCATATGTTATTATAGCAATAACCCACACCTGGGTGTGGGTAATGCTGGATTTACTCACGGTTGGTGTGGTTTGGTCATGAGGGCGAAGCCCGAGTGGCCAAACAAAGCCAACCATGGGTAAATCCAGCATTACCCACACCCAGAAGTGGGTTATTGCTATTATACAATGACATTATTTAAGAAAAAAATTAATTACTTTTCTTAAATAATGGCATTGCATAATGCCTCCTTGTTGCCCTTCCGCAGCTGTCTGGTATTGTGCGGCAGTTCTGATGTACTGCGCAAGCATATGCCTACGCAGTACATCAGAGCTGTGGGCAAAAGCAACAGAGAAAGCAAGATCTCCGTTGCTTTTTAAAAACTGTTTTGCTATGTTAAATGGGTTTAACATAGAGAGACAGCTTTAAAAAAAGCAACAGAGAATCTCCGTTGCATTTTTAAAGCTGTCTCGCTATGTTAAACCCATTTAACATAGCGAGACAGTTTTGAAAAAAGCAACGGAGAAAGCAAGATCTCTGTTGCTTTTTACAAACTGTCTCGCTATGTTAAAGGAGTTTAACATAGCAAGACAGCTTTTAAAAAAGCAATGGAGATTCTCCGTTACTTTTTCTAAAACTGTCTCGCTATGTTAAACTCGTTTAACATAGTGAGACAGCTTTTAAAAAAGCAACGGAGATCCTCAGTTGCTTTTTTTAAAGCTGTCTCGCTATGTTAAACTTGTTTAACATAGTGAGACAGTGTGAAGCAACGGAGAACTTGCGCTCTCCGTTGCTGTAAAAAAAAGAGTTATAGTAATGGAAAAAGTCCAGGCGACCGGACCTTTTTCCATTACTATAACTCTGATTTACAACGTGCATGCTGACCAATCAGCGTGCATGTTTTTGATTATTAATGGGGGGGTCGTTGTATAATAGCAAATGAAACATACCGGGGCTTTCAGAAAGCTGAGTCACTGTGGCATTGTGAAACTGTTTAGTTGCAGTGAAAATAATCACATTATTTTCATAGCAGGCATTATTGTTGCAGGATTTTTTTTTTACATATGAAAACCATTCTTTACAAATGCATTTCAACTAGTACTGAATACATAATTTATAAGCAGTACTAGACTTAAATAACTATTCAGCAATTTGGCTCAGATGGTCAAGTCTATGAGTTGCTAATAAATTTCATACTTTAGTCCATGGTTTGATTTCCTTTGTTCCTATTTGCAAACTATGTGACACTATGCAATTCAGTAGACCAGACAGTTTCCAGACTCACTCATGAAAGGAGATATGCATGTTTAGTTGGCCTACCTTATTAACAGATGAATAAAAAATAAAAAAAATACAAACACACATATACACACATTTATATAGAAAATGGCTGTCACAAATAAACAGGCTGACCACACTAAATGGGTTGATAATAACACGACAATTTCATTAACACCAGTGAAAGTTAAAATCAGACTGGGATGCACCAACAGATGTTTGTAGAGGGTGATGTGTTGCTGTTTACATTTAATATTGCTAACGTGTAGTGAGACCATGAGACCCTCTGTTTAAACATAACAGATGTCTGTCCTACATAGAATACTCCACAACCACATACAGCCATGTAAATAATCCAGTTTTTTTTTATAATTAATGGGAAAATATATTTCATATACGCAATATATACTGATGGAAGTAGCATTCTATGTGGGATAGACATCCCTTTTTTTTAAACAGAGCTTCTCACTAAATATTAGGGAACATAGAAGCCTGTGTTGGTGCATCCCAGTACAATTTTCATTTTCACTGGTGTTGATCAGGTTGTCTTACATGGACATTTAGCCAAAACACAAAAGCCTGTGATTTTAGATGGAAAATAATCTATTTGGATTATGAATCTGGGTGTGATAGTTCACCCTGATTTAAATAAGTCTGATTGAGAGTAACAAAATAAGTTATAAACACTAGTTTGTTCCTTCGGATGTCTATCTTTGCATATTATTTATGTGCTATTTGTTTTCTTGCAATATATTTCATTTTTGATCCATTAGATATCAGTATTGGCAATATTCTCTTCTTAATGTTAGATTTTTTTAACATCATATCTGTTAGTGAGTGTGTGTGTGTGTGTGTGTGTGTGTGTGTGTGTATATATATATATATATATATATATATATATATATATATACTGGAGGGACAGCTTCATAACCCAGAGATTGCCCATGCTATGGAATAGACTTCCCATACATGTCGAGCGGAGCACCTCACTGGCCCTCCTCAAGGGAAATCTTGATGAGTTGATGGGAAATAGAAAATTCACCCCCGGGATCATTCCAGTGGCTCTACTCAACAGAGGCACTGGGAACTAAGGTCGGGTGGCAAGATGCCAGGGTAATCCTATGGGCTAGCCTTGTAAAGGTTCCAGGGCCATTAGCCTAGTACACACCTATGAACTTATATATACATATATATATATATATATATATATATATATATATATATATATATATATATATATATATATATATATATATATATATATATATATATAGTTACAGTTATTTTTCAGAGTATAAATAATAGCAAACACTCATGTCATATGAGTGAACGTTGATGTCGATGGAGTTCTTGCCAACAGCATTTTGTATGTTATTGTGTTGCACGATATCAGGGTTGGTATATATAACTAACAGGGAGTGTGGAAATGCAGGATGAAATTGCTTTCCTCAAAAATAAATGATTTTTAATTTTTGTTTTTTTTCCAATCATTTTTGATTGTCTAAAATGGTCTTTCTTTTGATGTTGGCATTTCAAATGTCAGTGTTCGATGATATACTCATAAGTACATGTTTATACATATATATATATATATATATATATATATATATATATATATGTGTGTGTGTGTGTGCGTGTGTGTATACATACATGTATAGCTGAGACAAAGTGCATCTTTTCATGCAAATTCATTTTGCATATCTGTTATATAATTATATATTAATGAAATTAGCATCTAGGATGTGCTGATCTGGAAACCAGTTGAAAGCTTTTTTTTTTTCATGTATAGCATACTGACTTCATTTTTGCTTTTGTTCATCTGTCACCATTTTGGGTTTATGAAGGAGACATTTTGTGTCTGATTTGTTTTTGCTTTATCATACAGGTCTTAATACATTTTTGATGAGGTGACTTTAGTCATGTGATTTATGTTTTCATTAAAACGTTTGGTGTTATTTTGTAATTATGTATTTATAAAGCTGCTTAGGCAAAACTGTTTTGCATTTGTAGTTTGGTGCTGGTCCTGGTCCTTATTTGGATATATATAAGGGCATCCGGTGTAAAACTTCGCCAAATCATTTCATGCAGACACCAGTAAATATTTCCATACCAGATCGGTCGAGGCTCGGGTTAACAACGACCGCCACCAGTACTGTTAGCCAACAGGGTGCTGGCGGAAATTGGGCTACTATTGGCCGAAGGAGGAGAAGAGGCAAAAGGCATGGCCGAAGGCAGGAAGAGAGGAGAAAGGCTTGGACTGCGGTAGTGAGGGTTGGAACTTTGAATGTTGGCAGTATGACTGGTATAGGGACTGAGCTACCTGATATGATGGACAGAAGGAAGGTTGGTATATTGTGTGTGCAAGAGACCAGATGGAAGGGGAGTAAGACTAGGTGTATCGGAGGTGGGTTCAAATTGTTTTATCATGGTGTGGATGGGAGGAGAAATGGAGTAGGAGTTATTCTGAAGGAACAGTATGCTAAGAGTGTTTTGGAGGTGAAAAGAGTGCCGGATAGTGTGATGTTTATGAAGCTGGAAATTGATGGTGTAATGATGAATGTTGTTAGTGCATATGCTCCACAAGTTGGGTGTGCAATGGATGAGAAAGAGAAATTTTGGAGTGAACTGGATGAAGAGGTGATGACTGTACCCAAGGGTGAGAGAGTGGTGATTGGAGCAGATTTCAATGGGCATGTTGGTGAAGGGAACAGAGGGGATGAGGAAGTGATGGGTAGGTATGGTGTTAAACAAAGGAATGCAGAAGGTCAGATGGTAGTGGATTTTGCGAAAAGGATGGACATGGCTGTGGTGAATATGTATTTTAACAAGAGGGAGGAGCATAGGGTGACATACAAGAGTGGAGGAAGATGCACACAGGTGGATTATATCTTATGTAGGAGGGCCAGTTTGAAGGAGATTGGAGACTATAAAGTGGTGACCGGAGAAAGTGTAATTAGGCAGCATAGCATGGTGGTTTGTAGGATGACGTTGGTGATCAAGAAGAGGAGGAGGAGTGTGAGGGCAGCACCAAGGATCAAATGGTGGAAATTGAAAAAGGGTAATTGTGAGGTGGAGTTCAGGGATTTGTTAAGACAGGCACTGGGTGGCAGTGAAGAGTTACCAAATAGATGGGTAACTACAGCAGAGCTAGTAAGGGAGACGGCTAGAAAGGTGCTTGGTATCACATATGGACAGAGGAAGGACGACAAGGAGACATGGTGGTGGAATGAGGAAGTACAGGAGAGTATACAGACAAAGAGGTTGTCAGATAGATGAAGAAAGTAGACAGGAGTATAACGAGATGAAGTGCATGGCAAAGAGAGAGGTGGCGAAGGCTAAGGATAAGGCATATGAAGAGTTGTATGAAAGGTTGGACACTAAGGAGGGAGAAAAGGACCTGTACCAATTGGCTAGACAGAGGGACCGAGCTAGGAAAGATGTGCAGCAGGTAAAGGTGATAAAGGATAATGAGGGAAACATACTTACAAGTGAGGAGAGTGTGTTGAGCAGATGGAAAGAGTACTTTGAGGGGTTGATGAATGAAGAGAATGAGAGGGAGAGAATGTTGGATGATGTAGGGATAGTGAATCATGAAGTACACTGGATTAGCAAGGAGGAAGTAAGGATAGCTATGAAGAGAATGAAGAATGGAAAAGCTGTTGGCTCAGATGACATACCTGTGGAAGCATGGAGGTGTTTAGGTGAAATGGCAGTAGAGTTTTTAACCAGATTGTTTAATAAAATCTTGGAAAGTGAGAGGATGCCTGAGGAATGGAGAAAAAGTGTTTTGGTACTGATTTTTAAGAAGAAGGGTGATGTGCAGAGCTGTAGTACCTACACAGGGATTAAACTGATCAGTCACAGCATGAAGTTATGGGAAAGAGTAGTGGAAGCTAGGTTAAGAAGGGATGTGATGATTAGTGATCAGCAGTATGGTTTCATGCCAGGAAAGAACACTACAGATGCGATGTTTTCTCTGAGAGTGTTGATGGAGAAGTACAGAGAATGTCAGAAGGAGTTGCATTGTGTTTTTGTAGACTTAGAGAAAGCATATGACAGGGTGCCTAGAGAAGAGTTGTGGTATTGTATGAGGAAGTCAGGAGTGTCAGAGAAGTATGTAAGAGTTTTACAGGATATGTACGAGAGTAGTGTGACAGCGGTGAGGTCTGCTGTGGGAGTGACGGATGCGTTTAAGGTGGAGGTGGGATTACATCAAGGATCAGCTCTGAGCCCTTTCTTATTTGCAATGGTGATGGACAGGTTGACAGACGAGATCAGACAGGAGTTCCCGTGGACTATGATGTTTGCAGATGACATTGTGATCTGTCGTGAGAGTAGGGAACAGGTGGAGGAGACCCTGGAGAGATGGAGATATGCTCTAGAGAGAAGAGGAATGAAGGTCAGCTGGACTAAGACAGAATATATGTGTGTGAATGAGAGGGAGGATAGAGGAATGGTGAGGATGCAAGGAGTAGAGGTGGCGAAGGTGGATGAGTTTAAATACTTGGGGTCAGTAGTTCAGAGTAACGGTGAGTGTGGAAGAGAGGTGAAGAAGAGAGTACAGGCAGGATGGAGTGGGTGGAGAAGAGTGTCAGGAGTGATTTGTGACAGACGAGTACCTGTAAGTGTGAAAGGGAAGGTCTACAAGAGGGTGGTGAGACCAGCTATGTTATATGGGTTGGAGACAGTGGCATTGACAAAAAGGCAGGAGTTTGAGCTGGATGTGGCAGAGTTAAAGATGTTAAGATTTGCACTGGGTGTGACGAGGGTGGACAGGATTAGGAATAAGTATATTAGAGGGTCAGCCCAGGTTGGAAGGTTTGGAGACAAAGCCAGAGAGACAAGATTGCGTTGGTTTGGACATGTGCTGAGGAGGGATGCTGAGTATATTGGGAAAAAGATGCTAAGGATGAAGCTACCAGGTAACAGGAAAAGAGGAAGGCCTAAGATAAGGTTTATGGATGTGATGAGAGAGGACATGCAGGTGGTTGGTGTGACAGAGCAAGATGCAGAGGACAGGAAGAAATGGTATATATATTTGATATGTGTGTGTAGACATAAAGTTGTATAGTGCCCTCCCTGAGTGGCAGTGTGGCAGTCTAAGGGGAGAGTCTACACCTCTCCTGAGTGGAGAAGTACATATTCCCTTCTCATAAAAAGGATTTTATTAGACAGAGAGGCAGAACTATTTGCCTTTTGGATAGAGAGACTTGGAAGACATTGATAGAGACTATTGGAAAGCTGTGGATGTACACAAAGGAAATTCTGTTGAAACAGAGACTGAGGCAGACAGCCAGAAATGGGTCTTTCAAGGGGAGAGACTTTACTAGACTAGGAGAAGGTAAATGTCAGAGAGCACACAGAGACTCAATGCTGAGAAGCACACAGGATATGCTGGGACAGATGCCTTACGCTGTAGATATAAATAAGGCATTATAGAAAGTGCTTTTATTTTAAGTTAAAATTAATAGTGCATAACCCTTGACCTGCTGGGTTTTTTTTGATAAAGCAAACTGAATATGTGCTAAAGAATGGTGAACACATAACATTGAGTTAATAATTTCTCAAAGTATTATATCTGTTGGAGAATGTGAACAAAACTATTTTTTCTACCATATCACCACAAGAAGGCACATAATAAGCTTTTGATCTATTGTGAGTCTCACAAATGTGAATTCAGAGTGTGGATTGAAATGGGATAGTAGAGTAATCTTCCAAGAAAAAAAAGCATTGTTAAAGGAAAACTCCACCCTGGAACTAAAAATATCAATTTTTTCACCCTGTCTTTGTTTCCTGACTTATTTTAACACCTCAAAATCACTCTTAAGTGCTTTATTTATAATTTTGGCATGTTTTCCACAACATAGGTTCATAGGTAGGTACTAAGCTATCTGCCCGAAGGCATTTATAAGCCTAGCCAGAGTATGTTGGCTTTCGCCGCCCCCTTAGCTTAGTTCCCTGTGCCTCTGTACAGCACAGCCATTGAAGTGATCCCCGGGGTAAACTTTCTGTTTCCCATCCACTTGTCAAGGTTTCTCTTGAAGAGGGTTAGCGAGGAGCTCTGCCTAATGTAGACTGGAATCTTGTTCCAGAGCATGGGAAGTCTCTGGGGCAGGAATCTATCCCTCCAGCACATCTTATTTATTGTTGTGGTGAGGTTTAGATCCCTAGAGTGTGTGGCTCGAGGGGATATGGTTTTCTTTCGGTGGAGCATGTCCATCAGTTCTGGGTTGGACACGGCCTTGTATGTCAGGCAGAGATCACCTCTGAGTAGGCTGTATGCAACCAAGTACAGCTGGAGTTTCTTCAGTCAAGCTGCATAGGGCATCTGTTTGAGGCCAGTGATCCACTTGGGGAGGTACTTCTGTGGTCTTTCCAGCTGTTGCAGGTGTTTTGTAAGGTACATCCCAAATGGGGTGTTGTACTCTATGATAGGTCTGATGAGTGATGAGTAGAGGGGCACAATGACCTCTTTTGATCTGGATGCAAATGCTTTTGTGATTAGGTGGACCACATAGAAGGATTTTCTAACCACTTTGGCAATGTGATTATCAAAGGAGAGATTACTATCTACTTGGGTCCCCAGATCCCTTATTACATTTTCTGTATTTAGAGGACTACCACCTATGTGGTAGTTTCTTGGGTACTTTGTTTTTCCCAAAGGGGATGACTATGCACTTTTTGGCATTTAGCTTGAGGCCATGATTTTGACACCAGGTATCCGTCTCAGTGAGACCCTTTTGGAGGATGTCTGCATCAGCCAGGGAGTCAATTATAGCCCCTAGCTTGCAGTCGTCTGTGAACTTGGTCAGCCATAGTCCTCCTGTGCTTGCCTGTACCTCTGAGAAGTATATGCCGAACAGGAGGGGTCCTAGGACTGAGCCCTGGGGAATGCCACTTGTAACCAGTTTAGAGTCGGACCTAGCTCGCACAACTCTCACCACGTGGGTTCTGTCCATGAGCCATTTGGCAACCCATCTTGTGATATAGGAGTTTATTTTCAGGCTGGTGAGCTTGTCTATAATACAGGCATGATCTGCTCTTAACAAAGCCAAACTGGGAGGTTCCCAATGTCTCTATCAATGAGTTCCATGATGATGCGCTCCATAGCCTTGTAGACCAAGCTAGTCAGGCTTATAGGGTGATAGTTCCCGGGGTCTGTTGTGGCTCACCTTTGTGGAGCAGAATAACTGTTGCTGTGCACCACTCTATGGGTATGTAGCCTGTGGAGAGGCTGAGTTTGAACAATGTTTAGGTTTAGGTGAGGTGTTAGTTCATCTTTGAGCTCATGTACACTGTCCAGTCCCATTGATGCTGTGTTTTTGGCTTTGGAGAGGGCTGTTTTAACCTAAGTGCCTGTAATTTCAAGGGCTCTACATTCTTCTGGTATGGTCATGGGCCCTTTTGGGGGTGAGAGGGGGGTTAAGTTTGCACTGAACCTGTTTGCCAGGATGTTTGCGATATCAGTCAGTTCATTGTATTTTGTGCCATTCTGCACTAACTCTGAGCAGATCTGAGCATTACCACTTAGATTCTTGGCATAGCTAGAGAATGCCTTTTGGTTATCTTTGGAGTCCTTGGCAATTTTTCTTTCGAAGTTTGCCTTGGATGATTTTATGAGGGATCGTAGTTTCTCGCTGATACTGATCAGGGATGTCATCCCTTCTTGGGATTTTACTATTTTCTGTACTACTTTCCTCCTTTTATTGTATAGCTTGTTTATGGCAGGGGTCCACCAGACTGGTTTCCTTTTCTTGGAGGAGTGAGTCTTGGTTTTGTTTGGGATAGCACAATCCATGCATTCTTGTAGGTGCCCATAGAATGCATTAGTAAAGGATTTTGCAGATTGCACAGTGTTATCCTTTAGCATAGGGGATTTAAAACTTTCCACCTTGGTCATAAGTAACATGAAGTTTGCTTTTGAAAAGTTTTTCATGGTGGTTTCCTTGTGCTGGGTTGGGGGGGCGGAATGTGGATATCCAAAGTGATTTGTTTATGATCAGATCTAACCAGCGAGGAGTTGACCTCCAGTGTGGAACACCGGTCGCCCATGTTGGTGATGACCAGGTCCAATATGTTGTCACCTCTGGTGGGAGTGTTGACCAGTTGATCCAGGGCATTTGAGTTTATAAATTCTAGGAAATGTTGGGCAAGGGAGTACTTGAGTAGTTCTCCCAGTTAATGTTTGGGTAACTGAAATTACCCAATATTAGGGTGTTTGGTAAGACCTTTATGTTTCTCAGTGTTTCCAGAAATGCGGAATGGGGGTCCTGGGACATAGTCGGTGATCTGTAGCAAGCTACAATTTGAATTGCAGTTTTGCCCATTGTTAGTTGCACGTGGATGATCTCTGAAGCATCGTGGTGTGCCACTAACCTGGAGGTATGGGTATCCTTGATGAATATGGATACGCCCGGGCCTTTTGTATTTTGGTCCAGGTTCTCTGGCCAAAATATATGGTATGAGTTATAGCCTGGTAGTGCTGGTGCTCTCTGGAACCTTAAACTAGTTTTCTGTTACTGCATATATATCGATTTTCTCCATACAGAGGAGTGCCTCGAGTGCATGCATTTTGAGGTTTAGACATCTAGCAGTGATTAGCATTACCCTCAGTTTTTTGTTACTTGTGCTATTTACGGTGGGGGGTTTGTCTTTTGAGCCTTGACTAAAAAAGGCACTATGGGGGTGGCAAGAGCCTTGGCCAGTATTCAAAAGCCTAAGGGTGACAGGTGCAAGCAGTCTCTAGCGAAGTAGTGTGGTTTGTCGAGCATGTCATCCCAGGCAGACAGACACTGGATCCCCTTTGAATGACACCAGAAACTTAGCCAATTGTTGAAATTGATAATTTTTTCTTTATACCATGGTATCATTCTTGGTGAGGGCAGGATGCTCCTCAGTGTCAGGGTCATACCAGCCTGGGCTATGTGATCACAGAGCTCTTCCATGTCTCTTTTCATGTAGTCCATGGAGGTATGGCTCAGGTCATTCACAACAACATGGACAATGACAGAGTTGTATTTGTACTTGTTCTGGAGTGACCTGAGTGCTTGTGTTATGTAGCGGATCCTGGCACCCAACAGGCAGCTAACAGTAACCTTCTCCTTATTCAGCCTAGTGAGTGGGACGTCAGTGTGCTTGACTATAAAGTCACCTATTACTAGAATGTTGGGTATGTTATTTTGCCTTAACGGCTCTGATTGTGTGGCACACTGGTTTTGTGAAGTATGTGTTTCATGGTTTGTGTTGGGGAGGGTAGAGGTTGCTTGGATGTCTGCTTTGGAGGTCTCTGTTGCTTTAGCAGATTTTTATTTAGAGCCTCTGAGTATGTTTTCATGTATTTATGTGTGTTTTTTGCCGGTGCTGGTTTAATGGGTCTATGTGAGACTGGTAGTGTGATGCAAGTATTTCCCTTCTCCTCTTGACTGTCTGATCCAGTCTTGATTTGAGAGAGCTTAGCCTCCAGTTTGGCTGTATAATTGCATCTCTCGCATGTATTAGTGTTTGATGGTAGGAGGAGAGGGTTGTCTGTGTACATGAGGCAGTTGTAACATTGCCTCAAAATGCACAGATTCACCAGTTGGACTGGAGAGTACACCTGAAACTGCCCTTTGGACATGCCTGGATATTTACAGTGAACCGTTTTACTGAATGGCTGGTAAGGTCGAATAGAGAGCCTTATCCTTCTGTACAGTATGGGGGGGGGTCTAGTGCTAGGGTTTATAAGTGCTTGCTATGAGTTTTCAGCAAGTGCCAGGCTAAGAAATAAATGGCTTGAGTGCTTAAGTTGAAAGTTTGTCTAGTTCCAAGGGAAAAATTGAAGAGGAGACTTTGTGGAGCTGGGAATAGTTATACCCTAGCTAACTGGCGCTGCCCGGCAAACAAAACTGAGCAAATGCGTTTTTTATAGCAGGGGAAATGAAAGAGATAGAAATTAGCCCAAAATGGCCAATAAGCTACTAATTTCCAGGCTGAAACCATTCCTCCAGGGACAGATAGGCTGCTCAAAGCTCCCCTCCAAGTAAGGTATGGCCAAACACAGAGATTTGTAACACAGCCCTGAATTCAGCACTAACATGAAAACTGGACTATACTAGCTTAGAAAGGCTGGAAACAAGTATTTTTTTTTTTTGTTTTTTCAGAAAATAAAACAGATACAATCAATGGCTACCAATGGGGCTTGATGTATCAATGTAATCTTGTTCTCCCTCAACCCTTTCTCTTTCCCATAATGCTTTGTTTGACTCATGCCAGACATAAGGAAGTAATTTTGAATTCCCACACCATTGACATATAATGGGATTTGTGAGGATCACTGTTATTTTCTTTACCTTCTATAGAAGGACTGCTTCTTTTCTGCTTCTAATCACCCTCATGTATGTTTTGCTTAGACCTAGTTTTACACTATACTTAGAAGTTATCCAGCTACAGCCAGAAACGTAATTAAATTGAAGGCCTTTGTTCAGTGTTTTCTTTTGTAGTTCGAGGAATTGAGAGTCCCCTCCCCCCACACTACTGCAGAGGTGTTAAAACGGTCACTGCACTGAGACACCCTTGCGGAATCAATTCCTCTTAGACTACAAAAAGAACTCTGTTTCCTACAGATGGGGAGCCTGTTCCATGGACGGGGTAGTCTCTGGGATACATATCTATCTCTCCAGCAGGTCCTATTTATATCACAGGCAAGGTTTAAGGTTTTAGAACATGCATTTATTGTACTGTTTACTTTGCTGAGATGAAGGAGGTCCATCAGGGTGGGGTCTGACAATGACCTGTATGCCAGGTATAGATCTCCCTTCAAAAGCCTGTAGGAGACAGAATACAGGGAAAGGACCTTGAGGTGGTCTTCACAGGACATTTTACTTATACCCTGTATTCGTTTAATGAGAAACCTCTGTGGACATTCCATTTGTTAGATATGCCTGGTTAGGTACATACCAAAGGGGACATTGTACTCGATGATAGGTCTGAATGTCAAATACAGTGGAACAATGACTTCCTTGGACTTAGATGCCATACCTTTGTTTATAAGGTGTGCAACATAGAATAATTTCCTTACCACTGTAGACACATGATGGTCAAAGGCTAGATTACTATCTATGTGTGTCCTCAAGTCCATGACTACTGGGTCAACTCTAAGGGGAGTGCTGTCGGTATGATAGCTACCAGGGATGGATGACTTCCCAAAGGATACTATTATGTATTTCTTGGAATTTAGTTTTAGTTCATGGCTCTGACACCAGTTGTTTGTCTGTGTTAGCCCCTTTTGGAGAACATTTGTGTCAGTGTGAGATTGAATGACAGCTCCTAATTTGCAATAATTTGCAAATTTAGTCAGCCAGATACCACTGACATTGGCCATGACTTCAGAGAAGTAAATGCCAAAAAGGAGTGTGAGCCAGTTGGCTATCCACCGGGTGGCAAACGGGTTTGTACCTAAACTCTTAAGTTTGTCAACAATGCACAAGTGGGGTACAGTGTCAAATGCCTTGGCCAGGTAAAGGTAGGCAGTGTGAATGATTTTTTCCTCATCCATTGCTTTGGTGAACTTCTCAAAGAAGTCCACCAGGTTGAGTGGGCATGATCTGCCCTTGACAAAACCAAACTGGGTTGGTCCTGTGTCTGGAGGTTGACTATATCTCTATCGATCATCTCCATGATAATTCTTTCCATGGCATTACATATAAGACCAGTGAGACTTATGGGTCTGTAGTTTCCAGAGTCTGTAGATAGCCCGCCTTTGTGCAGAGGGATGACTGTTGCCTTTCTCAATTCATGAGGCACGAAACCTGCTTGGAGGCTACAGTTAAATAGTAATTCCAGAAGGCCTGATTGGTCATGTTTCATGCTATTTAGAAGGCATCCTGGGATATTGTCTGGACCCACTGATGCAGTGTTCCTGGTCTTAGAGAGAGCATTAAAGACCTGTTAGCTAGTGATAGTAGGGGGAGTTATATTTGATGATATTTCCTGAGGGAAGGTTGAGGGGGACAGAGGGGTAAAGTTTGAGCTGAATTTATCAACCAGGAGGTTTACTGTGTCTTCTGGCTCAGTATAGGTGGCTCCATTTGCAATGAGCTTTGCACACAATTGTGTATTGCCTTTGAGGCTGAGGAAATAGCTAAATAATGCTTTGTGGTTGCCCTTGACCTGGGAGGCCAAACTTACCTCAAATTTGGCTTTGTTAGAATTTATTTGACCTCTGAGTTGTTTGTTTAGTTTGATGAGAGTGGCAGGATTACAGTATTTTCAGAAGCTCATTACATTTGTTGGAGATTTGCAGTCATCTTTGCAGGCTTTACCCATAAACTAAACATAATACCAATCTATCATGTGTGGTCCATAACTTGTGCAGTAATCCTTTAAGCAATTTATCTTGAGCTTGTTTCTTGTTTGCTGCTCATTTTTACTTTGATCATGTCTTCCCCAAGAAACAAGCAGATAGTTGTCAGACAGCGGGTCTTTTTTGGATAAGAAACATTTTTACAAGTGGGGGTATCATAGAGATTGCTACTTTCAGCATGCTACCTGGTAATTTTATAAAGCTGAATATAAATTATAATTAGAACTGCAGTGCAAGGAGAAGTGGTTTGAGTTGAGTGCTGCTTTTTTTATACTTGATTTTGACTGGCATTCCAGTAATGTATTTAAAAAGTAATTTATTTTTTCATGCCTCACAACCTTTGTGTTTCCATCTAGATATTAAGTAAGTTGTCATGTAACCAATACACTGAAATATATTTTTCTTCTACACTTTATTTTGTTTTCATTGGACTCTTGTAATGATGGTTTGGCATCCAGGGCTGCGTATTTAATTAAAGTTCCAGTTGTTGTGGTTTGAGAATAGCCCCACACCTTTTTCTAGTTGGCCACATCCCTTCTCATTGGCCCCACCCATTCAGCTGTCTCCTGCAGCTCCCCTTTAATTTGAAGTCACCAGCCACCACTGAATATAATGAAGGGGCAGCTATCTGGGAAGAGAAACAAATTATAACCTCTAGTGAGATACAGCAACATGGGCTCACAAAATTAAAGGTTGCTGGCCAAGTACATCTGTCACAAACAACTGTGGTACAGAAGAATGAGAATATTGTACCTCAGAATTTTATTGTTTCTTATAGGCATTAGCATTTGGATATTTTGCAGCCCCGTGTTGTAATTATGTCCAGTGAAACCTTATATGATACTGATGATTCTTGCTCTGTTGTTTTAAACATCCTAGAATAGATGATGTTCATGGCTAGAACCTAGGTTTTAAATCACATCGTGTTGTTAAGAAACAAAATGTAATGGAACTTTTTGTGGAAAATGTACTTTGTAACAAAAATCTAAGAAAATCAAAAAGTAAATGAGATACCCATCTAGTGTTCTGTAACTCTGAAAGAAAACTGGAGCATTAATTAAGAGAGTAAAAGTGTTAAAGCAGCCACTGGCACTGTTGTTAAGCACAGACAATTAATAGAATGTTGCTGGTCAGAAGTCATTCACAGTTATTTATTTACCACCTCACTTGTGATTCAGCTATTGTGATTCTGAGCCATATGCTGTAGAGTTGTTTAAATGGTTTAGCCAGGAGTGGAGGATGGTAGAAAAGTTTGCTTGTAATGATGACTATATGGTGGAGATGTTTTGATGAAAGGAAAACGGAGCAGTGTATTGCCATACTGCAGAAGAAAATAAGGTTCTCCGTTCTGAAGATGGAAAGCAACATTGAGCCCAGGTTGGATCCCCTGATCTAGAAGAGTTAACATATTTCACAAATAATGTCCCTTTTTCTCATTTAACTGCCTGTTTCTGGTTGGTGAGGTAATTGATGAACTAAGAAAATTGCTTCTGGAGAGAGATTGTCTCCAGACAGTCTTGCAAGAAGTGTATTCTTGACAGCATAAAAGGCAATAAACAGATGCAATAATAATTTATTATCATTTGTGCGCCTACTGCTGTTCTCCAGTCATTCATTTCCTACAGCCAAGACACTGCTCACCCCTGTTGTCCCTCACTGATTGAAACCAGATATCTCCCTTAGTTAGCAAGCTTCCTGACTTCATTAAAGACTCACCAAACAGTTCCTCCATGTCAGGATCAGGGGAAGATGGGTCTGGTAGCTGAACCAGCAGAGCAGGTGCTTTCATTTTTTGGCAAATGGTCATCTTAACTTAACTTGAGAAATGGTACCTTGTAATAACATCACAGGGATCCTTCTCAGCAGCATGTACATCATATTTATGTCTCCCTTGCCCTCTTTAGTGAGACCACAGCTATGTAAGTCTCCACCAAGGAATGTAGAAGCTGCTGTAGACCCTCCCCCATCTTCCTTCAGGATAGGAGAGCTGTTGCATGGGTATTTCACTCTGTTGCTCCAGGTTGATCTTCCCAGTGACTTAGGTTCACTCTCAAACTCAGGTTACTAACAGAAGAGATTAATGACCTATCTCTATACCAGTGTGCTAGGGAGACAGAGTCAGAAATATTGCCTGGTGAAGTTGCTTGCACTAATACCAAATCTAATGAATTCATTGATGTTTCCTAATGCTTTGTTAAAGCAATGCTTAGGTTACAAGCCACAGTATGTATTATACAAGATGTGTTTTTAAGACAGGTAGAAGAGAGGCTATTTATGAATGTATTTTTCAAGAGCATTAGCTGGAAGGCTAAATAGCCATTTTAATAGCAGTTGCTGAAGTTAGCTGGTTTGTATAAAAATTTGGCAAGAGGCTATTTAAATAACTGAAATTTGAAGGCTGAATTATGAGCATCAGTTCTAGTACTATTCAATAAGAAATCACATGTAAAAAGAGCCAAGTTAATGGTAAATTCACTGGTAAAATGTATTGGTGGTGTCATAATATGAGATTGTTAGCTAAGAAGGACTTAAGGTCCTTAACTGTTTTGTTATAGGTTCATAGCTTCAAGGATTATTACTAAACAATTGATCAGGTAGATCATCTGAGGTCAAGCCACTGCCATTTGCACTACTTACTTCCCCTGGTTTGTGTAGCAAGACTGGATTCATTTGCAATTATCCACCCATTCTTCCTAACTGTGCTTGAAGATGATGAGGGAACTACTTTCTTTATGGAGTTATAGGATCATAGGAATTATAAGGCAAGTAAGTCACGAGACGATTTGTGCCTTAGTGATACCAACCCTCATGATGTACCTCCATACCTGTCAACTGTACAGATTTTCACAGAATGTCCAGAGTTTGGCTTCATATTTTTGGTCTGATTTTTATAAAATTGTGGTTTTCTGGCAAATTAGTGATAAGTCATTCAAGACTGAAGTTAGAAAATAATGACAGACTCTTGAATTTCAGACATCATACCCTTCAGAAAATTCATGCTAATGCAAAACCTGTTATTCTAACAACTTTCTAAGTTTGTAAGAGTAATATTTAAAAATTGTCCCCATTTTTGGTCCTTTGTCCCACTTTTATTTATGGCATTATCCAGATTTCTTCCTCTAAGAGGTTGAGAGGTATGTGTACCTCACACTTCTGGGAAGGTTAAGTCAGGTATGTATAATATAAAGACCAGCCACAACAGCTTAAATATAAACAAATACCTTTAATTAAACAACAGAGCAGAAATATGTGAGGAATGAGTATACAAACAATATTAAAATAACAGGTATTTCATAGTATGAAAAGAAGAATCTGAACTGCAGCTAATTAGATATCCTAAAACTTACCAGCTTAAATGTAAACCCATATGTCACAAGATGGGTTGCAAACTGGCTTAGGACAGAACCCACAGGGTTAGAGTTGCTGGCGCTGTGTCAGACTCCAAGCCGGTCACAAGTGGTGTCCCACAGGGCTTGGTCCTTGGCCCCCTATTGTTTGGCATCTACTTCTCAGAAGTACAGGCCAACATGGGAGGACTTTGGCTGACAAAGTTTGCAGATGACTGCAAACTGGGCGCCATAGTGGAAAGTGCATCGGACACTGATATCTTTCAGAAGGGACTCACGGAAACAGATAGCTGGTGCCAGAGCCATGGCCTGAAGTTAAACGCCAAAAAATGTATAGTCATACCCTTCGGGAAAAACAAGGTAACCCCAAGCTACCATATAGGTGGCAATCCACTAAGCACAGAAGAGGTTATCAGGGACCTGGGGACCCAGGTTGACAGTGGCCTTTCTTTTGACACTCACATTGCTAAAGTGGTTAGAAAGACCTTCTACATTGCCCACCTGATCATGAAGGGATTCACATCCAGATCTAGTGAGGTCATTGTTCCCCTGTACTCTTCACTTATCAGACCAATGATCGAGTACAATGCCCCATTCGGGATGTATCTCACCCGACATCTGCAGCAATTGGAGAGACCCCAAAAGTTCCTCACCAAAAGGATAAAGGGACTCCAAAATCTGTCATATGCTGCCAGATTGAAGAAACTCCAGCTCTATTCAGTCGCATACCGTCTGCTCAGAGGTGACATGTGCCTGACATACAAGGCCATGTCCAACCCGGAATTAATGGACATGCTCCACCTCAAAAATCCAAATCCACCAAAACCACTAGAGCAAGCGACTTAAACCTTAGCACGGATATAAATAGGACATGCTGGAGGGATAGATTTATCACTCAGAGACTCCCTATGCTGTGGAATAAAATCCCGGTCCATGTGAGGCAGAGCACCTCGCTGACTCTGTTCAAGAGAAATCTAGACCTGTGGATGGGAGATCGTAGGTTTACCCCGGGAATCATCTCTGGGTCACTGCTGGACAGAGGCACAACAAACTAATGGGCACAGTATTTTTCATATAAGGTGGCGTAAGCCACAATAATTTGGGCTAGGCTTATAAATGCCTTAGGGCAGATAGCCTAGTATAAACCTATGAACCTATTAGAGGAATATTAAAATATCTACGCACAGACCTTTTCATAGATGCGTCATCAATTTCTAAGCAAGGACAAGACACCAGACTAGGATCAGTCTCCAACATATATATTTCCTTCCTACAAAGAAGCATTGTATCATCTTATTTTATTTGTTTGCTTTTCCACACCAAAACAGCTAACAGTTCTTCTACCTTTAAATAATAATGGCTTAATTACATCAACCCAAAATTAATAGAAACTCATGCCAGTACACAAGATCTTACATTTTTTAACTGTCTGCATATTAATATCTGCTTTCTTTTCATAGTCCAAATGAGCTACTTCTTTTAAGTAGATTGTAGTTGCATTTTATGATCCTTGTAGGAGTCTGTACAATACAGAGAAGAGAAAGATAGAACTCCAAGAATTCTTAATAGGTAATAGAATTCAGGCTGTTTATTTTGCTTGTGAGGAAATGCTGAGGTCTTACAAGTTGGGTCATATTTCTGGAGAGGTACATGCCAAAGGGAGCATTATATTAAATTACTGGCCTAATAAGGGAGGAATACAGGTGTATGATGGCAGCATTTATCCTGGAGGAAATGCCCTTAATCATCAGCTGAGCTAAACAAAAAGATTTCCTAACAGCAATGGTTGTATTGCAGTCAGAGCTAAGCTCATTGTCAATAAATGTACCCCTGTCCCTGATAACTTAGTATTTTTTGAGGGAGTACAAGTGCACCTGTTTACTTAAGGATATGATATTATGATTTTTGGCATTTAGTTTGAAAGCATTTTTGTGGCACATTTGTTTATACATGTTAGTCCCTGTTGTATAAACATGGAAATTCAGTAGGGCTGATGATTTTCCAAGTTTACAGTCATTGTAAAACTTAGTCAGCCAAAGACCTTTAGCATCAGCTTTGATGTCAGAAAAGTAAATATCAAATAGTAGTAGACCCAATTCTAAACCCTGGAGGAACACCACTAGCAGAGATCCTTTCTGAGGAGATTATGCACCCAATCTTCATTTACTGACTTCTGTCTGTAAGCCAGTTTGCTATCCATTCAATAACATAAGGGTTTAAATTTAGTTTGATACATTTAGTTATGATGCTTGAATGAAGAATAGTGCCAAAAGCTTTGGCTATGTCAAGGTGACTGCATTGACTTTCCCCTCATCCAAGGCTTCAGCAACTTTTTCAAGGAAGTCAGTTAAGTTAAGGAGACATGGCCTGGCATTCAAAAATCCAAACTGATTAAGATCAAGGGACTTTGGCCTGACAATTTTGTACATGTTTATGGGGTCTATGATGATGAGTTAAATTGTCTTACAGATATGGCTTGTGAGGCTTACAGGTCTATAGTTATAATGAGGCATGGAGTACTTTGCTTCTGTATGAAGTGACCACAACAGTTCAACAAACCTCAGGCACAAAGCCAAATGAGACACTGAGACTGAACAAATTGTATATCAGGTCAGCAAGACAGTACTTCATATTGGCAAGGAAGCACCCAAGCACATGTTTGGGCTCCATTGAGCTAGTATCTTTCACCTTGAAGAGAGAGTCTTTAGGATTTATTGAGGGTTGATGTTTTAATGGGAAGCTGACAAGATGTCAAATGTACAGAGACAAAGTTTGAATTCAAAGTATCTGCTAATAGATCAGCTATGTCTTCAGAGACATAGTAGGTGGAGCTATTATGTATCAAGTCAAAACAGTGCTCATTGTTTCTATGGTTGCTGATAGAGTTGAAGAAGGACTTGTTATTGTCTTTGACAGAGTTAGCCATTATGAAGTCATACTTGGCCTTGGAAAATTTGGTTCTGTTCCTGAGTTCTTTTTTTTAACTTTTTGAATTAAATTTTGAGGTATGCATTTTTCCATTTGTTACTAAAGGAAATTAGCTTGTTATTTCTTTTGTTATGCAACTGTTTTATGCTAGAGTTGTACCAAAGGATTTATTCACATTCTTGGCACTCTATTTGCTATGAATAATGACTGATGTCTTGATGCAGTTATGGAGGTGAGAATAGATCTCTTCAACAAATTTGGCAGCATTTACTGGGTTTGGTCCTCAAGAGTAGGAAAGCACTTGAAACTCCTAAGGTCATCATATAGTTGTAGCAAATTTGACTTAGAGAAATCTATGAAGGTAGTAGGGTTTGTGAGTCTTTGGAGATGGGTTCTAATAGTGAGATTCACTGCTTGGTGGTCAGGTCTAACTAAGAATGGTGCGATTATAGGTCCATAGCATAATGCTATTATTATTATAATGATCAGGTCCAATATATTTGATCCTGTATAATCTGAGTTTGCATTAATGGAGTCTAGGAATTGTTGAATATATTTATTTGTAGTAGTTTAAGTAGTCATTTAATACACAGATAATTGAAATTCCCAAGGATAATAGCATTTGGTCCAATTTGAACTTTTTGAGATATGCCTTATGGAATGTAAGTGACATATAGAAGGTTCTGTAGTTGACCAGTAAGTGGTAAGGGATCCTATTTAAAGTTACTAGGATGAGAAGTCTAGAGGTGAAGGAATCACTGAGGTATAGGGATACACCAGTAGTGGTTGCAGAGGTAATACATCAGTAAAAGATCTGAATTTGTATTAACTATTGAACCGTGGTAAGGAATATGTGTTATCACTGCAATAGAACTAGGTTTTACTAATGATACAGATGTCCGTATTTTTTAGGGTTAGCAAAGTTTCTGGCATTGAGCAGTGCCACCCTTATAACTGACTTAGACAGCTTTGGCAAAATTGACAGAGTAGGTTTAAGTTGCATAAAAAAGCATTGAGGGGGTAGAAGAATTTCTGACTGATATACAGCAGCCACTGAGGTGAAAGGTATTGACCATCCCTGGTGAAGCTGGTAGGATAGTCAGTTATCTAACTTCAGGCAGATGCATATTGGATCCACTTTCAATGATTCCAGAAAATGAACCAAATTTTAAAGTCAATTATCTTTTGTTTACACTGAGGCATCATTCTCAGTGAAGGTAAGATGCTGATTATAGCAGCCTTGGATGTGTACTGTGAGAGCTCTACCATATCTTTTTTCATAAAAAATAGGGAACTGTGTCTCATGTATTTCACACCCACGTTATGTATCTGATGTAGGAGTCACAGTTGCATGCAGACAATGACTATGAAGCATTTTAATTCCTTACCAGTTTAGTTTTGGAGAATAAAAGATGGGTGGAGTGAATCAAAGTAAAGTATACTCCCGGGATTCAATAATGCCTGCACTAAGTGTACACTGTTCTGAGTGAACAGACTGCACAGGCATTACTCACTCCTTCTTCTTCCTAATTTTATTTTTCCTACTGATTTTCTTGCAGCTTTAAATATTGACAGGAATTCATACAGGTTACCACAAAGTGTAGACTACACATACACTTAGCGTAATTTTTCTGAGTGACTAGAAAGCACAAAAAATGTGTTAGGGATGTTCTTGAATACATATCATGTGCACTTTGTGTAGGCATTATTGAATCTGTCTTTCTGTCTTTCACTCTTTGCACATTTTCCTGCGCTAATATCACATGTGTTTATTATTCTTGATGTAGCTTTTATTTTAGCTATTCATGTAGGCATGGCAGGCGTTATCACACTCAGCCAGCCAGATTTCAAGTAGACTTGATCTCCAGGGATCACAGTCAGCTTTCTAAGGGGAAAGCTCATCTAGTATTGGTAGTAATGTGGAGCTAAGAAGGAGACAGCATCAGCAGCAGAAGGTAAATGAAGAAGAGGATCCATTTAATTCATCAGACACTGAAGTTTTTGATGCTGTAGGCCCTAGCTGTTGCCGTTGGTTTGGAAGTATGTGTTGTTCCCTAGATAGCTGGCATGACACTGTGACCACTAAAGTCCCCTATATCCCTAAATGTGAACAAATACCTTTTCATTCCTTATGTCTCCTTACTCTCCCTTCTTCTCTTACTTCCTTATTGCTATTAATTCTCCTTCCTGACTTTCTCTCTAAACATACCATAAGCCTGTTTTTCCCTCACTTCATATTGCAGTTCCTATTTGCCTTAGACTAACTTACCTTTAATTGTTCAACAATCTGTCCAAATTTCTCTAAATATTAAATGATTGTCATATACCTTGTATTGATTCTTAACCAATGTTTTTATATTATGTCTAATGTGTTATAATTATTTAAAGTGCAGGTGTTTTTGTTTTATTTTTGAAGATTGTGAAATTATTGTTCTTAAAATGTTTTATAATAATTTGGAGCTTTTCTCCCTGGGTCTCCACTGAAAATGGATTTCTACCCAGTCAGACTTTCCTAGTAATCAAATGTCAATAAATAAATAAATAACTCAGTTTGCCTTAATGTCACGGTCTATGATACATTGAGGACTTTTAGTATGAAGACAGCTTATGAGCCTTGAAGATCCATTGGTTGTGCTGCTCCTGGTAAGGATAGCACTATGTTGTGTAAGGGATAAATAATCTCCTGAGACTAGACTTGAGTTTTATTTAAAGGTAAGTAGACTTATATCTTCCTAATAATTCCTTCCACCACCTTGACTTTAGGTAGCCGTCCAGATAACAACACAGGTGTATGGGACAGATCAGATTTGCACTCTAACTTGCATTTTTTTGTAATTTTTTTCTTCAGTTGGACCTGTTGGCCATTTAGCCCAACAGTGCAGATCTTGGCACTGCTGTCACCTAGGCAACCACTGAGACACTTATACCCATAACTCCCTGCATACAACTGTAAGTGCTCCAGGGTTTAGTATACAGTTAGACAATATGCAGCTGTCGATCACTTACATGAGTGTAGTAGCCCCATCAGCAGTTTTGCCTCACCTTGTGAGTGAATGGCACCTATTAGGTCTCTGGTTTCCACCAGGGAAGCATTATCCTGAGCTGCATCCCCCTGTGATATGTCTCACAACCTACCCTGAGGGACAGACAATCCCTGTGATATGCCTCACAACCTTCCCTGAGGGACAGACAATCCCTGTGATATGCCTCACAAGCTTCCCTGAGGGACAGACAATCCCTGTGATATGCCTCACAACCTTCCCTAAGGGACAGACAATCCCTGTGATATGCCGCACAATATTCCTTGAGGGACAGACAATCAGATTAGGTCACTTTACTAATTTCTCTTGTTCCAGTGCTGGCTCCACTAGTGTCCAAATGGCTGGTCACCTCCAGGTCAATTAGGTCATCATTAGAGCTCCATCTCTGCGTGTTTTGGCACTGATAAGCACTGTAACATACTTATGTTTTTCATCAGCTGAAGCTCCTACCTATCCAAGACATAACATACTAATGGCCATCTGTTTGGTATTTGATTTTCACATTAGATGACACATCTCAAGATTCAAATGCTGAAAAGGGAGGGGTATTTGTCAGAAAAGAAAAGTCTACAACTAGGGTTTATTATATGCAGAAAAACTAGGAAGACTCCACATAAACTGACACAAAACTGACATTGCTTGCAATATTATTTTATTTTATTTTACCCTTCATTTTCTAGTGTTTCCTTATAAACAATCATATTCTGTACTAGGAACTGAAGTACTTCCATCTACTTTATATTTAATGTGCATGAATATACATTTTTCAGCTACTGGGAAGAATTTCATTCCTGTGCCATGTCAACACTGTTGGACTGCCAGGCAGAAGCTGCCAGCATCTGGGAAGCCCTACGGAAGGAATCACAGAAGCTCCAGTTTCAAGGAAGCTTGTTTGAGCTCTGCAACCCAAATGGAACTCAAGGTCTCAGTTCTACTCTTCTAATGAAAACTTGTTTTGTACTGATGTCTCTTCTCTTCACATTAGTTAATTTGTAGATATGGATTATGAAGAAATGCAAAAGTCCAAGCTGATCAGGTGATAAAGACATCAGTGGAGGAGTCTAAGCATATTTATTCCTAAATAGACTGTATTTATTTTTCTGTACATTAAATACTCCCTTTTTTGACATGTCAAGAGAAATGTGTGTATGAGAAGAACAGTAACATTAATAGCAACCTGTTAAAGTAAAAATATGAAACTGGTTATACATTTGTCACAAAATACATATGAAGAAAAACAGGACCATTTTTGCAGAGTGTAGAACATAGATATCACTTTATTTTCCCTGCAAATTTTCTGCAGTGTAAAATCATTTAAAACTGAAGCCTCCCAGGATGCATGACTCTTGATGACTGACTGTTGAGATGACTTCAGGCAATGTCACATCCCACCATAAAACAGCAGGTTAAGTCTTTATTTTTAAATCTGCTATCATATGCAAATGAGTCAGTAGCTGTTCTCAGGCACTCCAGCTGGTTTTATTGCACTGCAGTAGTTACATCAGTTGAACTATCTGAAAAAGAAAATTAGTTGTGTTTTGGTAAAGAACTGCAATTAAATGTATACCCACTGTATCTGTGTGTCAAATCCTAGCAGTAGCCTTGTGAAAATGAGGTTGATCTTCAGACTGTCTTGGTAATTACCTCCCTCAACCCCTTTTTAGGTAAATTTAAGCTGGCTAAAGAAGATACTACTGAAAGGAAAACAGCCTTACAGACTGCAGTTCAGTCTGTCAAGTAGCCGTGTAAGAGATGTAACAAGGAAGACTTGAGTTGCCCACATCAGTAGTTTGTCATCTGGGCCAAGGTCTGTGCAACTCCAGCCAAAAGGAAGATGAGCAGGTCTGCCAACGGACTTTAAAGACATGACAAAGACACAGCTGGCAGGTTCCCTTGCTTAGCTTGTAAATGAGGCTGGCATCTCAGACAGCTTTGTTAGAGTCTCCCTGCTTCTTTTTCCTTGCATGCCAAGAACTCATCTGCCATAGTAGATGGTCAGAGCAGTAATATTAGCAAAGATGTAGCTCAGTGAAGAGTTCTGGAAATGAGCATATCTGGCAATTAGTGCAGAGAATTAAGGATTTGAGCTGTTAATGGGTCTCCTTTTGTAGTAAGGGTACAAGGTTTGATTCATATCACCTCCGTTTGCCGACTGAGTGATTCTGAGCAAGTTACTCAACTAGATAGTGCTCCCCAATCACATTTGAAAAGGGCATTTGTGTCTAGTGGGCTTAGTGGATCAACAGATTAAAGAAATGAGCAACTAATTAAATCTTCTAATGTAACAAAGCATTTAAAGGGACAGCCCTTGCAACCTACAGAAATGTATGTTGCAGTTTGTTTTTTCATTTACATATGTTTTCCTGGCAAATGCTTCACATTACCTGTTAATAATTTTTCCTAAATGATACTGCTGTTGATGCAGAAGCCTAACAACATCCATTTTGGCATTATAACTCTTCTTATGCTTGCATTGTCTCCTGTCTAATGTGGCAGTGATGTAGCTGGGCTTTTACATTCAACAAACACTGCTGCATATTAAAAGGTACAGTTATATTATAACAACTATTTTAGGTCAGTTACAATATTTAAACAGGGTGCAAAGGAGAATTCCACCCAGATCTCAATTTTTTCTTTCCAAAATTGACCTTCCTTCCATGTAATCCAATGTTAACACATCACATACAGAAAAAAGAACATAACTAAATAATTCTGCCATTTGTTTTATGTCTGAACTTATTTCTGGTTGCCTTTCTTTCCTACATTTATCTCATCATTAGTTACATCATGAAGGCTAGGAGTGGCAGAGTAATTAGGTTAGGTCACTTATTCCAGCTACATAGCCATTAAAGAAAACAGCAGATCTTAAAAGATGGCATTTAAATATACCTTATCAGTCACAGATTGCCAGCATCACACCTCATGTAAAAAGTGTGGTCCAGTGTCTGAATAAAAGCAAAACTTTCAAGGTTAGTTTTCAGATACAAATTAACAAGAAAACGCAACACTTGATTAGTTTTTTTATTGCAAATTGTCTTTCCCTTTAGTCAAAATCTTAAGTGCCACAAAGAAATAAAATGTTTTAATCTTACGCTTCTTAGGTTTGTCATTATTTGATTTTGTATTTTTTTTCTTCACTGTACTTTCTGTAAAGTGTATGTTTTTTCTGGTGTTTTGTTACAGCATTTTGCGATGCATACAGTATTTTGTTGAGACAAGTCAGTGAGTTAGGTTGGGAAGATTATTACCAAAATCTGTAATTCCAGCCACAATATGAATGCAACACAAACCAAGTAACACATGTTAATCACATGGGTCAGGCTTCTCTCTCTTTGCCGCACACACACACACACACACACACACACACACACACACACACACACACACTAAATTACAGTTCTCGCTTTAAAAAAGAGCAATTATCTCAGCTACATTTTCAAGCTTATCACTAAACATTCCTTACCTTAATATGCTGTATCAGCACTAATAAAAACAATGGAAACACAGTTATAGGTAGTCACAGTACTGCTGTAAGCTGATACAGAGAGAACCACGGTGAATTATCTCATCATAGGGATTTCTCTCTATCCCTCTAAAAAAACTTCAGGGAGGCAAAGGTATTGACTGTAAAACAAAATCATAAACCATGGCAGCCCACATTTGGGCCATTTTTGGCTACAACAAATTAGCAAATAATAATCACGTACTTTCATACAGAGACATTAGTAATGCAGAAAAGTTCAAGATATGCTGAAGAACATATGTGTTTTTGGTTTTTGGATGTAGTTCTCTTTTAAGTCAGTTGTACTACTAGGAACAGCTCTAGTATTTGACTAAAGTTAGATTTTATGTAAAAAGATGACTCCAAATTTTCACCATATCCTACCTGGCAGATCTTTTCTGTTACTACAAGTTATCCGAGAAAAAACAAATGACCACCTACCCTCCCCCCCCCCAATATCCAAGCAGGCAAAGGCCTCAGAAACCCCTCAACTAAATTCAACCAACTCCAAAGTTGTAGCACCTTGGGATAGGTCATATTTCATAGAAGATGCTTTTGACTATCCTCAAAATTCAATAGATAAGCACATTACAATTAAAGAGTAACAAAAGTACCAATAACCAGTGAAGTACAAGATAAAATCCCGATTAAAGTATAAAAACATATTCAAATAAGTATTTTGATGAAAGTATAAAAAGTCTTAAAAAAATAAAAGTTCTCATCAAATGAAAGATGCAAGAGGTATTGAAGTTTTGCAACAAGGTACATTGTCATCACTTTTACCCATAGTTCTGGGTTTGATTCCATCAGTGTCCATGTGTATGTGGTGCTACACCAATGTTCCTTTGTCACACTTGAATGGGGCATATGATTTGGGACCTTTACCCCATGAATTACATTTGCATCAGTCTATTTGATTATTTCCTTCTAATGACAATAATAAATTGCATCTTTAAATGTATAACCTGGTAAAATGCAACATGTAACCCAGTATACAGAAGTCAATGATGCCATGAAGAGAGAAAGACACAAAAAGGGTAGCACGTTCCAAGTAGAAGATTAGAATAAAATGTCATAGCTCAGAAGTGATATTCACCTAATTATCTTAAGTTAGCAGAAACCAGAATATCAGAAATGCATGGCAGATATGGGCCAGTTCATATAAGTTAGTGTTAGATATAATGGCAGTGATGCAGTGAATATATATATGTGTGTGTGTGTGTGTGTGTGTGTGTGTGTGTGTGTGTGTGTGTGTGTGTGTGTGTGTGTGTGTGTAGTGTCAATAGGACTTATGACATGGCACATTTTTATGCAGTGTTTATTTATTTGAAGTTATTTTTATGTAGGAAATGGGGGGGGTCCCTAAAGGTTTTAAGTAACTGAACTAAATAATGAACGTTTCTTCCATAATAAAAACAATAACTAAACAATACTCTTGCATGATCTGAAGTCAGAATATGCAATAAGTATGCCAGCAAAGCCTATAGCACAGAAGAAGACATGCCAGAGTACAGTTTTTCTTTTGCCTTTAGGAGACGCTAGGACAAACAATATCAACAAAGCAAACATGAAATCTGACTAATAGCAGTGGTAAAACCTGAATTACAATCAGTGCTATTTATTTCTGTCTCACAGTCTTTGTACATATATAGCTGGAGTCTGCTACATAAAATATTTTATGCTGTAAGACTGGACAGTGAGTTTTTAATGAAGCAATGAAGCCACAAACCTTTAAACTAAATTTTCTAATCTTAGCCCCCTTGTTTGAGGCTTCATGTTCACAGTATCTTTACCTTATTTTAACTCCATAGTTAGTACAGCTTCCAGAAAGTGCAACAATTAAAAAAAATAAAACTATTAACTTGCTCTTCTATAAAACACCATGGTAGGTAGATAGGTAGATAGGTAGATACAGATAAATAAGGTATGCATTTGTGTAAGTAAGCTGCAGTGCTTGATTAAAACTACACACACACACACACACACACACACACACACACACACACACACACACACACACACACACACACACACACACACACACACAAACACACACACACAGGCATAATTGTAGTTTTAGTTAATTCATACAACCACACACACATATGTATGTACATATATGTAATTCTTTAAAATACTACAGTGAAATGTGAACTGTCATACCGTGGGCCTGGCACCATTTCATGTTTAGGAACTATACTGTAAAAATAACAGTAATACACATTCACATAACATCATTAAAGCTTATGTTTTGTTGTTGCTCCAGACATGACAGATTGTTCTGAGCATCCTCTGCACCCTCTGAATGACTTTGGTTTGTGGTACAGTCATTTTCAACTTCTTCCTGTGAATTTGTGTCAGTAATAATGCCACTGTCCATAGCTAAGAATGTAGTTCACAACCCTGTTTCTAGGAGGGACATATCTTCTAGTTTTGTAAATAGAGAGCAGTACTACTCCCAGAACATATTGCAGGCCAGAGTGCTAAATCCTCAATGACCTTCTGCTCACTTTCTTCTTCTATGACCCTGAAGTAGCAGCTGTATCAACTTTGCTGAAAAAAAGAAAAAGCATCCGCGAAGTATTGTGATTGATGTGTTCTCGGATGTATGTATGCATCAGGCAAACTGGGTATGGAATCATTACTGATAGGTTCCATAATGTTGCTAGCAAGCCCTGTTTTGGGGTTTTCCAAAGTAGCAAGGCCTGTTTTGGGTTTTCCAAATATTACTGTTTTAGTAGACTTTTGTTCTTGTTTCTGTTAAGACTTTACAAATTACCTGTCTGTACGGTTGCATTTATGGTGTAGGTTTGATTGTAAGAACAGACCCAAAATGAATTTAGTTTCATTGCATTATTTCAACAAATGTACAGTCACCTGATAACATTGATACTGACAAAACAACAATGCATTACTTTGGCCATTGTGGGCCAACCCTCACTCCATACATCCGGATCTTAACTATGCTAATTCTGGTGTCATCCAGTCTCATAAAAAAAAACAAGAACACTCAGTCTGACCAGTAGTCTCCCTTTCTGTGCAGTATTGTGCAATCTACTTTTTAAAGGGATGTTTGTAGAACTGCAGGCTTATAATATTTTTATAATATTTTATTTTGTAGATTGGCAGTTTGATGAATGCATATGTATTAACCATCAGTATAGCAAACGAGCACAAGTTGCACTAGTGATATGGTTTCCAAAAGTAGAAATAGATATTCTGCACTATGCCCATTTTTTTATTTCCAGATAGGATGGGGTGGCTTCCATTTGACCTTTGCATCATTTGGCTTCCATGAATTATCAGGTAAAGTTTTAATCTTAAGACTGGCTTGTGGTATCTTTCCATAGTGCACAGCTGCATATACATACATACACATATATATAAAATTTGGAATTATTGTATGTTGCAAGAAGGTAAGTATATCATTTAAAATTAATTGTCACACAAATACTAATGCATTATATCAACATATTAATATCAACATAAAACAATTAACATGCAAAGCATGGTAGACAATGTCTGTCAAGCAAGAAATGTAAACATTTACTAAATATTTAAAGCTTTTTGTTTTTATCAGAAATCAAAAACATGCAATAGAAAGGGATACTTGTCATCTCTGTTCTGTGAGTTTAGTAACACCTGAATCACCTTGAAAGAGATTACAAAATTCAGTCCAAAAGAAAAGAAGAGGTACTGAAGACTTGACATCATATTCATCTTCTGATCTAATATTAGTATACCTCAAAAAGAAAGTTATTTTAAATTATTCCTGCCGAAACAATAGAAGTGTTTATGGGCATAGCCTCTTTTCATGTTATAACTGTTGTGTATCTTTGTTTTTTAATAAAATGGCTATAGAACAAGCTAACAAATACAGCTGTAATATAAACTTCCTTTTTGCATTGACATTTTAAATCTGAAATACTGAATGTATTACATTGTATTAGAATATAATGTGAAAACTACTTGTTACATTAGTATACAATGGAATTAAAATATTGGAGTACATTGTGTTTTCAGTCTAATGCATTGAAAAACACATCGATCGGAATGTGTTGATTTACAGTGGATTATACTTCGAATACAAATTAAGTGCACATTGGTAACATTAATGTTTTCATTGTGGCTGCATTGCAATTGCATTTTAAATGCAGGAATCAAATATATAATGAGAGCGTGCTACAGTTGCATGTAATTAATGTTTAGTTACAGTGAAAAAGATACTTAACGTGAAACCTTATGTTGAAAATAGTTCATTGCAAATAATTACATGCAGTGGTTTATTTTTTATATGACAAATAGTCTACAACAGCAAAGTTTTGAGTTGCTGCTTAGAAATGCTGATTCTTAAGACAGTGATAACAGTATGCAAACTTTTCTGTTAAATGCTCAGGTTTACCAATGTTACCATCTGACAACATCTTTAAAAACATTCAGGCTTTAATTCTCTGTCACTGCAGATATTCCATTCTTAACTAATAATAAATTGTGTACTACTTATAGGTTCATAGGTAGGTACTAGGCTATCGGCCCAAGGGCCTACGTAAGCCTAGCCAACAAGGTTCCATGGCTTATGCCACCCAAGAAAGTTATTTTCCTGTGCCACTGTCGAGCAGAGACACAGAAGTGATCCCCGGGGTGTATTTCCTATTTCCCATCCACTCATCAAGATTTTTCTTGAAGAGTGCTAATGAAGAACTTTGCTTGACATAGATGGGTAGCTTGTTCCAGAGTATAGGAAATCTCTGGGACAGGAATCTATCCCTCCAGCATGTCCTGTTTATTGTGGTGACAAGGTTTAGGTCCCTAGAGTGTGCAGCTCGGAGGGATTGGGATTTCTTTAGGTGTAGCATGTCTAACAGCTCTGGGTTTGACATAGCTTTATATGTTAGGCAGAGATCACCTCGGAGTAGGCAATATGCTACAGAGTAAAGCTGGAGTTTTTTGAGGTGGTCAGTGTAGGATATTTGTTTGAGGCTAGTAATCCTCTTTGTGAGGTACTTCTGTGGCCTTTCCAGCTGCTGCAGATGTCTTGTGAGGTACATTCCAAAAGGGGCGTTGTACTCTATAATGGGTCTAATGAGTGTTGACTGTCTGCTTGTAAAAGAAGATTTTTTTTCTAAATAATAAAATTAATTTGAAGCTCAAAAATATAGATAAGGTTGACCCAACTAGTAATGAATAAAACTGGTTTATGAAGGATATATGTATGCTTGTGCGAAGTTTCTAAATGTTTGGTATAATACTGTTGAAATCTGATTACCGTATTGATTATTTAGTACATGTACTAGGCATGTTTTTATAACAAATTTGTAAGTATGCTTACAAACAGAAACTGTCTACTCATTTTAGCATTACTTTAAAAGTTTACTAAGGCACGCAAAAACAGCTCTTAGGAACAGAGAAACAGTCATCCCTGGTGTTTGACTTCCATTTTATTATTTATCAGGAAAAATGTAGACAGCTTCATAAATTTGGTACTCCTGGTTGTACTTTAATTTTCTTTTTCATTCAAAGGAAACATTTTGTCGGAAGATATTCACTGCTACTCTATTTGTGTGGAAAGCACTCCAATACTGCATATAACATATTGCTGAACTAAAATGTACAATTAAAAAGAGTACATTACCAATGTAGTTTTTGTCTCTGAAAATAAATTTGCCCAATGAAATCTGTTATGAATTTAACTGTTCAGTGTTCTTGTGTGGATTCTTTTGTTAAGCTGCTGTCTGAAGATCAATCAGGCTATTTTACAACTGTGCTACTGAATGTGCTGATGAAAAAATAAACTCAACTATCTCTTTCAAGCAGCCAGAATACCATAACATTTGTTGGAAAGGGAAGTGGTTTCTGGTGAATTTGTTTAGTAAGCAGGACAAAAACACTGTTTAACTAGTCATACCAAACATTAACAATATAACAATATACACATAATCTTCATTTTTAAAAACATATAGGAAAATGATAATTATTTTTGAAAGGCAGATCTAATCACAATGGAATAGCAACAACAATAAAAATAACAACTACAATGATAATAATAATAATAATTATAATAACAACAAAGAGTTTGTTCAGTGTAATCAGTTTGATGAAGTTTAACAAAAAGAACAGCATTTATTAGTCAGCATTAATAATTATGTATGAAGCAATCTAAAACTTAGATTATGCAAGGTAGCGGCAAAACTCACAAGGACTCAACTTTTACACCAACCTCTACAGGAATACTTCAAAAATGTGGGAAACTTCATGACTGTAGAATAAAGCACTTATCCAGTGTCATATTCAGTGCCAAAATATAATGTAAGCAGTTCTTTTCACATAGAAATAAGCATATATATACATTACTGCAAACCACTATATACCAAAAACAAACTGTAGAAAACGGTACTTGGAACACCAGGAGATCCTGAAAGCACAAAAGTTCCTTAACGCAACTTTATTATTAAAAGCAAAAATAGCGTTTTCGCTACTCTCTACAAGTAGCTTCTTCAGAGGAATTATGGCAAAAAAGGCGCCAAACTTTTTTGCCATATAAATACGCTTGATCACATTACATCACTTCCTGATAATTTTATAAACAAAAGTTCTTAATTAAGAACATTTTTAGAACATTTTTTATAAATTAAATCATCAGTTATTTAAAAATCTAATTATTTAAAAACAATTGAATCAGTTATACTTGTATGTCCTTGATAAAACAGCTACACAAGGAAAATTTAAAAAAATCAATATAACACGAAGTGCAAAACCATTAATGCAAGAACTCGAAAACAAGAAAGCAGAATAAGTGTATACTCTCTGCAAGTAAACTTGTGCATCGAAAATGTCTACCTGTATAAAACAAGAGCACAATAAGAGACCAGTAAAATAGTAAAAATTAATGAAAGCTGGTAAAATTAATACAATAATGAAATTATTAAAAGCTGATGCTTTTCAAATTACCTTAAAAAGGACCTATATTTTAACACTGGTGCTTTGTTGCAGCTCTCATTCAGCCCAGGCATATTAAAGGCGTCCAGTTTAAGTTGCCAATCTAGCTCACGATTCTCTAGTAAGAGAGAAATCGGACCGCCTCTAATTGTAATGGGTATATGGTCTATACCCATAAATACAAAACTGTGCCCTGGGTTGTTTACTATGTGTTTCGCTAGTGCGTTGTCATATTTGCTGTTCCTTATAGCGTAACAATGTTGGTAAATACGTTCCCTAAATTTCCTGTCGGTTTTGCCGATATAAAAGGCTGAACAGCAAGCACAAAATGCCACATAGATAATTGATTTTGTTTCACAGTTAATTTTAGAATGAATATCATGTTTTCTCTGCCTAATGCAGAAAGTACTGCCTGTACGTATTACATTACACCAGTTGCATGAACCACAACTAAAGCAGCCTTTTAGTCTATTATAAGTACTGGATTCAGAACCCCTTTGAAGTAACTCTTTGATGTTACTTCCTCTTTTATATACTATTCTCGGTTTTGTCCCCAATTTCTCCAATAGAAATGAGTTACAAGTGATAAAATACCAATTCTTTTACATATTACCTCAGTTCTTGACTCCCCAGCCTATGAAATCTCTTCACTTAATGAAATGAATGGCTGTATTAACAGCCTGAGAGGTTATTATAGGGACCTTTTTATTGATGGTAGAATCGATTTGGATACTTACAAATATATTAATATTACGCAACCTAGAGTCCCAGTTATGTTTGGTATACCCAAGGTTCATAAGAACCTTGGGGACCCGCCTATGAGAGCGTTAGTTGATGGGAGGTCCTCGATCTCCTACCCTTGTTCAAAATATATAGACTTTTTGCTCTCCAAATACTTGAAGTTGATTCCCAGTATTTGTAAAGATTCTTGGTCCTTCTTATCGAACATCAACAGTATGGGTTTTCACAGCTCCCATAGCTTCCTCACAATTGACGTTGTTGATTTGTATACCTCTATACCCCACCAAGAGGCTATTGAATGGGTGGGGCTATTACTACATGAATTAGAGGCACCAAGAACAGAAATTGACAACGTCACAGAGTTACTTGACATAGTTTTGTCCTCTAACTTTTTCATTTTTGAGAAGGAATTTTACATTCAAAAACAGGGGGTAGCAATGGGCTCCCCTTGCGGGGCTAGTGTAGTGAATATGTTCATGGCCTACTGGGAAAAACATTTTGTTTTCAATCACCCAGTTTGGAAAGAGAAAATCTGCTACTACACCCGGTTCCTTGATGATGTCTTTATACTTTTTAAAGGGGATGCACTTTTAGCACAATCATTTGTTGACTATATTAACCAAACGACATCCTTTTATAAAATTTACACATCGATTTGCTAGTGAAGAGATCGATTACCTCGATGTCAAATTGACAAAAGATCGATCCAACTCTAAATTTAAATCTACCATTTTCAGGAAGGATACATACGTGAATTCCTTCCTGCATTTCACCAGTTCCCATCCTTTTAAATTAAAGAGAGCTATTGTGAAAGGGCAACTGGTGAGGGCAGTAAGGATGTGTAGTGATTCACTAGATTTTACATCAGAATGTTCTTTCCTAAAAAACTTATTCATCAACCAGGGATACCCACAAGGTGCTATCGATGACTTAATATGTGAAGTAGAGTCTAAGAGATCTAGAGGCTTTTACAAACCATTACTCAGTAGTAAAATAGTGGGGAAGCCCGATGCAGAGGAGGCAATTGTTGCTTCTACCTCTACCATTCCTTCCCAAAATGTCAATTTGGAAATGAATGTTATGAAATACCCTTTGAGTTTCATCACTACTTTCAATTTGAATTCCAAGCAAATTTTAGGAATAATTGAAAAGAATTGGTATTTTATCACTTGTAACACATTTCTATTGGAGAAATTGGGGACAAAACCGAGAATAGTGTATAAAAGAGGATGTAACATCAAAGAGTTACTTCAAAGGGGTTCTGAATCCAATACTTATAATAGACTAAAAGGCTGCTTTAGTTGTGGTTCATGCAACTGGTGTAATGTAATATGTACAGGCAGTACTTTCTGCATTAGGCAGAGAAAACATGATATTCATTCTAAAATTAACTGTGAAACAAAATCAATTATCTATGTGGCATTTTGTGCTTGCTGTTCAGCCTTTTATGTCAGTAAAACCGACAGGAAATTTAGGGAACGTATTTACCAACATTGTTACGCTATAAGGAACAGCAAATGTGACAACGCACTAGCGAAACACATAGTAAACAACTCAGGGCACAGTTTTTTATTTATGGGTATAGACCATATACCCATTACAATTAGAGGCGGTCCGATTTCTCTCTTACTAGAGAATCGTGAGCTAGATTGGCAACTTAAACTGGACGCCTCTAATATGCCTGGGCTGAATGAGAGCTGCAACATAGCACCAGTGTTAAAATATAGGTCCTTTTTAAGGTAATTTGAAAAGCATCAGCTTTTAATAATTTCATTATTGTATTAATTTTACCAACTTTCATTAATTTTTACTATTTTACTGGTCTCTTATTGTGCTCTTGTTTTATACAGGTAGACATTTTCGATATACAAGTTTACTTGCAGAGAGTATACACTTATTCTGCTTTCTTGTTTTCGAGTTATTGTATTAATGGTTTTGCACTTCATGTTATATTGATTTTTTTTAATTTTCCTTGTGTAGCTGTTTTATCAAGGACATACAAGTATAACTGATTCAATTGTTTTTAAATAATTAGATTTTTAAATAACTGATGATTTAATTTATAAAAAATGTTCTAAAAATGTTCTTAATTAATAACTTTTGTTTACAAAATTATCAGGAAGTGATGTAATGTGATCAAGCGTATTTATATGGCAAAAAAGTTTGGCGCCTTTTTTGCCATAATTCCTCTGAAGAAGCTACTTGTAGAGAGTAGAGAAAACACTATTTTTGTTTTTAATAATAAAGTTGCATTAAGGAACCTTTGTGCTTTCAGGCTCTCCTGGTGTTCCAAGTACCATTTTATATATATACATTACGTTATGTATCGGATACCCACATTAACATCAATAGGCAGGATATATTTGGTACATAAAAAAGAGGGTAGAGTATGATAGAAAATCTCATGGAGACAGTATTTTCCAAAGAGACAATGGATCTGCAATAATACTTTAAAATGTATGAATAATACTCATCTGTCTGGATTTAGACTGAAGGCCTCCAGTAGATATTCACTTCATACTTTCCTTGTTATATTTAGCAGCAATTTCTTCTAAAAATAAAATTAATGGGCAGTAGTTATAATGCCTTGAGAACTGATGGAATAAATATAATAGGTTTTAGACAGTCTGCATTTTGAAAGTTATATCTCAGGAAATATATATGGTGGTCATCCAAAAAAATCTTGAAAAAGTTTAAGATTTTGAATCATCTGAATCCATTAAGTTTCTGGTTTTAGGCATAAAACCCTTGTTAACATTGTTATGCAACAGTGATATAAATATCGCCTATCAGCCTTAAAGGACAACAACAAACAAACAGTTCACATTTTCCCATCACAAGCTTTTCCCCCACAATCTCACCTTACAACACTACATCTAAAGAAACAATGATTTACCTCATCCTTATGGAATTACATATAAAGAAATGTTGATTTAATTATTTCTTGTTCTGTCTTATTTGAGTATGATTATTTTATCTCTCAAGTATTTTGGCTTTACTTGAAATGTTGTGTTTTATTTTGTATTTTCTAGAGGATCAGATGCATCATTTTGGCTCATTGCAGAAAATGTCATTGTGAGTTGCTATTTTCACATTAATAGGCTGCACAAAAATAAATGACTGTAAAAATAGCACCTATAACTGAGAAACTGAAAGACTAAATAAGGTTATGGATGATGAAGATATATACAGAAGGCACAAAAACAAGCATTCTGACTCCACCACTATTTCTTACTGAAACAATAAAATGCTCATAAAATTTATTTAGCAGTGTGCAACTGAATGAACTTAACATCACTAATGAAAAATATCTACTGACAGTTTTTTCAAAGATACATAAAGAAAACTGAAATTCAGAATACTAACAAAAAATGCTGACAGTCTTTAGTCAATGGCGAGAGGGGATTGAAGTAAAATAAATGCAAAATAGTGTCATATCATGGAGGACATATAGCTTACTATGTTAAGAAGACATCTCTCTGTTTATTTATTTATTTTGCTTCATTTTATTGTATTTGTTTACCAGGGTAAAGCACTGATTCACACAGACCTTTTCTCATATTCAGTCCAAAACACAGTTAGGAAAATGAAGGCTGAGGAAATAAAACACTGTGTCACAGGAAGTATCTTGTTAATAGCTTTAATCCTCAGCACTAACTGACATATAGCGATGATAATATCTGGGCTGAAGGATAACATTATAGTATGTTCACCACATGATGTAATTTTTGGGGTATGGGGTGGAATGAATTTTCAATATACTGCATAGAAGACTGATCAGGATATTACTGAAATTTCAGTTTCTGTCTATAGTTGGCCTTTAAAGTAAGAATTAGGTTTAGCCAGGTTACAGGAAAGGGTAAGGTTGCAGATAATATCCTGGTATAGATGAAGGCTCACAGAATAATTTGTGCACAATAGTAGTTCTATATTTATGTATATACTCCCTTCAAATCTGGTATCTCTCATTGCTTATTCCTTATTTACACTGCATACTTTTTAAGGCACGTGTACACTATAAATATCTGAAATTCTATTTCTGATGTATCTGCTTCAACATATTTCCTGTCTTTTCCTTGTTTTATCTTTTCATACTTCCTGTCCTTTCCTGTTTTTATTTTTATCTTTTCGTCTTTTGTAACAACCTCCCTTTCATTAGATTTCCTAATCTGAATTTACTGATTTCTTGCCTATAACAATGTATTAAAATACCTGAGCATCTGCTTCTAGGTTAGTTCTGTCCATTGCTGGGGATGAGATTTTTTGTACATTTATTTCATCTTCTAAGCCTCATTTTCATTACTTTTTCTAATCTTCCTCTCCTGAGTTCTTTCCTACAACAATCCATTAAAATATATCACCATCTCCTCTACTCTATTGCTGGAGATAAGATTCATTTTGGTGGGGTGCAAAAACAAAGATGATAGTTTGATACTTCCTTACATGTCTTTAAGTGATGATTCTTCGAACAAAATGATATAAAATGTATTCATAAAACAGTGACTTGTACTTTTCCGCACGCTGCAGTAACCCTGACATTACTATGCTTGTTAGCAGTTGTAGCAATTTTATTTTGCTCATTTTAATTTAAGGTAACATTATTGAGAGAAATACACTTCAGAGTAGCATAGCAGAAAAAAATGTGCTGCCTCTTGGAGACTCTAAAAAATATAATTAACAAGTGATTGCACAGGAGATTCCAGCATTAATATTCAGTGTATCTGTTGGTCCATGACTCTCTCCCTCTTTATTGATTATGAACAACATGCATCAGAATGGTCTCTTATTACTTCTAAACTTCAAACCAGATGACTCCCCAAGAGGCAAAAAAAAGACAAAAAAACAGAAAGCTGTTGAATCACATTTCAGAATTCACTGCAAATGATAATTGAAGAATGATAAAATATTTTATTCTCACAATCATCCAGTAGTTAGCATTTTGGCCCCTCTATGGAGACGTCATCGAACTGAAAAGAAAAGTTTACATTGCAACTAAATATGAATTGCTGTAGTCACATGACTCATCCTGTGATTAGTGCTTCGACTTTTTCTTAAAAAAAAAAGCTGTACAGTTCTCCATATCTTTCACAGTAGTTGCAAGCATTTAACTTTAGCTGCCATCTCTAATCTCTATCATTTAAATCATCCATAGCATCAAATCTATGTTATTTTTTTAATTGTGTCAATTACATTAAACAAAAATATTTTATTTTTGCAACATACATTGGAATGCCTACAAAAGGGCATTACTTTTGTCATTAAATTCTATAGCATGCATATGTTCAGGTATTCTAAAATGCAGCTCTCTTGTTACCCTTCCTATGTAAAAAGCCTTGCATTTTTGGCAGCAGGCACCATAAATCACAAACTTAGATCTGCAGTTGAAACTGACAAACATCTTCACCTTGTTGTCATCCAACACAGTTCCAGATAAACCATGATGAATGTATTTGCAGTATTACAATTGTTACATTGGAAAGTCCTCCTTTTTTTCTAATCTTGGAGCAGATAACCTCTTGAGCCTAGTCTAAAAACATTCTTCATATTCCTCTCTGTCTCGCTAACAAAAATGTTTCTCACCTGCTTTGTTAAAAGTTTCAGGGGAAGCTACACACATTTCAGGTTGTTATTAATAAAGGAGTTAATTCCATTTTCATCAACTGATGATCTTAACAATATTGCTAGACTATATTCTTTACTTTCTTTTGTATTAGTCTGAAGTTCTGAATATCTACAGAGTTTGTACTTAGCAAGTACTTCTATCATTCTTTGTCTCTGAAAATTATAAGACTGTCATTTTCTTCAGGGTAGACTCTGTTAAGAAATTTATTAATTAAAATATTCATTTCATTTTCAAAAATACTGATATCTGTCTACCTACTCTGACAAAACGTTCCTTTGCAAATATTTTTTAAGATGTGTCGGATTCGTACTATTATAGCTGACACTGGCATTGCTTTTTATCTGCTTTTTTACTATTTTGTATTGCAATGACCCCTCTAGCAAATTTCTAAATAAAAAATGGCATTCTTATCAAATTCATAACTAAATTTTAAATAATCATTCACTTGATTTTTGATATGCAAGAAACAGATTCAAATTATGTGTACTTCCTTCCAGAAGGAAAAAAAAAACAATGACTCACCTAAAAAAAGACAAATTTTTCTGGATATAAAGATTAAGAAAACTTTTCTGCTTCCCACCCAGAGAGGAATATATTTGTGTATATGGGGACCCCACAGCTACACCATGTATTTCCTTATAAAACTAATTTCAAATTCTATCACAAATTTGATAGTCCTGGAAATATCTGTCTAACAGTTCATTTCAAACAGTTTATAAACCATCTTCATCTGATATGACCCTGCAAAGCAAGTTTTACATAAATCATTACTAATAAATCTGTTTTGTGCACTTTTATATTACTGGTACTTCTGATTAAATAAATTTTCACTACAATCTTTTGCAATAGTTTATCAACAAAATTAAGAAGGGCTTCTGTTTTTGCACCCCCATTCTACTATTGGTCTTAAAGGATGTTTTTCTAAATAAGTAGTATATTTACAGTAGTCCATCAATTTTACTTATCCTTGGGATTTTTTACTCTAGAAAAAAAATTGCCAATCTGTTGTTATTTAGACATTCCAGTAGCCATTATTCTGTGAATGGATTGAGTAACCTGTATGCTCTGTTAATATCATACTAATTAAGTGGGACACAGCAATTATCATCTCTGAGCAATTCCAAAATCTTTTTCTCTTAAAACTCAGTACACAGCACTGCTAATACATTTCCTTTGCCTGCTTTCTTAATTAAAAGGCTGTGATTATTCTGAAGATTTCTTAGCAATTGCCTTTCAGATATTGTTAAACAGAAACACCTTGTGTGCAGTTTGTTCTGCAATAGATTTCTAATGTCTTTTTCTGTAACTTTTAAAACTGCCTCCAGCTCTGGTTTTAATGCGGGAGTGTACTAAGTTGACTTGGTATATTCAATGTCACTTGTACTATTTCTCAATAAATATTTTAAATTTAATTTCTGTACATATTCCACACAAGCAGTTAATTATTTCATTTAGATTTGCTCTCAGCAGAGACTGCAAAAAATGTGCTTGACTGATGAATGCACTGTAGATTCCAGCATTAACATTCAAGGCATCTGCTGGGCTGCCATGACTGTCTCCCTCCTCATTGATTATGAATAACCTGCATCAGAATGGTCTCCTGATTGTATTAAAATTTATTATTTCCTTACCTGCCATATCATTCTTCACTAGTACCTGCCTGGATATAGAAGATTTTGTTTTTTTAATGCCACTCTTCTGACTTAATACCCTTTCTACTACCATACACGAAAGGCTGGTGTTTATTTTGAGAGAGGCTACTGAAAATAATCCTTATAAAGAAAGATGGATAATTAGAGATAGTCTTCTGTTTACTTTGTCTTTAGCTTTCTGTTTAGATATGGATGTCCATATGTTTTGGGCACCAAATCACAGTTACAATTTTAGAGCTGCCAGAAGGCTCACCCTAAGCTGTCTATACACACACACACACACACACACACACACACACACACGCACACACGCACACACACACACAAACACACACACACACACACACACACACACACACACACACAAACACACACGCCTACACGCACACACGCACACACACTGGAAATCTTTAGTGTCCCTTGCCAACTACATTGACATTTGTTTGCATATTTTGATGGATGGTAACATCAGCTCTATAAGTTATCAGAATATCACACTGCATTAAATAATTGTATAGTATTTCTGAAGTTGCATTACCAGCTATACAAAATTTTAATTCTTCTCTTTATTTAAATATCTGATAACAAATGTGTGCATATCACTATGCTAAGAGATATTCATACAGCAAAATCAGAATTGCAGCTCAGAAATTTCTCAGTAGCTTAGGTCTTCTATAAAACATGAAATGCCTTACTTTTTACATAGTATCTCTTACAAATTAGACAACTGTTTTATAAGAATGGTTATGAAGTTGTGGAACATTTGATGGGATGGTTAAACTCTGCAAGGTAAACTGGTACTTGTAACGGAGATCCTGTTATATTCAAGATAGGGAAAGCTTAGTGCAGTAGCAATCAGAGATTCATGTTTACACAGTACTGGACCTCTTTCAGTGAATGTTGGTATAGAATTGCTTTTGCTTGTGGATTTATGCATGATGTTTGTCCATTAGGTAATATTTTACATGTTAAGTTTGAAGAATGAAAGGTTTATAATTTGTTATTGAAAACCATTTAACAAGTAACACTGTTATGGGTTAAAGCACACTGCACTTTTGCTTGATTTGATTTGAGAAGTCATAAAGTATGCATCTTTCCTTAAAATAAAAAGTTTTGTTATGTATGCGAACTCAAAAAATATTAGGATGCCTGTCGGCTCATTTGGACAAGCAAGATAAAAGCTTGTCAGCAATCATAATATTTACAAATCCATCATGTACTTTATCATATCTCTACTACTATTACTACTACTAGAAATAGCAATAACAGTGTACTAGAACAAATGCCTGTTTTAAAAGAGCACACTGCAGCACAATGTGCTCTGTAACTAACTGTACAAACTTTACTCTTCAGATTTAAGCATAGTTACTTGCAACAGTGTCACAAAGGTGTGAATGAAATGGTGTAGATATCATCTCTGAAAGACATTCATAAAGATGCATGGATCAAGGCTTCCAAAGTTTACCAAGACCATAGTCAAGTATTCAAAGCTCTGTATGTTTGATAACAGCTGTAATGGCTATTATTTGTTTATACAAAAAAGGACAGGATATCAGTGTAGTACAACTTAAGGTAGACCTAGAATGCATTAAAGCACAAGATTTGTTGCAGCTTCAGAACTTCAGAGGGAGCATGTACCCAGACACCTCTGTCACCTTGTATCGGCAAATCCACCTCCATTCTTATGACAAAGTAGCACCGCACCCCTTCCCACAAAGAATTCTGAGGAGTGCCTATCACACAGCACTCCAGGCTCTGATTCTGTTTAGGTTTTGTAATTTTTATCAACCTCATAATTTTCACTCTTATTCCATCCCATATATTACTCATCAGTTGCAGCAAAAATGTGAAAAAAGGCACTCAGACTTCAAAAACAAATGAATAAATACTGAGCTACCAGAATTGTAAGCCAGTCCAATTCTATAGTATAACAAAAAGGAACACCAAACTTCCAACAGGATACAAAACAGCTTCCAGTTTATTTAGTGCTTTCGTTTCTGAAAGTTCTGAGACTTTCAGAATAAACCATAACCACATGCCTATAGTTATATAATACTATTAATCAAACAATTAAACACATTTAAAGAAATCAGACATTTTTTAAAAAACTTGAAGAAAAACGTACAGTTCCATAAAAAATATTTTCAGAAGGCAGAACCATAACTACCTAACCAAAGCCGTTGTTTCTAATATTGGTAAAATTGAAACATTTTCATTAATGCCAAGTTCTACAGTCACATTTAATTCAAGTTGCCATTTGAGTTCACTACATTCTATTTGAAGTTCCCACTATCCCTCTCTACTGGTCTTCTGGATAACTTCCAAAATTCCAAACGAACTTAACAAACTGCCTGCATTTAACTGAATGTTTATATAATGCATTATCTTCGTTACAACTCCTAATAGCATAAGTATGTCCATAGATGCGTTTTCTTAATGATGTTTCTGTTTTACAAACATAATAAAAATTGCAGGATGTACACACTGCCAAGTATACTAGTCCTTTTGTAGCACAATTACCTTGATGAACTATAACAGGTTTCGTGATAGAGGGTAAAACACACAATGGTCCCTCAAAAAAATAATTACATTGTGCACATATGCCAAATTTACTAGTGCCCCTGTTGTTTAATTTTTGAATGTGGGTAGGATGTCCAAACAAATATTTTAAGTTTTTCTCCATCTTGTAAACAAATTGTGGCTGTCCACCTAATGCTCTTAAAAATTACCCAGTTTCTCTTCATAATTTATTGTTATTTATTTTATTTATTTGCTTTTGTTTAACCAGGATGGTCCATTGGGCCAAGTGAACCCATTTTTAATGGAGTCCTGGGGAGAAAAGCTCCGACAAAGAATATATGTTACAGAGATAAACATTACATAGCATACAAGGCATAACAAAGTATAGTTTACAATCGGTAAAATTATAAACAAAAATAAAATAAAAATTAACAAATTCTTTTTTTTTTTTTTTTTTTGTTATTGAAGGAAATCAGGATGATAGATGATATTAAGAAATTGATTATGAGTAAAATAGATGAGGTGAGGGTGATAAGAATACAGGAAGTGGAGAATGCTTATGTGGGGTGGGAGCAGGAGCATTCCCATGTGGATGTAAGGTAGGAGTGAAGTGATTTTTTCAATGTTGTAAGGCTAGTGATGGTGTGAATGGAGGGAGGGAGAGAGTTCCATAGTCGAGCTAGGGAAAAAGAGAGGAGGTTATGTCCTGGGGGGTGAAGGGGTCTGTAGTCTTCTATTAGGTTTTGATTAGTAGATCTTAGAAGTCTTTGAATCTGGTGAATTTTAAAGGTAGTAGATAGGGAGGGACAGAGGGATGGTTGAAAAATGAGTTTGTGTGCATATGTGAGTTGGGTGTAGGAGAGGTAGTTGGGAAGTTCAAGCCAATTTAGTTTATGGAGTGGTGCACAGTGATGCGTTGAAGCTTTGTTACTAGTGGCGAATTTGGCTATTTTGTTGTAACAGATAGATAGTTTAGTTTTGATAGATGATTGTAGATTAGTTAAAAGGGGGCACCATATAGGAGAGAGGGTAAGAGAAATGTGGTAGAGAGAGTGAGTTTGGTTGCTGATGAGAGGAATCGCTTGTGTCGATAGAGCAGGCCAAGTTTTTGGTGAGTTTTTTTAATGTTTATGAGTAGATGGGACTCAAATTTAAGTTTATCGTCAATTTGAACTCCTAGTAGTTTGGTTTCAGATACTAGTTCAAGTGGAGTATTATTTTGACTGGTGATGGAGAATAGTTGTCTATCAAATGTGTTGGTTTTAGAGGGGGTAAATATCATTAGTTTTGATTTAGCTGCATTAAGTGCAAGATGATTATCTTTCATCCACTGTTCTGTGGTGGAGAATGCTTCTTGAGTGAGCTTTAGGAGGGTTGGAATGGAAGAGGCTGCACAGATGATTGTAGAATCATCTGCGTATTGGATGATTTTAGCATGGGGGATAGAGTGATAGTAATCATTTACGAAGATGTTAAAGAGGAGGGGGCCTTGTGGGACACCTGTGGGGGTGTTAAGGAAAGAGGAGATGGCTTTTTTCCATTTGACAGCTTGTTGCCTGTTTGAGAGATAGCTGGTGAACCAATTAAGAGTTGAAGGTGATAGGTTTAGCTTTGACAATTTAGTAAGTAGTAAGTTATGGGAGATGGTGTCGAATGCCTTGGAGAGATCAAGTAGGATGGTAGATACAGTAAGACCAGAATCTCTAGCATTATTCACAGTTTCAAGAAATGAAAGAAGGGCTGTCATAGTACTATGATTAGGGCGGAAGCCGTGTTGAGTAGAAGTTAGTAGGTTGTTGTCTAATAAATGTGGAAGGAGTTGTAAATGGATACATTTTTCTAGAATTTTTGAGATAGGAGAGAGGATGGCGATGGGCCTGAAGTTGGTAATGCTAGTATTATTTCTTCCTTTATGAAGGGGAATGATGAAAGCCTTTTTCCAGATTTGTGGAACAAGACCTTCTTGGATGGAGCAGTTTATTAGGATACTAATTGGGAGGGCGATGGCGTCTGCAGATGTGCTGAGGAAGTGTGAGGGGATGTTATCGGGGCATTGGTGCATGGTTTTAACTTCTGTAGTAGTTTTTTTATAGTGGAAGTAGGGATGGGTTTCAGTGAGGAATGTAGGGGGTTGGGAGGTAGTAGGGTGACAGAGTGGAGAAGAGGGGGGTATAGGAGGAGGACAGGTGGTAGTAGGGGGTGAATGTCCGTAATTTTTTTGAAACCTTCACCATATGGTAAAATCATAGAGTGACCATGGCTCTCATCTCCTCGTGGTTTAAAAAAAATTGCATTTTCTTTACCTATACCTAGAATAGTTTTAAATCTTTCACCCCATTCACGTGCTACCTCAAGGCTAGTATTCAATATTAAGTCTCTGGAGTGACCTCTTTCCAAAAAAAATGAAATAATGTTAAACATTTCATTTTTAAATATCTACCAACTAGAACTCATACGGGCTGTCCTTACTAATTGGCCCTTAAAAATATTATTTTTTGTGTGTGTTGGGGTGGTGGCTCTGGTAATCCAAATAATTATTTGAAAAGGTTTCCTTCCTAAATATTTTGCAAACAAAAGAATGACTTACAAGATCCTTAACTAAAGTGACATCCAGGAAGTTAACAGAATCCGAGAAGGAATTTGTGAATTTAAGGAAGCTGGAAATATTTTTCAAATAATCCCTAAATTCATTCATGTAATCACATTGTCCTTTCACAGAATAAAAATGTCATCCAAAAGACATAGGTATATAACCCACTTATTTTGAAATCTATGAATAAAAATGTTTTTACGTTCCCAACTGAACATTACCAGGTGGCATAAATGGGGGCACAACTGGCCCCCATAGCCACACTGTTTATCTGTTTAAAGAAGGCACCTTCAAAAATAAAATAGTAACTATCCAGTATTAATTCCATAATTTCAACTGCAAAGTTTACCATATTGTTGCTTAAATTAGTAAGCTCTGTTATGGCTTCCCTAAAAAGTTCAAGTCCCTCAGTGTGGGGAATAGATGTAAAAAGGTCCACCACATCAAAAGTTGAGAAAAAACATGTATCACTGAACATTTCTTGTTTAATTCTGGATAGGAAATTCCATGAATCTTTCAATATAAATTCAATAGAAAAAAAACTGTGTTTTTAAATAACCTGTCTATAAATACACCAAGTGGGTAAGTAGTACTCCCTTGAGCTGCAATAATCACCCTATAAGGGGGATTCAAAACATCTTTATGAACTTTTGGAATTCCAAAAGCTTGTAGAATTATTGGATGTTCATTCCTAAGAAAATCAAATAGTTGTTCCGAAATCACTCCTTGAAAATAATGCATCTTCCAGAAACAACTGTATTTTTCTATGAGCTATCATGACTTCATTGTAGGGTGCCTCTATGTATTTGCTTGTATCATAGAGTATTTCTAGCATATGTGTGCTATAATCTATGTTATCAACTAAAACTACCCAACCCCCTTTGTCTGGTTTCATAATTCTGAATGTATTATCAGTTCTTAACTCTCATAATATCAGTTTCTTGTTTTGATAGGTTGTATAATTTCCTTTTTCTTTTAGTCAACAAAGCATAAATTTATTTGGAACAAATTTGTTCATATGCTGTAATAGTGGAGTGAATTGGGGGGTTAAAAGTGCTCTTCCATTTAAACAAGTTGCTCCCACCCCCATTTATAGACCTCAAGTCTCTCTGTTCTTGAAACATAAACTGGAAATTTAATTTTCTAGAGTATACTTTAGTTTCAGTCAAAATGTCTGGTAAAGCAACTTTAAAACAAGGAACAAACTTGCCACTTTTCCCTTTTCTTAAAAAGGGAAAAATGTGTCTTATTAATCTGTGTTTCAGTGTAGTTAAAGATGTTAAATCCTTGTGAACACCATAATTTCCCTCCAAATAACTCTTTAATATTTTCACTATTTTTTGAACTACCTTCATTGTTAAATAAAGATACAATGGCTTGTTCTAGTTGTTGTTCCTCCCCCATTGTAATCCCCTCAGGTTGTTCCTGGTGCCCTTGGGTGCTGGGGTATGTTGAAAAAAATTGTTAACATTATTTTTTTTGTTTATGTTACCTATCCTTTCAGACCTTCTAAGGGCGGGGTAGTTTTCCTCATCACAAGCTTCTACCATTTGTTCATTATAACCATTGGAATTTACCCTAAAATGAGTGTCTGGTTCACGTCCATTAGGTTTAAGTTCTGCATGTGTGTAAACTTTGGGGAGGGGTTAGGCTATTCCCTTCGTATATTCTTCCTCATCTTTCTGTAGTTTTTTCATTTTGCGCTGTAGGTTAAAATCTACCTGGCATTCTAGTTTTACAAACATATGGTCATATTTAGCTATGTTAAATTTAAAGAGTAAATCAGAAGTAATTTCTCCATCTAAAACAGTAACTCCTTCTAAAAGCTCATTAATATTCATCACATTAAGTCTTACTAAAAATTGAACCAATTCATGACCAAAATGGTCAAACATTTCAAACAACTCATGTTTTTCATTTTCTTTTAAAACAATACTGTTGGGAAACTTATACAAATGTAGCTCCTTTGGGACCGGTTTGCGTTTCACACATTCATTTAAATATAAATTGTCACATTGAAGGTTTCTCACCTTCATTAGTTTATGCTCTAAGTCCAATAATTTCTTCTGAAGTGTTCTTGGAGGCTCTTGTTGAATGTCAGCTCTTGTACTAGTTCTATTCCAGTAAATAAAATATCCCAAGTAATTCACTCTCTCATGTTCATCTTAGAGTTTTGTTGCTTTAGGCTCTGATTGCTTGCTTGCATCATGTTTGGTTGATCTGAACTGGCAGTCAAGTCTGAAAAGCAATCCCTAGTTGGTCTTGTAATGGCTGCAGAAGATGCCAAGGAGGCCTCTAGGAGTTGTAGTCTATGCAGTATGGTATTCATACTACGTGTCTGCTGTGTAAACAAGGAAATTAACTGAGTCAAGGCAGATTCAATTCCATTTTCATTTCATTGGTCATTAGTATCCAAAGTAGAACTAGTGTAAATATCCCCATTCCCACTATTTGTAGTCGCTGGCATTTTTTACCACAAAGTGCTAAACCAGTAGAGAAAGCACTTGTAGCAAAGTAATAATTCCTTGCTACCACACAATTCGCGCACCTCTAAACAAATGCAGCAAAAATGCGAAAAAAGGCACTCAGACTTCGAAAACAAATGGATAAATACTGAGCTACCAGTGACTGCACCAGAATTGTAAGCCAGTCCAATTGTATAATATAACAAAAAGGAACACCAAACTTCCAACAGGATACAAAACAGCTTCCAGTTTATTTAGCGCTTTTGTTTCTCAAAGTTCTGAGACTTCATCAGAATAAACCATAACCACATGCCTATGGTTATATAATACTATTAATCAAACAATTAAACACATTTAAAGAAATCAGACATTTTTTAAAACAACTTGAAGAAAAAACCTTGAAGAAAAACGTACAGTTCTATACAAAATATTTTCAGAAGGCAGAACCGTATCAACCTAACCAAAGCCTTTGTTTTTAATATTGGTAAAACTGAAATGTTTTCATAAATGCCAAGTTCTACAGTCGCATTTAATTCAAGTTGCCATTTGAGTTCACTACATTCTATTTAAAGTTCCCACCATCCCCCCTCTAGTGGTCTTCTGGATAACTTCCAAAATTCCAAACTTGAACTTAACAAACTGCCTGCATTTAACTGAATGTTTATATAATGCATTATTTTCACTGTGACTCCTAATAGCATAAGTATGTTCATAGATGCATTTTCTCAATGATCCTTCTGTTTTACCAACATAATAAAAATTGCAGGATGTACACACTGCCAAGTATACTAGTCCTTTTGTAGCACAATTACCTTGGTGAAATAGAATAGGTTTCAGGATAGAAGGTAAAACACACAATGGTCCTTCAAAAATATAATTACATTGTGCACATTTGCCACATTTACTAGTCCCCCTGTTGTTTAATGCTTGAATGTGGGTAGGGTGTTCAATCAAATATTTTAAGTTTTTCTCCATCTTGTAAACAAATTGTGGCTGTCTACCTAACGCTCTTAAAAATTACCCAATTTCTCTTCATAATGTCCTTAATTTCTTTGAAACCTTCACCATATGGTAAAATCATAGAGTAACCATGGCTCTCATCTCCTTGTGGTTTAAAAAAAAAATCAGCATTTTCTTTACCTATACCTAGAATAGGTTTAGTTCTTGCACCCCATTCATGTGCTACCTCAGGGCTAGTATTCAGTATTAAGTCTCTAGGATAGCCTTTCTCCAAAAAAAATGAAATAATGTTAAACATTTCATTCTTCAATATCTCCCAACTAGAACTCATACGGGCTGCCCTTACTAATTGGCCCTTAAAAATATTATTTTTTGTGTGTTTGGGGTGGTGGCTCTGGTAATCCAAATAATTATTTGAAAAGGTTTTCTTCCTAAATATTTTGGAAACAAAAGAATGAATTACAAGATCCTTAACTAAAGTGACATCCAGGAAGTTAATATAATCTGAGAAGGAATTTGTGAATTTAAGGAAGCTGGAAATATTTTCCAAATAATCCCTAAATTCATTCATGTCAGTCAGATTGTCCTACCACAGAATAAAAATGTCATCCAAAAATGTAGGTACATAACCCACTTATTTTGAAATCTAGGAATAAAAATGTTTTTACATTCCCAACTGTACATTACCCGTTGGCATAAATGGCGTAGAACTGGCCCCCATAGCCACACCCTTTATCTGTTTAAAGAAGGCACCTTCAAAAATAAAATAGTTATTATCCAGCATTAATTTCATAATTTCAACTGCAAAGTTTACCATATTGTATGGTTATGGTTTATTCTGATGAAGTGTCAGAACTTTCAGAGACGAAAGCGCTAAATAAACTGGAAGCTGTTTTGTATCCTGTTGGAAGTTCGGTGTTCCTTTTTGTTATACTATAGAATTGGGCTGGCTTACAATTCTGGTGCAGCCACTGGTAGCTCAGTAACTACTCAGCAGTTAGATGGAGAGCATTCTTGAATGAACTACCCTATGCCAACCAATCACAGGCATCACAAGCATCTCTCTCCTCATTCCACACTAGGGATTATATAGATAAATGATTATAATTGTGTCAGAGATGTCTGAGCCTGATATTTGTACTTCTATTGGCTGTATTCAATTAGTTTGTATATCTACTGTATTGTGTCATTCTAATTTTTCTGCACAGTGTCTGACTCATGGCTAAAAAAGTCAAGTTCATTTAAAAGCATATAACGCAAGCATTTTATAAAACTCAAAACCAAAAATGTTTGCAGGGAGGCCCCTATAGAGAAGGAAAAGCCAGAGCTTCCAGCTGAGGAGGTTGAAGAGAAAGAGCATTCCACACCAAGGGGCCGCAAAACCGCTAATAGCCAAGGATGATGCAAGGGTAGAATTACAAGATCAATGACAAATGAAGCTGCTGCTGCTGAAGAAATGCCACCACCTCCACCAAAATAATGAAACAAATACAAAGAAGTTATTCGTGCATATTGCTCATTGAAACAAATTAAATCTCTACAAATATATATAAATAAAATGTCAAAAACAGAAAAAAAATAAAATTAAAAAAGATTGGGATCACCTGCTTATCTGGTTATCAGAATAATAAATAAATTAACTGAAGCCCTCCACCCTGCCAACCACCATTTCCTGACTCTAGTACTGAATGTCACCATTATATAAGATGATTTTATTCTTATAAATACTATTTATATGGGTAACTCTGTCCTCTGTACTGCTAAAACAATGTCATTATTATTTCAGGTTTGAACTATTTTAAAGACTGAGAAGACAACCTGAGGAAACAGTGCACAGTAGTTTTATTTGGTATAAGCAGTGATTTATTTATTTTAGCACTATTGGAGCATTTCCCTGTCCACACTGGAAGGAGTCAGTATAATATACAAGGTAAAGTATAATAGAAATAAAGGGTTGTTACAAAGACACTTTCTGGGATTTAGAAAGACTTAGTAGAATGAGGAAACCTTAACTGAGAAGATTTCCACATCACAATAAGCCCTTCCAGTTCACAGAACTCTCTGTCATTGAGGGTTTCCACTCACAGGGGTCTCAGTTTGAAGAGCTGTCTCATGGCTGAAGGTGTGTACTAACGCAACAGTCAGGAAGAGTGTCTAATGCTAATTAGCCAAGTGCTCTCCTCTGGAAATGTCCATGGCTCTAGATTTGCTCACCTGAGAAATTCAGAGAATCACTTAACTACATAAAATTTTACTGTAGAAGAAAAGTGACCACTATGCAAACACAACAGTTATCTGTTCCCTTTTATAATCATTGTGCAGGTAAGGTTAGCAAAGATGTGGGGTTAGGAGGTATATTAGTATGCATATTGGAATGCACACGTGTGCATGTTTCAGCAGGGGCATGAATGAGGGTACATGAATGAATGTGTGTGTGTGTGTGTGTGTGTGTGTGTGTGTGTGTGTGTGTGTGTGTGTGTGTACGGGTGACATTAGGAATATAATGCATGGGTTGCTAAAGGAAGGGAAACACTAACGCAGTCAGGACTGAAAGACTAATGGTCAGTTCAGAGACATGGTAATGAGCAAGTAATGAAGTCTTTCTCATTGCAGCTATACCTACTTCTGAATCTCATTTTCTCACTGTCATGATAGTTGACCAATCCTTGTGGGGCAGTTAGTGTGAGTGGCAAGGATTTAGGGACTCAGGGTAACTGCAGGGTTCAGATTTAGACAAGCATTCCAGCCGGCAAGTCTTCTCCTTCTTACTAGTGACCAGGCAACTTTATAGCAATGATAAACATCACTGTGGACAAGATGAAATGATATTACTAATTACACTGCATAAGACAATATAGTACATTTACTAATTTACAGAAATACTAAGCAGAAGTCATTACTCCAAGCTACTGTGAGGTGGATTTTTTTGGGATGTAGAAGAATGATTTCCAACGAAGTTTCATCTATGCAGTTTCTCTTCATTGTGAAAGGTTCACTGTACTTTTTCCATTATTTATTTGTTCACTTATTTATTGTTTTACAAACGAGGATAGAGAACTGAAGTACTGATCTCCGTGGACCTTTTTCAGACTCGACCAGGGAGCACTGTCTGGTTCTTACCACGTCACCACCATTTTGCTTTGATCTTTTTTTTTTTTTTAATTTTCTGGATATTTTTCTGCACATTGGAACTTGTGGTCATTAATTGCATACCCCTGTGTTTGTCTGTCCTCTGTGCCATGCCTAATTTCAGTGGTTTCAGATATCCTGCCTTTGTTCTTCACCCCAACACAGCAGAGAAGGAAGAGGAAGTCTTCACATAACTAATGCCTTATCTGTAAGGCACAACAAAAATATAAGGAGGTGATGAGCTCTGCTCTTACAGGCCACTGTATCAGCTCATGTAAATTAGCATTTTTCCTCAGCTTCCCCCCCTTGCAAATGTGCATCCAATGGTAATGCTGTGGTACTTGTGTCCATGATAATGTTTGCAGGTGGCTGATGCATCGCTGATGTATCACATCTGCAAATTAAAATACAACACATATGAGAGTATAGTCAGATAATTCAGATAAATAAATAAAAATAAAAAATATACTACTATTACTTGTAGGGACAATCCCAGGGATTTGTTGTCTTGATTCTGTCTTTATTTACATTTCAGGTTTGCCTTTCTGAGCATGCTCAGCTTTGGCTGAAGGGAGTGGGGAAGAGTGCCTAAAGGAAGTTTCAAAATTGTTAGCCAAATTCCATATCAAATTGCAGCTGTACTGACAACAGCTCTCCCTGTGAGACATTCATTAGTTTAATCTGTGCATTTTATCCACTGAGAAAAGTAGCCTTTCTGGCATTTTATGAGATGACTGATGCTGCTACTCTAGAAAAAACATCAGTAATGCAAGGCTTTTAAGGGATGTTGCATGTACTCAGAAAAGTGTTCACATAAATTGAGGAAATTAGGTCCAGATTTTTGCCTCATATGTTTGGTCTGTTCTTCATAAAATTTGTGGCTTTCTGACAAATCAGAGAGGATTTAAGTCACTAAATAATGATATATATTTGAGTTTCAGATGTTACATCTTTCAGAAAGTACATGTTAACTCAAATCTAGTTCATAAGAGCAATATTTAAAATCTGTCCCTGATTTTGACCATTGCCCCCTCATTATTTTAGGCTTTGTTCATATTTCTTGTGCTAAGAGGTTGAGAGGTATGCTTAAGATGCAGACCTTCACACACACACTTGCACACACTCGCACCTGCACTCAACCGCACAGTCGCACACTCACATTCTTAACATACATGAACACGCACACACACACACACACACACACACACACACACACTTTTACGTTACATCACCGCAGTAAGTTCTAGTCTAAAATGCTGAACATTCTTGTTCACTGCAAGCTCTATGGCCAAGAGTGTAAAAGGGAATGCAGATGCATTCCACGGTCAAAACAGTTTAGCAATTTTTCCCTATTATTGCTTGCTCAGCAATCCATTTTTCTACAAGTTTTAACTTATAAATGCAGCAAGTGCATTTATAATTGACAACCTAAAAAAAAAGCAAAATAAATAAAATAAATACAAAGGATGGCTGAGCAGCATTCCATTACTTACTGTGTACAGCTGACGTGATTTCAGGGCTTGCTGACTGTAGGTTCAGCACTTTTTTTCACTCCCTGCTATTTTTGATATAGAGGCACAGTAAGCCTCAACAGTACAAGAAAACTATTTGCTGATTTTTTTATTTATTTTGTTTGTTTGTTTGTTTTTTAATAAGTTGTTATTACATATGCAGCAAGTTCCAGAATCACTTCAGGATTTGCTGCATTTCTAAAAGATAATTTATGGAAAAAATTTGTGTACCTAATTGGTTGAACTTTTTAATTTATGAGACAGGATTGTTAGAAACAAAGTAGCTGTTGGAACAACATAAAAGGAAACATGTGTTTCCCGTACAGAAGCTAAACATAAATGGAATGGCATATTCTCAGAAAGCTGATAGGGGAAGGAGGGGCTCCATGATGACACAACACAGTGGGTGTTGCTGATAAGAACATTGTCACTCCCTATTCAGAAATAGTGTGGAACCGAATTTTAAATGGTGGAATTGTCCCTTTAAGAGAGAAAAAGATGTACTTTGGTGCCTTGTTCTATAGTGGGTCCCTGTGCAGGCAGAAGTGGGTGTCTGTCCTTTACTTTGGCCTCCATTACAGAATGCACCTGACTATTAGCTGCTGTTTCTGGCAATCATATGAACATCCATACTTTTATTGAGATATTCTGTTGAAGTGCAGTCAGTTAATGCAGGTCCTATACCTTTGTGGACACAGCTCTTGCTGGTTCAAAGGCTGCCCCCTGTAAACAAAAAGTTATGCAGTTTCAGGTTAGAGTAAGTTTTTCCAAGACTGCTTGCTTTCACAAAATGTGCACAGAGCTCTCTAACTTTAAATAAACTGCCACACTTGAGTGTTCAGTTTGATAGATCCATTTGCTTCAACAGTTGTAACCTCCAACCTACTTATTGAACTTTTCAATGATATGCTTCTAAGAAATGGAAAAAATAAGTGAAAGAGATAATTTGTAAATAAGCATCAAATGTGTAACATGATATAGGAGCACAGCAGTACGCACATTTGGGAAATTAAGCTGACTGGTTGGAGTTTGTGCGCCAGTAGGAGGGAAGTCAGGTCCTGTGGCCTAGAGAAGCACAACTCTATAATCGGGTGGAGATGCCAATGGAGGGAAGTCAGGTCCTGCAGTCTACAGCAGCACAAATCTATAATCGGTGGAGATATCCGTGGAGGGAACTCAGGTCCTGCGGCCTAGACAAACACAACTCTACAATCAGGTGGAGATGCCCATAGAAGTCAGAACATATACATGAACACTTGCATATCTGTTGATAACCCAGATGCCTTGATTATTCCAAAACATCCATCACTAGCCTCCCATCCTTTAAAAAATCGCTCCTCTCACATCTAACGTCCACATTGGAATGCTCCTGCTCCCAACCCTCATAACCTATTCCCCACTTCCTACAGTCTTCCATCTCTTAAATTCCAGATAACAAATTCATATTTTTATCTAGTAAACAACTTATTATTTACATCTAGCAATTTCTTAGCCTACTGCATCTAACTACTTATTTTTAATCCTACTAGAGCAATGTTCTCCTTTTATATTTTTGATTGTAACCTCAGTATTTTTTGTTTTGTCTTATAACCAGAAATTGTTAAAATGTAAATCACTGTAATCTTTGTGTAATCTGTGTTTGGAGCTTTTCTCCCTAGGACTCCATTGAAAACGGGTTATTTTGGCCCAATGGACTATCCTGGTTAACCAACTGCAAATAAATAAAAAAAATTAAGGGAGCCAGAAAAAAAAGGAAAAATTCTGACAAGAGCAAAACAGGTTTAGGTCAGTTTGAATCACCATAGCTATGACCCCACGCTGTTGTAGATTAGATTTAATCCTCAGTAGGAGTTTATGATTCCATTATCTCTTGAAGTAACTGAGTGAAAAAAAAATTCTTGGAAAGTCTAGTTCATAGGTTCATAGGGATATAATAGGCTAACGACCACCAGGGCCTCAATAAGCCTAACCATGCGATCCAACCCAATTGTGTCCCTATGTATCATTGGCATTTATTAGGAGCGTGTATGTTAGGAAGTTTCTAGAGGTTATGTGGGAGTAGTATGTTAGTTTGAACATTACTGTTTGCCTCTGTCTATCAGAGACATGGGGGCCAGACACAGGGTGAATTTCTGATTTTCCATCCATTGGTCAAGGTTACTCTTAAATAGGGTTAGGGATGAACTTTCACATGGATGGAGATTCTGTTCCAGAGCATGGGGATCCTTTGACACACAAATCTGTCTCACCAATACGTCTTATTTGTGTCACAAGCACAATTTAAATTTTTGGATCTAGTAGTTCATCAGAGTTGGATCCCATGATGCCTTACATGCCAGCCATAGATTGCCTCTCAGTAACCTGCAGGAGACAGAGTATAGAGACAGGGCTCTAAGGTGGTCCATGTAGGACAATGTGTTTATACCCTGGATTGTCCTGGTAAGGAACCTTTGTGGGTATTCCAACTGTTGCATTATGTCTGGTCAGGTACATCCTGAAGGGGGGCATTATACTCAATGATGGGTCTGATAAGGGCTGAATAAAGTGGCACTATGATGTCCTTGGACTTGGATGCCATGGACTTATTTATAAGTTGGACGACATAGAATGCATTTCTTACTTTTTTGGCCATATGCTGGTCAAAGGCCAGATTACTGTCTACATATGTTCCCAGATCCCTGACTACTGGGTCAACTCTTAGGGGTGTCTTATCGATGGAGTAATTAGTTTGGGTTCCAGTTTTCTCAAAACACACTGTAATGCACTTCTTGGCATTGAGTTTTAGTCCATGACTTTGGCACCAGTCATTTGTCTGTGTTAAACCCTCTTGTAAGATGATGGTGTCATGGAGGAATCTATGATAGCTCCAATTTGTAGTCTTCTGTGAACTTGGTCAGCCAAAGGCCCTTGACATTAGCCTTTACCTCCAAGAAGTAGATGCCAAATAGGAGCGGTCCCAGTATGGAACCCTGAGGTACCCTGCTGATGACCACTCTCTTAATGAGATGGTATCACCAATCCTGACTTCTTGGGTTCTGTCTGTGAGTCATCTGGCAATCCAGTGAGTTATGAAGGGGTTTATGCCTTGTTTAGCAAGCTTGTCAGCTGTACATGAGTAGGGTATCGCATCAAACACCTTAGCCAGGTCCAGGTAGGTGGTATGCACCCTTTTCCCCCTCATCCATTGCTTTGGTGACCTTCGTAATCAGGTTGGTAGGCATGACCTTCCCTTCATAAAGACAAAACAGGTTGGGTCTAGTGTCAGAAAGTTGATGATTGGGTAAGTCTTGATACAATAAGGATATATTCAGAAACTAGTGCAAAGAAAGAAAGAAAAACAATTGCTCAGATACAAATTAACACGTCTACAGTGAAACACGCACCGACTGTCAAATCTCACATTTTGACTTTTCAAACAATCAGTGAAGTTTTACTGAAGGAGAGGTCTCATAAGATGAAAAAACAATCAGTTTAGCATAAATCAGAAATATACTGTTGACAGCTAACAGTGTAAATCTACAGGTGTCTGTACCTTCAGTAAGAAAGTGACTAAGTAAAGGTATTAATTATTCATAATTAGAGAGTCAAATTTCAGAGGACTGAAATCAGATTTCTTAATGAAGGATGATGAGCCACACCACCTTGTATGGGAATTAAAAGCAACAAAGTTTGAGAATGAAAAAAAATTGCAAGCAGAAAAAGTGGAGAACATTCTGGTTTATATTAAAAATTGCTTACACGTGTTAAAATTTCAAATTCCAGTAGTACAAGTATGAAAAAGCATAATCTTGTGGATACATACAATCTGTTTGTGTTAAAATAAGCATACAAGAGAGGTCCCTATTAATTATTCGAACGTTTTAAAGTTCGAATGTCATATGGTCGACACCATATGATCGAACTTTAAAAAGTTCGAAGGTGAAAAGCAATGGCTCTGTATGGTGCAGAATGGGAAAATTTCCCTTTTCTGCACTGAAGTGCGATCTCAGAGTTGGTATATGCTCAGAGTGTTGAGGTAAGTTTTTTTTTATTTTTTTTTTTTTTATTATATTTTCAATGTTTCAAACTTCGCTCATATGTTGTCGAATAAATGAGGTTCAAAGTTTTGAAACTTCGAATATATAATATATTCCCTACAAGCAGCCACTGGTTTTCAGAGTATTTTCTTGAACACAAAAATACACAAGATCACTAAAAACATAATTAAATATTAAGTGTAAATAAGAAGGGGCTCAAATACTAACACATGGCCACTACCCTGAAATCATATTAACTGCTTATGTAGACATACCTTTCCGCCCGAACAGATGGAAAATAGGCATAAAGGTCCTTGAAAAGTAGGTACATCCAGCCAAAAATCTGACTGGACATCTAATTAGCATATATTTGAATATGAAATAGAACATAACTTTTCCCACTTTCGGCAGGAATGTGGGACACTACTCAGAAAGACATATTTAAAAAAACAGAGTGAAAAAATAATGGAAAAATATAAGTACATTATCAAAGAGACAGAGTAAAATCTGTAGACTTTAATGAACTATGTTGTAAAAATTCTACCACAAAGGGTCATTTATTTTTGTTTCTAAAGCGGGAAGTAACATATGAGCCCTCTTTCCTTAAATTATTGGTGCTACTAATATGCTGGTCATATAGTGAGGTTTTCTGTGTTCTAGAAAGTTTTAAATATCACTGATAAGGACGATTCAGCAAATTGTGTGAAGGGGTAACTGAAGGCTGAAAATATGGACATACCTACAAAGAGAAGTACACCATGTGTACAAGTAGATCAGGCCTGAAAATGGGTATGTTCCTCCAAAATAGGGCAATTGAGAGGTCTACTGGTTAAGAACCAGTACATAGATGCCCCTCTTTCCAGAGCTCTCCCTTGCAACAGAAATCTGATTATGTGAAATGCTCAGTATTGTACAGTATGACAGTATAGTTTGTAGGAATCGGCCACAACTAGATTGGCTGCAGCTCATTAACAACTCACAGCATTAACTAATTAATCTGCATTATCATCTACCAGTAAACCATAAATGTATTCATAATGCTTCCCAAGCATCCTTCTCCTCTGACTGCAACATTACATTTATCAAAGCATGGTCTCATCCTCACTAATATTTAAAAAAACCTCCAGTTGTCAAACAGTTTTTCATGTAAAACTATTCCATACCTAATTTCCAGCTTCAGTCAAAAATAAATACCTGCTACATGATTCTCTATTTATATACTAATACATATGGTAGTTCTCATAAATTATGCGTATTACCAGCTGCATACAACTAGTTTTTGTATTCCTACTGGTCAGATGAGTGACAGTTACACATGCTGTAAAACACCCACAGATAAATACATGATAATTTAGACTGTCACATTTGTCTGAATAAAATCTAAACTGCTGTGCATCATAAACGTAAAGGTACAACTGAGCCTGTTTTCTCTTTTATATTTTTAAAACAAATCACTATAGTTCACAGTTATGTTATTGAAAAAAAGTAGAACAGAGTAAGACATTCAGACCATTAGAAGATTTTTTTCAAGCTATGAATGAGACTGTGTGTGTGTGTGTGTGTGTGTGTGTGTGTGTGTGTGTGTGTGTGTGTGTGTGTGTGTGTGTGCGCGCGCGCCTGTCTGTCTGTTTGAGGTTTACATCCATACATAAATATTGTAACATTTTTCTGTGTTTTCAGTGATAAAACCAGTCCGTGAAAACAGCTTTTCCAGTTTTTAGATAAGGTTTATTTACAGGGATAAAGGGAAATTAAATTATGCAAAAAAAAAGTATGGACATGAACATTAATAAAATCCAGTTCATTTACAACTGTTTTTCCAAATTGCAGTATTCCTTCATAGAGTTTTTCAATGCAAACAGTATTTGGAATTACCAGCATTTTCAACAAGCTTTACCACACAGACAGACTTCATGGATAAGTTCCATACAGAGACACCTTCACAATCTTTCTTGGCCCAGAGTTCAGGAGATTATTTCCTCATGGGGCAGTGGCCGTAAAATACCTCTACAGGTATCTGTTGTCTTATTAATTGCTATGGGGATAATTTACCTGTCTGCTTCAGGTGCTGACACACCCTCTTTCGCAGGAAGCAGTGTGTTTCCTTTACTCATCAATCATTATGCTTCATGATTCCCCACCCACCAACGTAGAATCACCAGTTCTAGTCCCTCCTTAGAGGGGGTGTAAATCAGAGATAGCCCATCTGCATTCAAGTGGCAGACCTCAATGGCGGTAGATTTTAAAATTTTATGACTGGCAGGTCAAAGCCAGCTGGAAAATGTATGGGTTGCAATTCAAATGCCCACTTAACCTTATAGGAATGTTTTCCTTTGGTCATAGGTTCATAGGTAGGTACTAGGCTGTTGGCCCTGGGGCCTATACAAGCCCAGCCAAAAAGGTACCCTGGCTTTTGCCACCCAAAAAAATTATTTTCTTGTGCCACTGTTGAGCAGAGCCACAGAGGTGATCCCCGAGGTGAATTTCCTATTTCCCATCCAATCATCAATATTTTTCTTGAAGAGTGCTAATGAGGAGCTTTGTTTGATACAGATAGGTAGTTTATTCCAGAGTATGGGAAGTCTCTGGGACAGGAATCTATCCCTCCGGCATGTTCTATTTATTGTGGTGACAAAGTTTAGGTCCCTAGAGCGTGTAGCTTGGAGGGATTGGGATTTCTTTAAGTGGAGCATGTCCAACAGCTCTGGGTTTGACATATCTTTGTATGTTAGGCAGAGATCACCTCTGAGTAGGCGATATGCGACGGAGTAAAGCTGGAGTTTTTTTAGACGGTCTGCATAGAGCATCTGTTTGAGGCTGGTAATCCTCTTTGTGGGGTATTTCTGCGCCCTTTCCAGTTGTTGTAGATGTCTTGTGAGGTACATACCAAAAGGGGCATTGTGCTCTATAATGGGTCTAATGAATGATGAGTAGAAGGGAACAATGACCTCTTTTTTTCTGGATGAGAAACTTTTTGTGATGAGGTGTGCCACGTAGAAGGATTTCCTGACTACTGTGGCGATGTGATTATCAAAGGAGAGACTACTGTCCACCTGTGTCCCAAGGTCTCTTATCACAATTTCAGTGTTAAGTATACTACTGCCTATGTTGTAGTTCATGGGTACAGAGTTTTTACCAAAGGGGATGACAATGCACTTTTTGGCATTGAGCTTGAGGCCATGGCTTTGACACCAGGCATTTGTCTCAGTGAGGCCCTTTTGTAGGATGTCCACATTGTTAGGAGTTTCGATTATGGCTCCTAGTTTGCAGTCATCTGCAAACTTCATTAGCAAAAGACCTTCTGTGTTAGCCTGTACTTCAGAGAAGTAGATACCAAACAGGAGAGGACCCAGGACTGAACCCTGTTGTACTCCACTTGTCACTGGTCTGAAGTCGGATTTGGAGTCTGCTACTTTCACAGTGTGGGTTCTGTCAGTGAGCCAGTTGGCAACCCATCTTGTGACATAGGGATTTATACCTAGTTTAGTGAGTTTATCTATAATTTCAGAGTGGAGGATGGTGTTGAAAGCCTTGGCAAGATCTAGATAGGCTGTGTGAATCACCTTACCCTTGTCTATGGCTTTGGTGACTGCTTCAAAGAAGTCTATCAGGTTTAGGAGACAAGATCTGTCTTTTACAAACCAGAACTGGGTGAGGTCCAGAGTTTGGAGATTACCAATGTCTTTGTTTATAAGTTCCATGATGATACGTTCCATGGCCTTGCAAACCAGGCTCGCCAGGCTAATGGGGCGGTAGTTCCCGGGGTCCGTGGTGGCTCCCCCCTTGTGGAGTGGGATAACCGTCGCTGTGAGCCATTCAGCAGGCACAAAGCCTGAGGTGAGGCTATAATTGAACATGGTACTTAGGTGGGGTGCCAGTTCGTTCTGTAGTTCATGTAGAATGCATCCTGGGATGTTGTCTAGTCCCATGGATGCTGTGTTCTTGGCTTTGGAGAGTGTGGTTTTTATCTGTGCAGTCGTGATTACAGGAACTTTGCATTCTTCTGGTATAGTGATGGGCTCTTTAAGGGGTGAGAGGGGGGTAAAGGTAGCACTGAACCTATCTGCCAGGATGTTGGCAATATCAGTTGAGTCTGTATATTTATTGCCATTGTGCTGTAACTCAGAGCAGATCTGAGTGTTCACATTGAGATTCTTGACATAGCTATAGAATGCTTTGTGGTTGCCTTTAGAATCAGTGGGGATTTTGTTTTTGTAACTAGCTTTGGAGGATTTTATCAGGGATCACAGCTTCTTACTGAGGCTGACCAGGGAGCTCCTCCACTCATGGGATTTTACTCTCTTTTGCAACAATTTCTTTCTTCTGTTGTACAGTTTGTTTATGGCAGGGGACCACCAGATTGGCTTCCTTTTTTTGGAGGATAGCTTCTTGGTTCTGTTTAGGATAGCACAATCCATGCACTCATGTAAGTGCTTATAAAGTGCAATTGTGTAGGATTCAGTAGTCATAACTGTATTGTCCATCTGCATGGGTGTCATGAAGTTCACCACTTCTGTCTTAAGAAGCATGAAGTTGGCTTTGGAGAAGTTTTTTACCATGGTTTCCTTAATGGGGGGTGGGGGCAGGATGTGGATATCTAGGGTAATTAGTTTATGGTCAGATCGGACCAATGAGGCGTTGACTTCAGGTGTGGAACACTGGTCATTCATGTTGGTAATGACTAGATCTAGGATATTGTTGTCCCTTGTGGGGGTGTGGATAAGTTGATCCAGGGCACTGGAGTTTATGAATTCCAGAAAGCGCTGAGCGAAGAAGTTGGTATGTGAGTAGTTTTCCCAGTTAATGGTGGGGTAGTTGAAATTGCCCATTATTAGGGTGTTTGGTTGAACCCTAATATTTTTCCAGTACATCAAGAAAAGAGGAGTGGGAATCCTGGGGTATGGTGGGTGATCTGTAGCAAGCTACAATTTGGATTGCAGTTTTGCCCAGAGTTAGTTGCACTTGGATAACCTCGGCTGCATTATGCTGAGCAACTAACCTGGAGATGTGGATATCCTTAATGAATATGGACACACATCTGCCTTTGGTGTTCCAGACCAGGTTACATGGCCTTAAAGTGTGGTATGAGTTATAGCCTGGTAGTGCAGGGGTGCTCTCTGGAGCCTTGAACCAGGTCTCAGTCATTGCACAGATATCGATGTTCTCCATTTTAAGGAGTGCCTCGAGTGAATGCATTTTGAGATTTAGACTTCTAGCATTGAGTAGCATCACCCTCAGTTTTTGCTTGCCTGTTCCTGTTACAGTGGTGAATTTGTCATTTGAACCTTGTCTAAAAAAGGCAGTATAGGGGTGGCAAGAACCTTAGCCAGTATCCGGAATTCCAGGGGTGACAGGTGCAGGCCATCTCTGGCAAAGCATCGTGGTCTGTCGACCATGTCATCCCAGGCAGACAGATACTGGATCCCTTTAGAATGGCACCAGATGCTTAGCCAATTGTTGAAGTCAATCATTTTGTCCTTGTACTGCGGCATCATTCTGGGTGATGGCAGAATGCTACTCAGGGCTAGAGTCATACCTGCCTGGGCTACAAGATTGGAGAGCTCTTACATTTCTCTTTTCCTGTAGTCCAGGGAGGTACGTCTCAGGTCATTCACACCAACATGGACAATGACAGCGTCATATTTGTACTTGTTGTGGAGTGACCTGAGTGCGTGGTTTATGTGGCAGATCCTGGCACCCAACAGGCAGCTGACAGTAACATTCTCCTTGTTTAGCCTGGTGAGTGGGACATCAGTGTGCCAGACTATAGAGCCACCTATGACTATTGTGTTGGGTACGTTGTTTTGCCTTATTGGCTGTGGTTGTGTGGTACACTGAGTCTGTGGGCTATGTGTCATTTGGGTTGTGATGGGGGGTGGAGGTTGCTTGCATTTCTGCTTTGGAGGTCTCTGTTGCTTGAGCAGATTATTAATGAGTGCCTCTGTGAATGTTTTTGTGTTTTTATGTGTGGATTTTGGTGGTGTAGATTTAGTGAGACTATGTGATAAGTGTGGTGCAAGTGTTTACCTTCTCCTCTTGACTGTCAAGTTCAGTCTTGATTGGAGAGAGCTTTACCTCCAGTTTGGCTAGATAAGTGCATCTCTCACAGGTTGTAGTGTTGCGTGGTAGGAGGAGAGAGTTGTCTGTGTACATGAGGCAATTTCTACATTGCCCCAAGATGCCCAGATTCATCAGATAGACAGGAGAGAACACTGGGAGCTGACCCTTGGACATGCCTGAATAAAAAACTATTTTCCTCTAGATAAGTGAGGAAAGTGAGTACAAGAGCTGTTTTTCTCTAAGCAAGTGAGGAAAGCAAGTACCAAAACTGTTTTCCTCTAGGTAATGAGGAAGGTTGAGTGCTGTAGTATTTAGTAGCTTATTTAGTGCTTACAAGTTCTGAACAAGTGCTGATCACGAATAAGCAAATTCAAGTGCTAATACTAAGAATCTGTATCTGGACTAAACTAGTTACAGGAAAGGGGGGAAACAAATGCAAATGCGGGCTTTTAAATCAGAAAGTTGAGAGATGGAAAAACTGCCCAAACGGCCAATAACTACAATTTCCGGGCCAGAACCACTCCTTATGTGGAGATAAGTTACCCAGTGCTTACCACTCCCACTGATAAGCTAGAAGGTTTCCCTCCAACACAGAAAGCTTGGGGGGGGGTCAGAAGCTTACATACAGCCCTGGATATAGCAAATCTGAATCTGGACTACACTAGTTATAAGAAAGGTATTTTTTTATATACAGAAAAGTAGCTAAAACAGCAGTAAAAACAATTCAAATGCAGTGCAAGCTAGCACACTTGAGTATGTAGCAATGTTAGACCAAACCGTTTAAAAAATGCAATTAAATTAAAAATGACTAAGCACAAGTGCAGAAGGAGTCTATTAGGTAGAATGAGGTAAAGAGATGGGACTGGGGGTAGTGTCCCAGATCAAATCTACAGTGGGGGCGGGCAACTGCAAAAGCCTCCAAATTTAAACAACAAGACAGGAATAGTGAGAGTGGGTATGGGAAAACCAACACCTTCGGCAGAGATCTGAAAAACTATACAGTGAAGCAAAAATAACAGTGCACAACTCTGAAGTCAGCCAACAATGATATAAAATTAGTCAAACAACAATTACCAGTACACAACTCTGAAGTGCCAGAAAAATATACTCAGCTCTGTATATCTCCAGATAGTTTGAAGAGCACTCTATCAGGACACAGGAAAGCTCCAGGAATGATATTCAGGTCAGGTCATCCAAGGGTAAGCAATGGTAGCAAAGTTAGGAATACATTTATAGTAATAGCTAGCCAGGCCAAAGAAGGGCTTGACCTGTTTTCTTAGTGTTTGGTATGGCCCATTTAGTTTCTGCTTCAACTTTCTTATCCTTTTCATTATCCCCTGGCCTATTACATAAACTAAATGGTAAGTTTCTGTCATACCTAACTTGTACTTAGTTGTGTTAGCCATCAACCCAGCTTGGTGCAGGGAGCCTAAAACGGCATAAAGTTAGTAGATGTTTTCACCAACATCCAGTTACTCTAATGGGTCTATATTATAACATTGAAGTTCGTAAACATCGAATGTTATAATATCGAACCCTAAACACCGAAATCTGAAAACATCGAACAGTCAGAATAGCGATTTTTTTTCCCAGGGAAAAAAATTGCTATTCCGAGAAACATACACACAACACAAACACACACAAAAAACAGCAATCCACACACATACACTTAAAATCCTACACCTAAACCTAAACTAAACTTTGCATACACTACTAGCTATCCACTTACCTTAACCCAACCCTAACCCTAAGGTCCGTCACTATCGCACACTCACCTCACCCGCTCCCTAACCCTAATTCACCTAACCCGCCCCTAACCTACACACAACCGCACACTTACCTGACCCACGCCCTAACCCTAACTCACCTAACCTGCCCCCAATCCTAACTTACACACAATCGCACACTTACCTGAACCCGACCCGTAATGTTCCAACATATCGAACGCTGAAAACAGTGAAGCCACAGCAACGACCCACCAAATTCTTTCCCTGGGAAAGAATTTGGTGTCCTGCACCTTCGCTGTTTTTAGCGTTCGACATTACGGGTTCGATATTATAACATTTGATCTTTGTAAAATTCGATGTTATAATATAGACCCACTCTAATGACTAGTTGGTATGGGGTCTAAGAATTTTATCAGTGGAGAGCAAGGTAGGACTCTATAATGAAAAAGTATTTTTTTGGTTTGGAAGATGTCATTTTCCTTTGCTTTTGGGGTTAATGGAATTTTTCAGTAGTCTTCAGTTAAGTTGAAAGTGGACAGAAACCTAACCTTGCCCAATTTTTCACAGTCCATCTATTTGATATGTTTTCAGATATACTCACTCCCCTCCCCCTTAAAAAATAGTTTTGTTTTTCATGTTCCAAGGTTATGCCTCAAAGCATGCTTATTAGGATGTCCTTAATTTCTTAGACCTTTTGCTGTCAATGTTTTTCATATTGATCTACTGAAATTTAGACATTCTGTATATCCATGTATAATATGTGTGTGTGTGCATATATATTATATATATATATATATATATATATATATATATATATATATATATACACACACACACACACACACACACTCATATATATACATATATATATATATATATATATATATATATATATATATATATATATATATAGATATGGGGCTGTAAATTTGATCAAATTTAGTTTTGGTCGACACCTGTTTCGTCAATGCAATTTGGTCGACAGGTGTGTAAGACTGCACATTTCTGGCTGGGGAATATGCTCTTTTCCCAATATTGTGAGACCCCAGAGTTAGTATATATAATTATTAGGGAGTTTGGGGAAGGAAAACAAAATGCCTGCAGCACACAGTGGCCAGAGATATAACAGTCGCTGCTCTAGAAAGCCAAATTTGGGTTTTGTATAGAAACTGAAAAGTCTGGTGCCTTCTTCAACTCCCCAAAGCAACAAAAAAGGCTCTTTTCTCATGAAATGCTTGCCTCAGCACTTGTCTTTAGAGTGGTACCACTCCTGATCACTCCACACAACATGTTGCACCTGTGGAGGGGGTCCTGACTAGTGCTGTGAAGGCTTGCACTACAGCTGAATGGGAAGGACAGAAGCAGATACATAAAACAGAAGCACTTTTTGTGCATGTGGCTTTTTTTTTTCATTTTGGTTTGTTTTTTGGATTTTAAGGAGGATGCAAGAATTTTCAGCTTCTATATAAAAGTCATAATCAGCTTACTTGAGCAGTGTGTACTGTAGCTGAAGCTTCTGTGTTTTACAGGCGTTTTACCCCTGATCTTACCACACCATTCCATGTAGCAAACCTACTGGCTGATAAGTTCTGCTCAAGCTTCACCCTTCTCTCACCCCTCACGTCCAGTAATCTCACAAGAAATATCAGAAACCCATACATCCCTTACTGTCACACAGGACCAAGTCCTGGAAGTGCTCTCAAAATCCAAACATACATCTGTGGGCCCTGGTAGCATCCCAGGATGAATCCTGAATAACATGAAGCATAATATTATCTGCCCCAAAACTGGTTTTATACCAACTGAATGGAGGACAGCAACAGTCAAATCTCTGCACAAAGTCAGACCATCCACCGACCCAGTCAATTAGCAATCCATAAGTCTGACCAGCCTCATATGTAAAGCCATGGACAGACATCATGGAACTAAAATAATCAATAGGAAGCCACCAGACACTGGACCTGCCCAGTTTGGTTTCATCAAGTGCAAGTCACACCTACTCAACTTAATGGACTTTTTCAGAAAAGTCTCAAAAGCAATGGCTAAAGGGATGACACACTACTTACCCTGACCAGGAAAAAGCCTTTGACACAATGCCTCACTCAGGCATAGTTGAAAAGCTTGCTAAATTAGGATTCGATATTTAAAGTCATTTGGTATAAAAAAAAAAAAATTGGAGATTAGTAATTGAACAACAATGGACTTTGCTGTTCTTCCTCCCTTTTGGTTACCTGGTTTGTGAACATTTATAGTTGAAAATTAGGAATAAACCCATACCCAAACTGCTGGATTGCAAACTGGCTCACAGACAGGACACAGGAAGTTAGGATATGGGAGGCCACCACCACAAAAAGCCCTGTCATTAAGGGGTTCCATAGGGCACTGCTTTGGTGCCAGTAATATTTGGCATCTATTTCTCTGAAGTTTAAGCAAACTTCAATATCTGTAGCTGACCAAGTTTGTGAATGACTGCTAGCTGGGAGCAGTCACTGAATCCCCCCATAGATTCAATGATCCTACAGGTTTGTCCCATACAAATAATTGATGTCAGAATCATAGGCTGAGGCTAAATGCCAAAAAGTGCATTACTGTGTCCTTTGGAAAACTGACTGCCCATTGACAATGCAGTGGACAGTTACCTAGCATTCGACCAACATGTCCTCATTGTTGTAAGGAATCCTTCTATATTGCACTGCTTATAAGTAGAGGAATAACTTCTAAGTCCAGAGATGTCATCATCCCACTTTATTCTGTCCTCATTAGGTTCAACATTGAATGAAATACCCCCTTTGGTATGTACCTGCCCTGGTATTTACAACGGGTCTATATCATGCTGTCGAAGTGTTGCAACTTCGAAGGTTATATGGTCGAACCCATATATTCGAAGTTGTAAAACTTTGAAAACTTAAAATAAATAAATAAATAAAGTACCTGGTGGTTGTAAGCAGGGGGCCAAGCCCCCCACACTCCCCGCTCTTTAAATATACCAACTCCGAGACTGCACTACAATGCAGTACAGTGCAGAAAGGAAAGATTTGCCTTTACTACACTGATGTATGATCTCGCAGTTGGTATATTTAAACAGCAGGTGTGAGGGGTGCAGGGGGCTTGCCCCCCCTGCTTACCATCATCAGGTATGTTTTTTATTATTTTTTTTAAGTTGTTTTCGAAGTTTTACAACTTCGAACATATGGGTTTGACCATATAGCGTTCGAAGTTGTAAAACCTCAACAGCATGATATGGACACATTTGCAACAACTAGAGCAACAACAGAGTTTTTTTCTACAAAAAGTATACTGGGCTTTAAACACATGTCCTTCATGGATCACCTCAAAAACGTGTCACTATACTTGGTCTCATGCAGACAACTAAGGTAGAACCCATGACTAAGGCATCCTCAAACCCAGTACTTACAGAACTACTCCACATCTGCAAGTCTAATGGCAAGGAAAGTACAACATCTATGGGATAAAATAGCTAGGTGACAAACAGCCATAATCATCTTTCTTTAGAAGCGACTATTGTAGCTGCAGCCATTGTATTTTGCAGGCATTTTGCCCCTAACCTTACTTTAACTTACCTTTACCATGGCTAGGCTTAAAATGTCCCACCAGGGTTTATAGCTTAGTATTCTGCTATGAACCTACACATCTATTTGCATTTTTAAATATGTATTATCTGACAAAGATGACCATGTTCATAATATCATGCTATTCTGTTAATGAGAACACACATTCATCTGCAGTCAAGAAGTTAGCAGCATGCACAACACTTGAGTTTTTCCTTGTGTGTATGCTGCTGGCTGACCTACAAAAGATTTATAGCAAGACTGTTACTTGCCTAACTCTAGCAATTTACCTCTTCCTTATCAGCCTGGCTACAGATGCAAGATTATTTATTTATTCATTATTTATTAGCATTTGGAAACAAACAAGTAAAAAAGGAAATCCAACAGCTGCAGACACAATGCTTTAACGTGAGATAGTTTATTATCAAAACTCCACACGTTTTCGTCACCCTCTCTGGATAACTTCTTCAGAAAATACAAACAAACTACAAAGTAACAGTTTTTTTTGATAGTTCTTTTAAAAAAACGGCAACTGGTGTCATGTGATAGCATAAACCTATCAGCTCAACCTCGATTAGTAGAGCAACCACCAATAAGTAAGTAAATAGAAGTGTCGGCTGAAGCATTAAAATAAATATTCACTTAAAATAATTTAAAACATACTGTCACTGTTTATCAATACCTGTGACCATGTCAACTTGTGAAGTAGTAAACAACTAACCAATGTATACAAGTAAACATTTTAGTAAAAGTAAGAAAGAAAATACACGTGATAAACTTGAATTAACACATACATCTAAAATTAAACTACAAGCATTTTAAACTCTATATAAAGGTAAAAATACCACCAGATAATATTATTACCATGTTTATGTGTATAAAAAATTTAACTTGTTTAAGGTGAATATCATCTCGTGGGGCTTTAAAATCATCTCATGAGGCTTTTTAATTTTAATAAGCATGAAATATTGCAGTTTTCATTCAGACCTGGATATACAAACGCATCTAAAGCAAGTTGCCATTGCAGTTCACGTACCTCAAGAAGTAAGGAACAGGGACCTCCCTTAATGTCTGGTGTTATTTGGTCAATAGCTTGAAAATAAAATGAATGACCGTTACTTGACATTGTATGCCTAACTAGAGCATTTTTACTTTTGTTTTTAATTATAGCGTAAGAATGCTTGTAAATTCTTTCACAATATTTCCGGTCAGTTTTACCTATGTAAAACGCCGGACAGTTGTTATACTTTGCTAGGTAAATTATGCCTTTAGATTCACAATTAAATTTGTATTTAATGTAATATTTGCTATTATTACCTACTTCAAATGAACTACCCGTCTTAATGAACTTACACATCCTGCATGCCCCACATGTAAAAGTACCATAAAGTCTCATACTAGATTGTGTTTTTACTTTCAAGGAGACTTTTCAGATTTGCCCCTCTCCTATAGATGATTTTAGGAAAATGACCTATTTTATCAACTAATAAATTGTCCTTATGTAAAAATGTAATTGACTTGAAGTGCTTTGTGAGGAAATTAAATTTAACCCTTCTCTTGGATAAATTAAGTCATCCTAACAGTATTTTTAAACCAACAAGTATGTTTAATCCTCCACTTTACCCCCTTCTAAGTTTATTTGAGAAGGTATGTGAACTTGATATTAGGCACATGCCACAAGCACGTGTAAACAATGGCACTTATAGGAAAAATAACACTAGTTATAAACAAACACAAGCTTTGAAACTTTTGAGATCTTTACAAGTACGAATAGTTAAACCAGACAAGGGGGGAGGCTTGGTAACTTAAACAAGTTACATTTTTTATACACATAAACATGGTAATAATATTATCTGGTGGTATTTTTACCTTTATATAGAGTTTAAAATGCTTGTAGTTTAATTTTAGATGGATGTGTTAATTCAAGTTTATCACGTGTATTTTCTTTCTTACTTTTACTGAAATGTTTACTTGTATACATTGATTAGTTGTTTACTACTTCACAAGTTGACATGGTCACAGGTATTGATAAACAGTGACAGTATGTTTTAAATTATTTTAAGTGAATATTTATTTTAATGCTTCAGCCGACACTACTATTTACTTACTCATTGGTGGTTGCACTACTAATCGAGGTTGAGCTGATAGGTTTATGCTATCACATGACACCAGTTGCCGTTTTTTTAAAAGAACTATCAAAAAAACTGTTACTTTGTAGTTCGTTTGTATTTTCTGAAGAGGTTATCCTACGAGGGTGACGAAAACGTGTGGAGTTTTGATAATAAACTATCTTACTTTAAAGCATTGTGTCTGCAGCTGTTGGATTTCCTTTTTTACTTGTTCGTTTCCAGTTGGTTTGGTATTTGCTCTTTTGTTTGTTGGTTATTTATTAGCATTTGTTTACCAGGAAAGCTGGGAAAGATTAAAATTCAGGTCCACTTATCCTGAAAGAATTAGCCATAGTGCCAAACTACACCATGTGTGATGGCTCTTGGGTCTCTCTAGGGAATTTCTGATGACATCCTTTCATGGAAGAGGAATAGTCTTTTGAAACTTAACTCAGATAAGACCGAGGCAATAATCACTTGTGTAACTTTTAGGTCCCCTCAGCTCTTAGTCTTCTTTACTTAATAACGCTTAAGAAGCATAGAGTTCAGTGTGTGCCTCAGGTGCAGAATCTAGGTGTGATCCTTAACAAACAGCTGTCATTAGGGGTTACCAAGTGATGGCCATTGTTAAAACTTCTTGCTACCATCAAAGGGAAAGTTTCATAGATAAAATTCCATATGCCATCTTAGGGCTTTGCAGCCATCATGTAAGCCTTGTTCCCTTCATATTTGAATTACTGAAGTGACCTTTACCAAGTTTTGCTACAATGCACCTCAGGCACCTACTATTCATGCACAGCTCCACAGCCCACCTCAGGGGTGTTTAAGAGGTCATTTAAGTCATAGATATTCCAAAGGTCCATTAAATATAATATATCTTCTCTTTATCATTTACATGTCCTCAGTCTGAATTTGTGGCATTTGTGTATTTTTACGTCATTTATTACATGTTCATCTGCCTTAGACTTTTAATGCCACATGCTTCAATTTAAGTGGATAAATCAGTTGTGACTGCATTTTTTTACTCGGCAGTAAAACATTTACTTGAAGGATAAACAACTTTAAGATCATTTGGCATTAGTCACTGGCAGATTTTAAACCTGGTAGCCCTTCAACATCTGGAAGTGCGCAGAATGGTTCAAGAGTCAGCTGACTTGTACCACCTGAAAGAAGTAATGAGGAAGTAATTATAGGAAAGCAGCAGAGCTCTGTTAGCATGTTTAAATGGGCAGGGGAGGAAACCATCTTCTTCTTCTTCTTTCGGCTTTTCTCGGTTAGGGGTCGCCACAGCGGAAAACCTGTCCACTCATGATTGGCAGTAGAGTTTTTACGGTGTCGAGTTGCCAGCCCGGCACCCAACCTTCCACGGAAGGCACACACACACACACACACACACACACACACACATACACACACACACACACAGACACACACACACACACACACACACTCACACCTAGGGCCAATTTACAGTGTCCAATCCACCTACAGCATGTCTTTGGGATGTGGGAGGAAACCGGAGCAGCCGGAGGAAACCCACGCAACCACGGGGAGGACATACAGACTCTACATAGAAGACACCCCAGTCGAGGATCGAACCAGAAAACCTCTTGCTGTGAGGCAACAATGCTAACCGCTGCATCACCGTGAGATATAGTATTATTACCAACAGTCTTTCATTCCCTCAACCTACTGTATGTTAAGATGGATTCTTGACTAAACATTGTAGTCTCATAAAAAGATGCCACACTAGTAAATTAATAGCGACATAGTACTATAATGTTTACTAACAATGAAATCAGCATTTTTGTAGGGCAAGCTCACTTTGCACTCACAAGTTAAGGGCCCAGCCCCTACCCTTCATTTACTTAAACATGATAACTCCATGTTTGCTCAGCTACACAGAAAGGGTAAATACTTGTTGTTGTGTCTTTCGGCTTTTCCCAGTTAGGGGTCACCACAGTGGAACTCCGGTCCGCTAATGATTGGCAGTAGATTTTTATGTGCCGAGTTTCTGGCCCTGATGCACAGCCTTCAACAAAGGTACGCCCATTCATGCATGTCTCCACACAGAAGACGCTCTAGCTGAGAATCGAACAGGACAACATCTTACTGTGAGGCAACAACGCTACCGCAGCACCACCACCTATGGGGCAAAATAGCATTACTGCCCCATGTTTACAGCGATATACTAATTAATTCCAAGTGCATAAATGCTGTGGTAAAGTTGTGGAAAAATATGTTCAACACACAGTGGCTGTAGCTACAATAGTCACTGCTCAAGAAAGCTAATACGCCTTTTGTACAGAAGCCAAAAAGGTCCAGCACCTCCAAAACACAAAACAAAAAAGCACTATATAGTGTTATACAATATCTTTTGTTTTATTTATGTATTTATTTACTTCTATCCTTACCCAGCAGCGGCAGTGTGAGCCTTCACAGCACCAGTCAGGACAGCCTCCATTGAGGCAAGGTATTATGGGGTGAAATCAGGAGTGCTACTGCACTGAAGACAGGTGCTAAAGCAAGCACTTTAGTAAGTGATTCTGCAAGAAGTTTGTTTTTAGGGTTTCCCTACACTTGCTTCTCCTGAATACAGCTGCTTCTATACAGTTTTACACATGTTGGTGTAAGTTGGCTTTGTATGTTTCTACAAACAGCACATCTTTCTAGGTTTGGGAGGGTTTAAAACTAGCCAGTGGTGTCCCTTATTAGTAGGGAGTTTGCATTGCAGAAATTTTCTAAAAGTACCAGTATATGAGGAGGTCTCAGGTTTGAATTCTATTTTGTTGAAGATGGCTTTGTGGTCAGACCTGATGCATGAGGATGTCATACTACAGATGGAGACCTGACGTCATTCCTGGAGCAACAGCAACCAACGCAGAAATACTAAGCATCTGGTATTCAGGCTGACTAAGGGCTACCCTGGCAGGGATAACTTAAATGTGATGACTGCAACAGTGAAACACGAAGAACATCATAATTCACCCATATTAGTGAGGACAAGGTTAAGGATGTTATTTCCCCTCATGGGTATTTTTCACTATTTCTTCTAGGGAATTTGTATTGACAAAGTCCAGGAATCTCTGAGCATGCACACTAGTGGTGGTATATATTTCACAGTCCATAGCTGGACAGTTGAAGTCATCTAGGAAAACAGTATTGGGTTTAATGTTAAGTGACTCTGTTTTAGTATGTAATATGACATTCCTGGGTCATAGAGTGAATTCTGTAGCTTCCCAGGATATGAAAGGGGACTGTGGTGATGGTGAACTGAATATGACAAATTTCAAGGGCATCATGCTGTTTAACAAGTAATGATATGAGTCTTTTCTTGATGAAGACTGACAGACCTCCACCTTTCTTCCCTTCCTGTGTAATATCTGGTCTTAAAGTATGCAAGGCATTGTAGTCATGCACTGCCAGAATGTTCTCTACTGATATAAACCATGTCTTGGTCACCACACAGATGTCTATGCCCTCCAAGGTGAGGAGAGTTTGCAGCAAGTGGAGCTTTTTGTTTAGGCTCCTAAAATTGATCAGTAGTACCTTTATATTATTCTTAGATTGTTTTATTATATTGGTAGGTTGATCTGGCTGGTGTTATTTAAAAAAGGCACAATGGAAGTGGATATAATGTTTTAGCCAATATACGAAAGCCTAGAGGGGATAGGTGCAGACCATCTCTGGAGAAGTAGTGTGATTTGTTGACCATATCCTCTCAGGCTGACAGATATTGTACCTCCTTTGAATTATTTATTCATTTATTTATTTAGCATTTGTTTACTGGGAAAGTCTGACTTGGAACAAGTCAATTTTCAGCGGAGGCCTGGGGAGAAATGCTCCAGATGCATGTCGTTGTAATGTGGGAGGAAACCAGAGCACCCAGAGGAAACCCACATGAATGCAGGGAGGACAGACTCTGCACAGAAGGCACCCCAGCCGATAATTGAACCGAAGAACTTCTTGCTTATTTTTTGCTTGTGTTGAGGTACCATCCTTTGAGAAGGCAAAATGCTGCTCAATGTTAGATTCGTACCTGTCTGGGTCACATAGTCTGAGAGCATTACCATATCTCTCTCTTCATATAGTCCAGGTAGGTATGCCTCACGTCATTTACACCCATATGTAATATGACAGAATCATCATTGTACTTGCTGTTTAAAGACTTCAGTACAACTGTGATCTGGTGAATCCTGACACCAGGCAAGGAACTGACCATCTCTTTTTCTTAATCAGCCTGATGAGTGTCGCATTGATATATCTAAATACGGAGTTACCTATGACTACAATATTTGGTTGGGTGGATGCCTGCCTTATGGGCTTGACATATGAGACAATGTTACCATGTAGTACTATGTGAAGTGGTAGTCTTTAACCATATTGAAAGCTTGGAATGTTGCTAAGGGTGCCTAATGCCCTTGTCTCATTTTAGAAGTCATTGTGGTTTGGGCATGTTAAGCCTTGAAATAAGATGGACTATGTATTTTATGTGAATTTGGGATGTGGGGTGAATTCATGATGATTCTTGCAACACGGTTGAGAGCATGTGAGGTTTTAGCATTCACTGACATTAAATACATAGTTGTTTGAGTAGTAGGTGATTTTTAGGCACCAACAGATAATACTTACATTATCTGAAGACACCCATATCAATAGGACTGGCTAAAGAAATTGCAGGAAAGTGCTTGTCCATGGTTGCTATTTACTGGAATCTGTCTGGTTGTAGAGATAGTGTTGATCACAAAACAGCTGCACACAGATAGGAATCTATTATCCTTTGCTCTTTCTCAAACGAGGACCAAAACAGTAGCACTAATCCCAAGCTGGATGCTGAAAAATAGTATTAACCCAAATGTTTATGGGTTCAGTACACTTGCTATTTCTTCTCTTAGGAGATATCCTGGATGGAACCTACAGCAGCTGAATGCAACAGAAAGCCAAACTGCACAAAGGTCATGAACAGGTTCACACCAAAACTGCAACAAGACCACTCAGTGAAGTTCCATACACACTGCCCTATCAGAGGCCATCAGGAACCAATGTCCCTCTACTCCTTCTCTCACTATAAATGAAACAGTAGCATTAATCCCAGGCTGGCTCTAAAGAAGCAATTTTCAAGTTTACCGGTGATTGGTAATCTCTAGGATTGCTAGGCAGTAGTGTCCATTTGCTCTTCCTATCATCACAAGCAAGACAAATCAATATTTCCAAGCTGAGTCCTGAAAAGCAGTTCCTAGGATTACTGATAATTGGTAGTCTAGTCCCAGATGTTACAGATTTTAGAAGAAAAATGAAAAAAAGGATTCATAATTGATCTTTAAATGTCCAATGGAATGAGACTGGGAGGAGCATCCAAAGTCAAATTTACAGTAAGGCAGGCTATGTGTACCATGAAAACAAGAAAGGAGTATTATTACTGGAGAGGTATCAGTATTCTGTCCTGGAAAACATAGTTAGGGTGAGTGTGTGTGTGTGTGTGTGTGTATATGAGAAAATTGATTATGTCTCAGTTACTATTGACAAGAATGTACTAGGAGGCACTGGGCTCATACTGATGTTAATGAAATCATGGAGAGTCAGTGATTATAACTCTGTTCTCTAGCTGGTGATGTAACCCAGGTCTACAGTGCTCATTTGCTGTAAGCTCATAAAGCCACTCACCCTTTGCCTACAAAACAGGTACCAGTGAAACAGATCTTAAATTATTTGGTAACAGTGGAGAAGGTTTTAAGGTCAGTATCCCTCCACCCCCATTTCTTATATATTTGGTGAGAATGCTGCTATTCAGCACATCTGCTTGCCATAACCTTGGTTATTAAAACCCAAATCCCGCTGCCTGACACTAGCAGGGTTATTCTTCCATGCCTTACATGCCTTTAGTTAATGCCCGCTGCCTGACACTAGCAGGGTTATTCCTCCATGCCTTACATGCCTTTAGTTAACAGGTCGGTGTGTTTGTTTTATCAGTCAGCCATTACTAAGATAGGTACCAGTTAGTCCATCATTTAAGAAACATGAGAATAACAACATTCTAAGAAAACTGACAGCTTATGTTCTGCTTAAAAAGGTGTTAAAAAAGCAAGGGATATAAGCGAGAGGAAAATTATTTATTATTTTATTTTACATTTGTTGACCGGGCTAGTCTAGCTGGATATATGTCCATTTTCAGTAGAGGTCCGGGGAGATAAGCTCCAAATTAATAATTATAATGATACTAAATAAAATCCCATTAAAGAAATACATGTAAAGTAATTAGGTAAAATCAGATAAAATTAAGACATTGTTACTAGTGACAAAGTTATAAGATATAAACATGCAGTAGTTAGGAAATAAACAAAATATAGTAGCACATGACATACATGGAGAATAATACAAAAATACAGAGTGTAAGGAAATAGTAAAGTAAGAGGAAAAGTAAGAACACACTGTTTTTTTTTTTTTATCTGCTGTCTGTGTGGTTACAATCGTATTTGCAGAAGTGTCTGCCACAGACCAACATTCTGATGATTTCTTGAGTCATTTCACAGCAAACCACCATCCATTATGTTTCTTTTGCTTGCATTTATATGCAGCTGCTCAGCATGGATATCTTTGGTTCATTCTATCTTGATTTACAATACTGCATTCTGGTTCATAATTTGCATGGACAGAATGTAATATGAAAATATTTGCATCCACTGGTTTCTTAGAGTTTAATCTTCATCACAGAGAAACAATTTTTAAAGAACAGACAAAACCTCTTCAAAGTGTCATTAGAAGTAACATGTTAAAAAGCCTTCTCTACAACAGTTAAGTCTTTCTCCTGGGTATAATATGGCTCAGCAAGGTCAAAGGTGAGTAGGAACTGAGTTATTCAACTATTACAGCATTCCTTGATGCATAAATAGAGGAGTTAAAGCAATAAAAATCAATCTTAAAGGGAAAGCCAAAACAGATTACTGTCACAATATTAAATTACAGTAAGCAGCCCAGGAAGAAGGCCCTAAATGTTCCTGTTAAATTTTTAACTGTTTGCATACTCAAGACCTGCAGCTACCTGAATTCAATTGCACAGTAAGAATGGCACATCTCTGTAAGTCACTGACATTAGATATATTTGTGTCATAACACAACAATTTGACTACAGCATATATGGGAAGAGTGAAAGATATCTGCTGTCAATTATCAGTCTGGTAATAAATTATGACACTTTTTGTACAATTAAGTCTGTCTTTATCTTTCATGTTTTATTTTTCTTTTTTTCTGTAGCGCTTAAACAGTAGTCTGATCTAGTAATAATTGTACCGTATCGACTGTAATATTTTTCTGTCCATTTCATCTTCTATAAATGCAAAACACACGCGTGGGCACTTCCACACACATACGCACATATATATCATCGCAATTTAGAAAAACATTTAGCGTATTTTTTTTCTTTTTATAGGTTTTGACTGAGCTAGTATGTCTTATTTTTACTGCATTCTAAGTGATATATTTTGTGTGCAGCAAATGTCATTAAATCTGTTCCTATTACTGCAGTGCAGTAATTTAAGGTTCTAATCTGTAAACAGTGCATCCTACATACTAGGTTTGATTTTCAATATCTGCACTTGAATACTGTTTGACCTTGTTTCCAGGTAACTTTGCAGAACAGGCTGTTATTCACCTGTATAAGGACAAAATCAAGCAAAATACATAAAGAAATATTTGTCAAAGGTAATAGTCTTAGCACTTATTTGTTGTTAATAAAAAATATAAGCTAGTAAACTGGTATAAATGCAGTCAGTTTTAATGATGAAGTAATTCTGGTTACCAACACTGAGCAATATCTGTGAACCGTTGTTCCACTGTGGCGACCCCTAATGGGAAAAGCCGAAAGGAGAAAAACACTGAGCAATAGCTGCTACACATATAATGGTTGTTAAGCAAATGGCAAACCACCAGCCCAAATAATAAATTTCCATTTCCCTTCAGCCAGAATACAGTAGCTATTTTTCACAGTCTTGCTACATATTACTTGATGCCTGCAGTCCCCATTTGTAATTAACTCTTGAATGTAGGAACCAGCTCCAATTTATTTACTGAAGACACAGCTTGCTACTATGGACGGTTCTACCACCCAATTATCTGGTTTAACACGTTGAAAGTACTAATGAACTGCATTGTATTTTGCAACAGGTATCTCTTTAGGGATGTGACCAAGAGACTCTGGATCCTATTCCTGTTTTATAAATAATGATGCAGAATACATGAGATTGGCTGCTTGGTCAGGAAAGGTTCTCTAAAAAATGAAACTGTTTATTACCCTAATTTTTATAACATTCATTGGCATTCACAGATATGATATACTACCACTGTTAGCCAGGCATTTAAAGAAAGCAAGTATCATTTAATATCATTGAAACACTATAAAATTAAATAACATTAATAGATTTCACATATCAGTACGTCAGTCAGTTAGTACACTGCAAGTTGAAATTATGTCATCTCATTCTGTGACCTCAAGTCGGTGGCAGTCAAATCCAGGAATAGCTTTGCATTTCTTCAGCTTCTATCTTTTTATTTTACATGTGTCAATGGCTATGGAAATGTTTATATTGTTACTGACAAGCAGCTTACAGACATAAATGCAGGAAATTATGAAGATCAAAATATGTTATATGAAAGGCAATGAACTGTAAAAAAAACTTGAAGCTCTCAGAAGATATACATTTCAGAAATCATCTAGCAAACATAAGCACACCTATTTTGGACTCCAAAAAAGGCATCTGTCTAAGTCAGTGTTGTTGTTGTGTCTTTTGGCTTTTCCCGGTTAGAGGTCGCCACAGCGGAACTCCGGTCCACTAATGATTGGCAGTGGATTTTTACGTGCCGAGTTGCCAGCCCTGACGCACAACCTTCAACGAAGGTACGCCCGTTCATGCATGTCTCCACACAGATGACACTCTAGCTGAGAATTGAACAGGACAATGTCTTACTGTGAGGTGACAACGCTACCGCAGCACCACCACCACAGCTGTGTTCTTTAAAAATGTTGTTTAGGCCATGAATTGTGATATGGTCTTTCTAGTTAATATCTCTTGTATTATAAATGGGAGGCTGTGATAAATGTTGGTAGAACTTCTGCAGGATGAACAAGACAGAGTTGCCACACTCCCTTTTTAAATGCATTTAGTCTTGTGCAGCTGCAATCAGCAATGCGGACAGCAGTAGAGGCAGTGTCAAACAGACAGAATATTAAAGGCAAAGTGCTGAATTAGAAATAATATAAGCTATTGTTCTATGACAATGAAACCATACATCCATATTTTCTGATGATATATTTATTTGTTTAACATTTGTTTACCAGGAAAGTCCAATTTTCAACGGAGGCCCAGGGAGAAACACTACAGATGCATGTCTTTGGAAGCTGGGAGGAAACACACAAATGCAGGAAGGACATGCAGACTCTGCACAGAAAGCACCCCAGCTGAGAATAGAACCAGAGAACCTCTTGCTTTGAGGCGACAATGCAAATGTCTGCACCATTGTTATCATTTACAGGGTCACAGTGGGTGCAAGGCTATGAGGCTCATTCCAGGCAAGGTACTGGTTTGTTACAGAATGCATGCACAGACGCACAGATGCACATACACACACACACACACACACACACACACACACACACACACACACACACACACACACACACACACACACACACACACATGCATGTACGCATGCATGCATGCATTTGCGCACACATACACACACTCACACCGCCAGGCAATCAACCTACTGCATGTCTTTAGAAGACAAGAAGAAACTACAGCACCAGGTCAAAACCCACTGAAACACAGGGGGGACATACATATTCTATACAGAGGGCACTCCAGCCAAGAATTCAACTGGAGAATCTCTTGATGTAAGGTAGAAATGCTACTCATTGCATTTTTTATCGTCCCTTTGCACATCCTTCCAGCAAGACCATTTTCTCATCAGTAAACCAAGGTATTTCAGAAATAATTTTTCTTTTCTTTTTTTTTTTTTTAACTAAATATTTTTACAGCTGCAATGTTTAACCTATCTCTACTTGTCTCCTTACTCTAACATTTAAACAAGTCTTCCTAGCCTCTCCTCTATTCTTCAGCACTGCCTTTGTATTCCTGTTCAGTATGTTCAATGCATAATAATCTTTTTTTCTTCTCGTGTCTTTTTAATCATTAGGTACTAGCTCTCTGATTCCCATTTGTAACTTTGTTAAACCCAAGAAACACACCTGAAAATACACTGATTTTAATAGAATCTCCCAGCTGCAGTATACTACGGTGAACCACAGCCCTCCTATAGCCTATGTATGTTGTTATCTATTCTAACTATTTTACTGCAAACAGGAAACAGTTGCTGCAAATCCCATCCTTGTATTGGCTGCACATCACCGAAAAGTCCTCCACCTTTCCCATCTATCATCTGTCACTCCCTTACCTTTCACCGTATTAACTATTATCCCTTGTTGTATAACCTCGGCTGTAATAGACTGCATTTACTGCCTACTATAGAGATTATCCTATATATCCCATTCTGCATGACTCCTGCCTCCCTAGATCTCTAGGCTCAAAGACTCCTCTCTGACTTTCCTACATAGTTAAACTTCTTAATTTCTTAATCTACAAGTGTCCTTTTGAATAACTGGGTAGGGCTGCTTCTTAAATCTGCAAACTAAAACTAACATGATAGTAAAACTACAGAAAATACTTAGCTTGCAGATTGTTTTATTTCCTTAGCAATTCCAGCTATGACAAGATCAAGGTCCTTCCCACTCTGTTCGCCCTTGCTTTGCTCAGCCTCAATCCACTCCCCTACCCTACCCACAATTTCCACACACCCCCACTTACTGTACACCTATACTCCAGCTATACTAGCCACACTCTCAAACCACCCCTCACTTCCTGCCTTAACCCCTCCTATCCACTCCCACAGCCTTTACCCCAGCAACTTCCCTCAAATCCAACCACACCCATTCCTCCTTGGAGAAGGTAGTCTAGTAGCCAATTATGTATTCTATCACTTCTCACTTTCTATTCCTGCTTTCCCCCAACTTATCTGCCATACTACTGAACTACTTCTTATTTACCCCCCCCCCAAGCCCATAAGCCCTACAAACATCTCAATCTACATATCCCCTTCTATCCTAAACTAATCTTCCTCCACTCAGCACTACTTCCCTTATCATGCTACACATTCTCCAGCCATCATAGCCTCTCCTACACAAACTTATCTCCTACCCTTAACTACCCTCTAACTAAACCTGCAACTACTCCCACATTCCCAATTTCTCCCTCACTATTCAACCATCAAAACTTTCCCCTTTGCATAATTACAATATTTCAACACCCCATACCCCCCTAAAAAAACGTTAAATTCCTCTACCACTGCCTTAGCACCTGCCCACTAAAACCAGTCACCCTAAATTTACTACTCTCTGGTTATATACACCCCAACCCAGGACCTATCACTACCTCCCCTCTCTCCACTTACCCTACACCTACCTCTTTCTCCCTCCTCACCACCCTCAACTGCTCCCTCTATAACCACCAGAAACTTAACCATTCTTGCCCTTAATATCCAAAGCATTCTAAACAAAGTCACAGAACTTCACTCTTGGATTTCTCTCCAATCTCCTGACATCTTCTCTCTCTCTCCCTCTGAAACCTGGCTAAAACCACATATCTCAGACACAGAAATTCTGGTAGCTATAATGTACTCTGATCAACTCTCCCTCACCCCTCAAGAAATTCCACTGCCCACATTTCACCCTGCTGAAGTCCTCTTAGCAAAATGCAAACTCAATAATTACAAAAAACTAGCCATTGCTTCCATTTATATTCCCCCCAGGTAATAACATACCTACCATTGACCTCTTTTTGTCCTGGAACTCACAAACCATTAATATTGGGTGATGTCAACACTGACAACCCTAGTACACTCCCTGATACCCTGAGTGACCATCTTCCCATCTTTATTCAAAAAAACTACCCCCAAATTTGCAAATCACGCTGATAAAAACAATGTCACAAACTATCCAGCTTCAACCCAGATAGCTTTAACCAAACACGCTACTCTATTAATTGACCCATCCTCCACAGCCTCTCCTTAAATGAAGCAACTGCAAAATTCAATGGTATCTTCCTAGAGACACTGAACTCCCTGGCTCCCATCAGAGAAATAAGAATGAAATCTAACTTTGCCCCCTGGCTTACACGATACAATCCATGCTCTCTCTCATGCAAATGAGAGATAATGCTTGGAAAAGCTGGCCAAAAATGAAATCCCCTAATTACTTACAACTATACAAGGAACTCCATAACCTAACCAATAAACACATTATCTATGACAAGAGGAACTTCTACCAAAAGCCTATGTCTAATTCCTACTGCAATCCCAAAAACGTTTGGACTTCAATCAGGAAACTACTGCACCCAGATAATCAGGCTATACCCAACTCCTGCCCCAATAGCTCTGCCACTGAAACTGCCTCCTTTCTCAACTCCTACTGTACTTCATTGATACCATCAAAACCTTAACTAAAAAGGACAACTCCATTTTCAACATTCCTTCATCCTCTCCATCTTACTCACCTTATATCCTTCTCACCAAAATTGGTTTCCACAGCTTACATTAAATCCTTCCTCAGCAATCTCAAAAATTGCTCTCCATCTGCCAACAATCTACCTCCTAACTTCCTAAAAGTCACTACTAGCTCCACTGCCTATCCAGCCTCCATACTTATCAACAGATCTATTCAAGAATCCACAGTCCCTGACATTTGGAAGAAATTCTATACTATACTCATACACAAAGGCAGTCACTCTCCTAACCCCTCCAACTATAGGCCTATAGCTATCCTGTCTCCTCTTTCAAAAATACTTGAGAAGTGTATACATAAGCAGCTACTAGACTACCTTCTCCAAGAAAACCTACTAACTGCTACACAACATGGCTTCTGCCCTCACCACAGCACTAGTATCATCTACACAGACTAGCTCCAGAATCCAAGACTACAACAGACTAGCCTCTTGCCTATTCCTTGTCCTCTCTAAAGCCTTTGATACAGTCTCCCACAATAAACTACTGGCTAAACTATCCAACCTCATTCTCTCAAACTCCACTATTGCCTGGCTCTCTAGCTAACTCAACAACTGGCATCAGTGTGTCAAGTGGCAAAATCCTCTGTCCCCCTTTTCTACCTGTCCAAACTGGGGTCTCACAAGGTTCCATCCTTGAGCCACTGTTATTTAACATATCCATAAAACAACCTCCACACATCTGTTCCTCATTCCACACTAATTCAATATGCAAACTCTACTATAATCTCCATCTCTGACAATCTCTCCCAGCTTCTTAACCTAACTCAGGAAGCTTTCCATTCTGCTGAAAGATGATTAACTAATAACAAACTTCTACTTATTCCTAAAAAAACAAAGCTCCTACTCCTCCTTCCTAAATCTCTCTTGCATCATAAACATACATCCATTACATGCCTCCATAACACAGTCATCAACGTACAAAATGGCACTGATCCTGCATGCGCTCAGTAACTTATATGCACATGCTATCTAGCTACAGTGGCTGACTATGTACAATATACTCAATGATCTATGTCCTCCCTCTTTAAACTTGTTTGACATGCAATAGGAGAACAAAACATTTTACATGCTAGATATCACATCAAAATTTCAACAATAAAATTTGAACTCAAGTCCAAGTCACTGTGTATTTCGGACTGGGTATGGAAATTCTACCTGATATGGTCACATAAAAATTTGGACTGGGATTAGCAACAGGAACAGTCTCTGGGGATTCTTTCTCAATTGGAGCTTCAGGGGACATATCAGGATTACTTGAAGAAAGTACACTGTCCTCTGGAATTCGAACAAGTGTAGAGTCATCAGAGCAGGCAATCTGCTGTGTCACTGGTTCAGAGACTGGTAATATATGTCTGATTCCTTCTGAAATCCATTCCTTCAGATTGTGTGATGTAAAATCTCAGTTCTTTACAAAGATTTTTCATATCCTTTAGACGTTTGCATTCTCACAGTTGCTCCTTGTCTTAATGGTCAAAGAGGTTTGCTGGATTTATCGTAGTACAAATTTTGTGACTGACATTTTCTTGAAAGTTGAGCTTTGACCATTCTATTTTTCTTTGTGTTTGGTACTAACAATTGTTTACTGATGAATAAAGTTGTTCTAGTGTGTCTGGACATTAATCTCTGAGCAGGTGAACCAAGCAAGTTATCTCAAGGAATGTTTCTAAGATTGAGTAAGTTAAGAAAAACATTGCGACCATCTCTCTTGGATTTCTCCAACAAACATTTTGCACTTTGAACTGCACACTCAGCTAATCCAATGGAGTATGGATACTCAGGACTACTAGTAACATGGACAAAGTCCCAAGACTCAGCAAATTTTTTAAACTGCTGACTTGTAAACTGTGCACCATTGTCAGATATGACTTTGTGCGGACTTCCATGGACATAAAAATGTCTCTTCAACTTCGTAATGAGTGTGCTGGATGTTAAGTTAGGAAGAAGGTCAATGTCAAACCAATTTGAGTAAAAGTCTACTAACACTAAGTAATGCTGACCATTCCATTTGAAAATATCAGTAGCAACATTGACCATGGTAATTCAGTAATCTGTTTTAGCTGAAGTGGTTCTTTTTGCTGGTGCAATTTATTACTGTTACAAATAGAACATGCTAAAGTTTTCTTCTCTATATCTTTTGACATAGAAGGCCATAATACTATTCCTCTTGCCCTTCTTTTGGTTAAATTATTACCCGGGTGACCATGATGCAAAATTTTGATTAAATTCCAGTTGTAATGCTTTAAGGATTATCACTTTAGGACCTTTCATGATGACTCCATCTTCCATAATAAGCTCATCTCAGTAAGGAAAATACTGCTGAATGTCAAGTGGTAGACTGGATTGTTGTGCTGACCATCCTTGACTGATAACATTTTTCAGCTTTTGGAGAATTGGGTCTGAAGCTGTGTGAGTTCTGAATTCATCAAGATGTGATGATGAAAAATTTCTGACTTCTATGACTTCAATGTCTGCTTTCTCAATTTCATGTTGCTCTTTTGTTTGTCTGGGTGCTCTTGACAAAGCATCTGCAAGGTATAAATATTTGCCCTTTGTATATACCATATTGAAATTGTACTTTTGCAATTTTAACATCATGCGTTGTAGGCATGCTGGGGCTGTATGCATTGGCTTTCTCAAAATTGTCACTACAGTTTGGTGATCAGTCTCTGTTTGGATAGGTCTTCCATAAATATAATCACTGAACTTTGAACATGAGGGCACTACTGCCAAAAGTTCTTTCTCAATTTGTGCATACTGCATCTCTGTTTGAGTTAAAGTTCTGGATGCATAGGCTACTGGTACACCTTCCTGAAGACATGCTGCCCCAAGACTATACTTTGAAGCATCACAAAAAAGAGTTACAGGTTTCAACATCATAATATCTCAATGTGGGTCGACTGGCAATTTTCTTCTTCAGAATATCAAATGCTCTTTGGTGGTGCTCCAACCAGGACCAGTTTACATGTTTGTGTGTCAACTCACGTAAGTTTGCTGAAAGTTCACTCAAGTCTGGGATGAACTTTCCTAAGTAGTTGACCATACCAAGAAAACGTTGTAAAGATGTGACATTTTCTGGAATAGACATCTCAAGAATTACTGCTTGCTTAGATGGATCTGGTTGTAAGCTAGAACTGGTAAACAAATGATCCACATAAGTAATTTCTTTCAGTTTGAATTTAAATTACTGAGGATTCAGTTTAAGATTGACTTCACTAGCAGTCTATAACTTTCCTGAGATTTCTATCATGTTCATCTTCACTATTGCCCCCTACAATAATGTCGTCTACTATGATAGCACACGGATAACCAGAAATAAAATTGCTCCATTGCACATTGAAATACTTCACTGGCAGAATTTTTCCCAAATGGCATTCTCAAAAATCTCTATCTACCAAATGGTGTACTGAAAGGGGTAATAATGAAGATTTGCGATCCAGCAAAATCTGCCAAAAGGAACTTTTTGCATCTAAGACTGAAAAAAATAGTGGCATTTGGAATGAGCAGGGACTTCTTCTACTGTACACATCAGATAATGAGGATATTTAAGTCTCTCAGATCAATACATATTCAAATATCATCTGAGCTTTTTTTCTGAGGTGCAGCCATGGAGGATACCCATTCATTTGGTTCTGATACTGAAGTAAGGACACCTAAATTCACCATTTTGTCTAGGTCTGCTTTTACTTTACTCTGCATTGCTACTGGAATCCTTCTTGCTGGTCTGATAATTGGGCTTACTTCATGGTTTAACTTCATGGAATATGTGACTGGAAGTTTGCCAAGCTCGACTGAAAATATCATCATATTCACAAAAAATATTCTATGTAAAACTATCATTATTGTTCATACTTATATGGTGAACCGCTTTATTAAATTAAATCAATCCCATTCTCAAACTGTCTTTGACTCCTAACAGTGTCTGCACATGTCTTTTGACTATGTAAAACTGCAAGTCAAAGCTGTTTCCAGCAGAATGGCATGTGAGAACTACTGTGGCATCAGTTTGAATCTCTTCACCACCATAAGCAACTAATTTTGCACACTTTACTGAATCAAGTTTCGCACCAGCCTGTACTTTAGCAAAATTTATGCTGCTAAAACATTGCACTTGGATCCATTGTCTAAGTTAAACTCTACAGGTTTCCCATTAATCTATACAGTACAAAATATTTCACTCTTTGCTGAAAGTCTACTGTATTAACTGTTTCATCAATCACAGAGACACCATCAACATAAAAACTTTGTTTGCAGCTCTATGTCTAATATACTTGCTTCTTCAGATACTCTATTTTAATAAAGGATTGTGCCACTTTAGACTTGCAAAGCCTTTTGAAATTATTCCACTTTTTACATTTGTGACATTGCTGACCAAAAGCTAAGCACTTCTTTCCTTTATGTTAATGACTGCTTCCACAATTACAACAGTTACTAATAAGATTATTTGCTGCAGCCCATTCAGTTTATAGTTAGGGTAGGGTGGTGCCACATTCTTTGGTTTGTATTTCTTTTTCATCTTAGCTTTATGTTGTACACTATCAACATTCGCACTGATAGATACTGTCTTCTTCTTCTTTCGTTTTTTCCCGGTTAGGGGTCGCTACAGCGGATCACCTGTCCGCTCATGATTGGCAGTGGAGTTTTATGGTGTCGAGTTGCCAGCCCGACACCCAACCTTCCACGGAAGGCACATGCACACACTCATGCCTAGGGCCAATTTAGAGTGTCCAATCCACCTATAGCATGTCTTTGGGATGTGTGAGGAAACCGGAGCACCCGGAGGAAACCCATGCAACCACAGGGAGGACATGGAGACTCCACACAGAAAGCACCCCAGCCAAGAATTGAACCAGAGAACTCTTGCTGTGAGGTGGCAACACTAACCGCAGCCCCACTGTGGCCGCCCGCACTGGCAGATACTGTATGGATGCTTTTCTCATTTGTAAGTATATTCATGTGCTTTCTGTAAGCTCATGTATTTCACAAATCCCTATGGCTTTGCTCAATGTTAGATCACTATTTCAAAGCAAAATCTTTCTCACTGCATCATTAACACCACAAACAAGCCTGTCTTTTATCAACTCATCTCGTAAATCACCAGATCTGCACATTTTAGCTTTATTTCTCAAGTCAGTAATATATGCTACTATAGTTTCATCAAGCTTCTGATTTCTTGTTTAAAACATGTGCTTTTCCATCTTAATATTCATTTGAGGGTTACACATTTCTCTAAATGTATGGTTTAAATGGTCTGGGTCTTCCTACTTTTCAGCCTGTATCACAATATGGCAGTTTTCCCCCCTCCCCTGTATACACAGCAGGTGCTGATTTTATCCAGCCCTACTCATACCTATAGGTACTCTCCTCAGATAGTACTCACTCTACTATCCCTGACCTCTCTTCCACAGATTCTGATAACTATGGATTGCCAATTTCCTATGGTTTCTCCTGCTAGTCTAGTTGATATGGGCATCCTGAGACAGTTTAGCAATTGCCTTATGTACACAGACAATCGTCTACTACTATCACATAGGAACACAATATGTGAGAGATGCAATCACATCAAGACCCTAGAATCCTTGCTGCCTCAGTCACAAGCCAGTGCATCTGGCACTGAGAAGGTTGTCTGCACAAACACTATGAACACCAGACCTCTAACACCACACACATTTGTACAACACACTCCTACATATGCAGGGGTTCTCAACAAAAACATAAATAAACAAAAGAGACCTCCTAAGCAAAAACACACACGCACATCACAACCCACAACACCAAGCATCACACATAGTACACACATCTGTGTCTCACAGCCTGTGAAGATAGATGAAGGCTGCCGGACTAGCCACATAGCATTTTGGAGATAATTCTGGCATCTGTAAATATTAATGTAAACCACAGGCTTGTTGCCTTAAATGGTAAAAATAGTGTTACATGTGGAAATGGAAAAAATGTAACAACAGTGCACTCTACTGACCAAGTAAAGCACGTTGTGACCCTTTGATCTAAAGTTGGCTCCAGCCCGTCTAGATGAAGACATTCTTTCTATTGTTTTAACCAAGAGTTAAATTGCTAGATTTAAGCATGCAAATGTATTTTTATTGCTCTGCTTCCTGACCAGCTGCAAGATAACACAAGGAGATGTTAAAAATTTAAATGTTGAATTTGTTTGCCTGGGAACCCAGGGAAGTGTGAAGAATGATGTAATGTGAACCAGGAATGTGATTTTAAAAACAGAGAGAATCAGAGAGCATTAAGCATTTTTTGTTTTGACCATCCAACTCATCAGCACTCTGCCTTTGCTCTATATGTAAGTTATCTTAGACTTGTGTTTTCTCTTAGAAATAGCTAGAAACTAGAAAGATTAAACTAAGTGTTTTTCTGTGATGTCAGAACTATACTACTGCCTTATTTTAAGTATTTCTCTGTGATAGCTGAACTCTTGACTAGCACTGTGTAGGAAGAAGTATTGTCTTGTGATTTTATTATTTGTTATTAAATATTTTAAAACCTTTCAACTGTGGCTGTTTTGTGTAAAGATAAGTTAAGCTCTAACAGTACATTGCATATATATATATATATATATATATATATATATATATATATATATATATATATGAGAAATGATAGTGAAAGTCCCTTGTTGTATTCAAACAGGTAACCCAAGAAGCAGCAAGCAGTTGAAGATGTTCTCAAGGATGTATTCAGCAACAGGAAATTAAATATATTCAGCAACAGTGAAATTGATCCAAAGTATTCACGTAGATAAATTTCTTAAAATCACCAGCAATTTATTGATAAAACAAGATATCCTATATCAAATCACTCTAATAAGCCTTGACTGTTTAGTTATGCTACCAATTGGATAATAATATTGCACAGTAATAATTGGATACCCTTTTAATTGCCTTTGGGTAGCTGATAAATATTAGCTGGGTGGTGGCACTGATTTCTACTGTATAGTCTGGGTAAAAGGGGCACAGCTGGAGAACCTGTGCCAGCCTTTCCCAGGGGTGTCTGTGGGGTTGTATCAACTCTTCTCAAAGTGTGTGTCTGTGTGTGTGTGTGTGTGTGTGGGTGTGTGGGTGTGTGTGTGTGTGTGTGTGTGTGTGTGTGTGTGTGTGTGTGTGTGTGTGTGTGTGTGTCAGCTACTTGGACAAGGACACAAAGCACTGGTTAGACAGAGAGGGTGCTGGAGGTTTCAGCTTGCCCATCTGGCTGAGATCTGGACCCTATAGCTGTGCCAGTGGGGAGTCTTATTGGGGACCTGGAGAGCAAGGGAGTGACCAGCCCTGGATTGATTGTGATTTGTGTGTGCTCTTAAGGGAAATTGCGCTTTACTGCGTTTTTTTGTTATCCTTTCCTTCTATATGAGATGCTCCTTGCTGGTGTTAGTGGTGAGAATTTTGGCTCCTTGATTGCTGGGCCAGGGCACGGGCATCACATATTAATTGTTTGGCAGTGGTGGGATATCCACACCACATATTAATTGGTTGGCAAATACTAATTGGCTTGCAGTGGTGTGGGTAGAGTGAATTCTTGTAGCTTGTGTACAGTGAGCTTTGAAGGTGTTTTGTACTCTAAATCAGCCATGCAGTGAATACTCAGAGTTCAGATCACAATTGTTTTATTTCTTTTGTTAGCTTAGTTAGTCAGGGTGAGCAGGCAGCATGTCAGCAGAGGAGTATGGAAAGCTGACAAGGACCCAGCTGGCGGAGATGTGCCAGACTAGGGGACAGGTGCATGGAAACCTGACTAAAGTAGACCTGATTGCAGCCTTGGTTACAGCTGAATCAGAAAACAGCAACCAGGAGGACAGTCAGATTGGCAGTGGAGATATAATACTCTCAGAGAATGGACAGCTCAACCTTTCTGCAGAGGACTTAAGAATCCATCTGGAGCTAAAGAGACTTGAGTTGGAGGTCAGGCATTTGGAGATAGAAGCCGAGGAAAAGGAGCCGCAGAGGAGGCCTGAGAGGGAAATGCTGACTCTTCGCCAGAGTCATGGAGGTAATGGGGAAGGGAGTAATTGGACCCCAGAAGCACAAAAGGTCAGTAAATTTCTTCCACAATTTAAATAGGGGGATAATTTTGATAGTTTAATTCATATGTCTGAGAGGGTATGCAAACAGTGTAGTGTTGACCAAAGGCTCTGGGTACAGTTCCTGACCCCCTTAGTCCATGGTAAAGCTGTAACTGTTTTGTCAAAAATGTCTGACGTTGCATGTTTTGATTATACTGCTGTAAAAATCACTTTTTAGAATTGTTTAAGCTAATACTTGAAATGTATAAGAAAAAGTTTTGTGACCGTAGAAACAAGGCAGATGAAAGTGTGTGGGAATATGTTGCCGAACTGAACACTTATTTCCATAGGTGGGTAAGTGGATGTCAGGTCACCACTTTTGAAGGTCTGGCAGATCTTTTGGTGAGGGAACAAGCCCTTAGCACTTTGTCTGACGACATGAGGATCTGGTTAGCTGATAGACAATGTACTACTTCAGATGAGTTGGGGAAGAAGGGAGTCCTATACCTGGCAAGCAGGGCAGCTCTGCACAGGAAGGGGACCCCCAATACTGCTCATGGGTCTAAAGGAACCTATGGTGGGCAGCACAGACTGCCCCAACAGAATCTGCCAGTAGCAGGGGAAGCCACTAGTCCAGGTACACATCCAGGAGCTAGGGTTAAATGTTTTGAATGCAACCAGTGGGGTCATGTGGCATACAGGTGCCCACAGAGGCAAGATGAGGAACAAAAGGTGAGGGAGCCAGTAAGTGGGAAAGACAAAATTCCAGTAGTAGGTTGTATTGGGACAACAAGGGTACCAAACTACAACCAGAGGTTATATCCTATTGTAGTGAATGTCAAAGAGGCCATTGCCAAGAGAGACACAGCCTCTAATATAACCATTGTAAAGCCTGCAATGGTTACAGAAGAGCACTACTTGCCTGGGCAGTCTACTCCAGTCAAGGCTTTAGGAGGCTCCCATTCCAAATACCTTTGGCTATGGTTCACCTTGACTGGAAGGGTGGAAAAGAAAGCCAGCAAGTAGGTGTGTTTGAGGATATACCTGCAGATGTCCTGATAGGGAATGATTTTGATAGTGCAGTACCCTGTGCTTGTGCAGTTACATGCAGTCAGGCTTGAAGACAAGCGGTAAGTCTGGTAGCCTGGAGGAGACCCAGACAGACTGCATACTTGCAGCCAGGACTGGTGAGGAGGTTACTTCAGGGAGGGAGCTACCCTGTAGCAGTGAGACTAAAGGTGAGCCACAGCTGCTTGGGGGTACTGATGGTCCCTTGGACAGAGTGACTGCAAAGGTACAGGTGAGTATCAGTACCCAGGCTGACAGTGAGGCACCACTTTCAGAGGATGCCAGACTTCCTGTGGAAGGGGAGCTGGAAAGGGTTATAAGGAGAGAGTTGAGACAGGCTCAGCTCTCAGACCCTAAATTGCAAGGCCTGAAGCAGGTAGCTAGGGAAGCACCTGATTCTCAAGGAAAGGGGGAATCTGTATACTGGAACAAAGGGTTACTATACAAAGAGTGGATCCTTGAGGGAGGGCTAGAAGGTGAGAGAATACAGCAGTTGGTAGTGCCTAGAGCCTACCATCTGGTGATTCTAGCCATAGGCCATGATATTCCCTTTGCAGGTCATATGGGCATAAAACATACAAAGAGGCATATTATGCAGAACTTCTATTGGCCTGGAATTTCCAGAGATGTAACAGGGTACTGCAGAACCTGTGAGCAGTGCCAAAAGGTAGGCAAGTCAGGAGACAAGGTGACAGCTCCTTTCATGCCTTTGCCTGTGATTGAGGAGCCATTTCAGAGGGTATCTATGGATATTGTGGGTCCTCTGAGTACCCCATTTTCCACAGGGAAAAAGTATATCCTAGTGGTAGTGGAGTATGCTACATGATACCCTGAGGCAGTGGCTTTGTCCTCCACTGAGGCAGAGAAGGTGGCAAATGCTCTGTTAGAGATTTTCAGCAGGCTAGGTTTTCCAAATGAAATACTGACTGAATGAGGTTCCAGTTTCATGTCAGACCTGCTGGCTTGTCTGTGGAAATCCTGTGGGGTGAAGCACATGAAGACCACCCCCTACCATCCACAGAGTAATGGTCTGGTTGAGAGGTTAAATTCTATAATCAAGTCCATCCTACGGGCATTTGCAGATCAGTTTAAGAGGGAGTGGGACAAATATTTGCCACCATCTTTTGTTTGCTTACAGAGAGGTTCCCCAAGAATCCACAGGTTTTTCACCCTTTGAGTTGCTGTATGGGCATAGGGTTATGGGACCTCTAGATTTAATTTGAGATGAGTGGGAAGGTGAATGCGAGCCTCACAAGGAGTCTGTTGTGGCATACATCCTAAAACCTCAGGACAAGGCTCGGGGAATTCATGGGCTTGGCCCAGGAGAACCTGGCAGAAGCCCAGCAACAGAAAAAGGTGTGGTATGAAAGGAATGCTCAAGCTAGAGAGTATGCTGTGGGGCAGTGGGTAATGGTTCTCATTCCTGTCAGACACAACAAGCTGCAAGTAGCTTGGGAGGGACCCTACAAGGTGGTAAGAAAGGTAAGTGATGTTAATAACATGGTGAAACTGCTAGGCAGAAGGCAGGGGCACAAATTGTACCATGTTAACATGATGAAACCTTACCATGATAGGAAGGCCCTTGTGCTGAGCATTTGCAGTGGATTGCAGGAGGAGTCTGAGGGAGATCTGGGGACTGATCTTCTCAGTGAGGATCAGGCAGACACCTCAGTGGAAGGGGTAGCAATGTCCCAGCAACTATCTGCTACCCAGGTTCAAGAAATCCAAGCAGTGTTGCAGGAATTTGGGGACATGTTCACTGGGAAACCAGGGTGCACCCACCTGGGGCAGTACCAGGTGGATACAGGACCCCAAAGGCTTATTAGCAGGTTCCTTATTGAGTGCCTGAGAGAGTCAAACAGACTCTTATGGAGGAAGTACAAGAGATGTTGGAACTAGGGGTGATTCAAGAGTCCAACAGTCCCTGGGCCTCCCCAGTGATGCTGGTGCCAAAGAAGGATGGTAGCACCAGGTTCTGTGTGGACTACAGAAAATTAAATAGTCACACAGAGTCAGATGCTTACCCCATGCCTAGGACAGATGAGGCCCTAGAGCAGCTGGGTAGGGCTAAGTATCTTACAACCATTGATCTTACCAAGGGTTACTGGCAGGTACCCTTGACTCCCAGTGCTAGAGAGGAGTCAGCCTTTGTGACTCCTTTTGGCTTGTATGAGTTCACAAAGATGCCTTTTGGGATGAGGAATGCCTCAGCAACTTTCCAGAGGCTGGTAGATCATATCCTAGAAGGAGCAAGAGGGTTTGCCCTTGCTTACCTAGATGATATTGCCATCTACAGCTATTCCTGGAAAGAGCACCTTCAACATGTCAGGGAGGTGCTGGGCAGACTACAGAGGGCAGGGTTGACCATTAAGCTGAGCAAATGTCAGGTGGGTATGGCAGAGGTCTCCTACCTAGGACATAGAGTGAAGAGTGGTAAGATAAGGCCAGAACCTGCCAAAGTGGAAGCCATTCAGGCATGGCCTGCACCTGTTACTAAAAAGCAGGTGAAGGCATTTTTAGGGACAGCAGGGTACTACAGAACATTCGTCCCCAGTTATAGTACCATAGCTGCTCCCCTCACAGACCTGACAAGGAGGAACAGGCCAGATAAGGTAGTGTGGACCCCAGCATGTGACCAGGCATTCCAGAAACTTAAAGAAGCTTTGGGAGGACCCCCTGTGTTAGCCAGTACAGACTACAGCAAATAATTTGTTGTGAAGGTGGATGCTTCATACCATGGGGTGGAGGCTGTACTTAGCCAGATTTCTTCAGTGTGAGAAGAGCACCCAGTGGTTTATCTCAGTCATAGGCTCCAACCCAAGGAGGAATGCTATGCAGCTGTAGAAAAGGAATATCTAGCCATAGTGTGGGCACTGCAAAAACTTCAGCCTTATCTGCATGGAAGGAAATTCACTGTTATGACAGATCGCAACCCCCTAACATGGTTAAACAGAGCCAGTCAGCAAAATGCCAAGTTGCTAAGATAGAGCCTGGGGTTGCAAGCATATGATATGTCTGTGCAGCACTGCAGTGGGATTAGCAATGCCAATGCAGATGGGCTCTCAAGACAGGGAATGGGGTAAGGTATACTCAGATAGCCCTAACTCCCTCAAGCAGCATTTCTCAAGAGTCACTTGAAAAACTACCTTGAGTTCTCCGGGGGGGGGGGGTATGAGAATATTGGGTGAAGACAGATGAAGGCTGCCAGCCTATCCACGTAGAATTTTGGAGATAATTCTGGCATCTGTAAATATTAATGTAAACCACAGGCTTGTTGTCTTAAATCATAAAAATAGTGTTACATGTGGAACTGGAAAAAATGTAACAACTGTGTACTCTACTGACCAAGTAAAGCATGTTGTGACCCTTTGATTCAAACACGGTGCTGAAATGTCTAAATGAAGAAATTCTTTCTGTTGTTTTAGCCAAGAGTTAAATTGCTAGATTTAGACATGCAAATGTATTTTTATTGCTCTGCTTCCTGACAAGATAACAAAAGGAGATGTTAAAAATGTAAATGTTGAGTTTTTGTTAGCCTGGGAACCCAGGGAAGTGTGAAGAATGATGTAATGTGAACCAGGAATGTGATTTTAAAAACAGAGAGAATCAGAGAGCATTGAGCATTTTTGTTTTGACCATCTACCTCATCAGCACTCTGCCTTTGCTCTATATGTAAGTTATCTTAGACTTGTGTTTTCTCTTAGAAATAGCTAGAAACTAGAAAGATTAAACTAAGTGTTTTTCTGTGATGTCAAGACTGTACTACTGAATTATTTTAAGTATTTCTCTGTGCTCTCTGAACTCTTGACTAGCACTGTGTGGTAAGAAGCATTGCCTTGTGTTTTTATTATTTATTATTAAATATTTTAAAACCTTTCAACTGTGGTTGTTTTGTGTAGAGATAAATTAAGCTCTAAGAGTACACTGTATATATATATATATATATATATATATGTATAGTGATCCTGTACCAAGTCACTCTAATAAGCCTTGACTGTTTAGTTACACTACTAATTGGATAATAATATTGCACAGTAATAATTGTACACCCTTTTAAGGGCCTTTGGGTAGCTGATAAACATTAGTTGGGTAGTGGCAGTGATTTCTACTGTATAGTCTGGGTAAAATGGGGCACAGCATGTGAACCTGTGCCAGCCCTTCCCAGGAGTGTCTGTGTGGTTGTATAAACTCTTCTCAAAGTGTGTGTGTGTGTGTGTGTGTGTGTGTGTGTGTGTGTGTGTGTGTGTGTGTGTGTGTGTGTGTGTGTGTGTGTGTGTGAGCGAGCTACTTGGGCTGGAACACGAAGCACTAGCTGGACAGACAGGGTGCTGGAGGTTTTAGCTTGTCCAGCTGGCTGAGATCTGGACTCTATCGCTGTGCCAGTGGGGAGTCGTATTGGGGACCTGGAGAGCAAAGGAGCGATCAGCCTTGGACCGACTGTAATCTCTGTGTGCTCTTAAGGGAAATTGCACTTTACTGTGTGCATTTGTTATCCTTTCCTCCTATATGAGACACCCCTTGCTGATGTTAGTGGTGAGGATTGAAGCTCCTTGATTGCCTGGCCAGGGCACGGGCATCACATAGCCTCTAAGGCCCAACCACAAACCCAACATACTAGTCATAGGAGACTCTATTGTGAGACACATATATGTGCCCCTCACCAGGCTAGACAAGGGGAAAGTCACAGGAAGTTGTTTGTCAGGTGCTAGAATCTGCCATATCATGCATGCACTCAAGTTTCTTAACAGGTACTATTATGACTCTGTCATAGTCCATGTTGGTGTGAATGACTTCAGACATACCTCTCTAGACTAAACGAAAAGAGACATGATAGAGCTCAATGAATATGTATCCCAAGTAAGTATGTCCCTAGCCTTAAGCAGCATCCTACCATCACCCAGAATGATACCTCAATATAAACAGAAAAATATTGAATATAACAATTGGCTTAGTGTCTGGTGTCATTCCAAGGGGATCTAGTACCTGACAGTCTGGGAGGACATGATAGACAGACCACAATGCTTTGTCAGAGATGACATTCATCTGTCTCCCCTGGGCTTTAGGCTTCTGGTAAAGGCTCTTGCCTCCCCTATAGTGCCTTTTTTAGGTAAAGTCATGAGCACAAAATTACCAACATGAAAAATTCTTATAAATGAAATGTAAAGGTCATGCTGCTAAATGATAGGAGTTTTAGCATGAAATTGCACTTGTTGCAAGTATTCCTTCCCCTGGAGGATGCTGACATTTGTGCAGTTATTGTAACCTGGTTTAGAGCTGTGGAGAGCACCCCAACCTTACCAGGTTACTCATCCTATTATACTTTCAACCCCAAAAGGAGGGCTACAAAGCCAAAGGAGGTGGAGTTTCAATATTTATCAAAGACATACACACCTCCAGGCTGGTCAAATGGTATGACATACAGGAAACACTCCATGTACAGTTAGCTGTTGACAAAGCACCTTTTCATATCATCCCAATCATGACTTAGGGCGCCCATTCCACCTATCTGGACTTACTTGAATCCATCAAGATTCAACCCCCTACTGTGATCCTGGATGGCTTTAACTACCCAACTATAGAGGGGAAGACCTGTTCTAGCCAAAACATGAATGCCCAGAGATTCCTCAACATCGTCAATGCCAATGCATTGGATCAGCTGGTCTACACCCCTACAAGAGGTGAAAATTTCCTGGACTTGGTCCAAACCAACATGAGTAGCCACTGTAGCATGCCTATAGTTTCATCCTCCTTGGTAAGATCCGACCATAAAGTGATCACTTTTGAAGTCACCATCTCCCCTCTCCCCCCCTTGTCAGGGTCAAATGAAAAAAACATTTCCAAAGCTGACTACAATCACCTCAAAGTAGGTATAAGCAGCTTCACAGCCACCATCCCTTCAGTTGGAACTAGCACTAATGTCCAAGCGTACACAAAAAAACTATATGAGCACCTACATAGCTGTATGGACTCAGCAATACCTGACAGGACTAAATCATCTTCCTCAAGGAAGAGTAAACCTGTCTGGTTGACAGCAGCAATAAACAAACTCTATAATAGAAGGAAAAAATTGCTGCCCAGGGCCAAGAAGGACTAGGCGCCAAGTTGGAAGCAATCTCTCCTTTGTCTGAACAAGCAAATAAGGTCACTGGTGAAATCCTCTAAGGCTAACTTCAACTCCAAATTGGCCACATCCACTAAGGACAATCACAAGGCCTTCTTCACATATGTCTGCAATCTCAAAGGCAGCACCCAAATCTGCTCTGAATTTGTGGTCAAAAACACCACATACACAAACTCCATAGATATAGTCAACCTGCTGGCAGACAGGTTCAGTGGAAACTTAACCCCCTTTTCCCCCCACCAGTAAACCAGGACATCCACAGCATCTGCCCCCCCTCCCCTCATCACCAGGGAGCAGGTCCTTAATGCTCTCTCAAAGGCAAAAAAATACACTCTCCATGAGACCCGATAAAATCTCTGACTATATCCTACATGAACTCAGTCAGGCATTAGCTCTCAGCTCCATTAGACACCCCTATTCAACCAAAGCCTGAGCACCGGCTTCATCCCAGCTGAATGGAGGACAGTCACTCTCATCCTACTACACAAAGGTGGAGCATCCACTGACCCATGCAATTATAGGTTAATCAGCCTAACTAGCCTGATATGCAAGGCCATGGAATGGAATATCATGGAACTTATAAACAAGGACATTGGCAACTTCCAAACTCTTGAACCCACACACTTTGTTTTTGTCAAAGGGATATCATGCCTGTTAAACTTTGTTGACTTCTTTGAAACAATCACCAAAGCCATGGATGAGGGGAAGACGGTGCACATCACCTACCTTGACCTATCCAAAGCCTTTGACTCTATTCCCTACTTGGGCATAATAGATAATCTCTCCCAGCTAGGCATCAACCCATATGTTACCAGATGGGTAGCTAAATAGCTGTCTGACAGAACCCACTCAGTCAAAGTAAGGGAAGCCACCTCTAGTAGTAGACCCATAATGAGCGGTGTACCCCAAGGATCAGTCTTGGGGCCTCTACTGTTTGGGATATACTTTTCTGAGGTGCAAGCCAAAGCCAGTGGTCTGTGGCTGACCAAGTTTGCAGATGACTGCAAGCTGGGTGTTGTCTTAAATTCTGCTATTGATGTGAACATCCTCCAAGAGGGCCTTACCCAAACTAATGACTGGTTCCAGAACCATGGCCTCAATCTTAATGCCAAGAAATGCATCATTATCCCCTTTGGGGAAAATGTCATCCCCACTAATTATCACATTAATATCAATGTACTAAGTATGCAATTAGTCGTTAGGGACTTGGGCACCCAGGTTGATAGCAACCTGACTTTTGACCACCACGTTGCTTCCATTGCACGGAAGGCTTTCTACATGGCCCATCTCATAAATAAGGGTATTTCATCTAGGAACAAGGAGGTCATAACATCCCTGTACTCCCTCCCTTATCAGACCCATTATCGAGTACAATGCCCCCTTCAGCATGTACCTTGTCAAACACATGCAGCAGTTGGAGAGACCATAGAGGTTCCTGACCAGGAAAATCCAGGGTCTCAAACATCTATCCTATACAGATAGGCTAAATGCCCTGTCCCTCTACTCAGTCTCATACAGACTGCTCAGAGGTGACCTCTGTCTGGCATACAAGGCCATTTCAGACCCAGCCTTGATGGAGTTGCTGCATATCCGTAAAACAAACTCTACTCATACAACCTGCATACAAGACCTGGTCTGTAACATTAATAGAATTTGTTGGGATAGATTTGTGTCCCAAGGACTCCCCCATCTGTGGAATAGACTCCCTCTCCATGTCAAGCAGTGTACCTCTCTAGCCTTCTTTAAGAGGATCCTGGACAACTGGATGGAAAACAGAAAATATACCCCTGAGATCCCATCTGTGTCCTGGCTGGACAAGGGAAACAGGTGCTGACTTTGAGGGAACATGGGCAAAATTCTTGGCTAGGCTTATAAGGGCCTCTGGGCCAATAGCCTAGTATCATCCTATGAACCTATAAAAGAACGTTCCCTCTGAATGGCCTCTGAACCAGCTAACTTGAGAAGTATAAATGCTGTTGCACCTGTGTCTTTATCAGAAAAAGCAGCCTGTATGAAAACATCATATTCTTGCTCAAACATTAGCCAATTCTCAGCAATATTGTTATCAAACAACAGCGATTCAGGTTTTGCAAAATCCCTGTTCTGTAACAACAAAATGCATATAAATATAAGCATAGACCAGGTGCTTGCAATTATGCCCAACATACAACAATCTCTGAAATGGCTTTGTTTTAACACTGCAAACTATGAATGTTTTGGATACTTCAGATACTTCAAATAGCTTTAGTTAACGCAGAAAAGTAGTACATTGCAAAGAAATTCAGTTGTTTTAGCTTTTTCATACATTTTAAACACTTCAGCAATTATTTCAAACACTTCTGTAATTATTTCAAATACTTTTATCTGTATGTCGCAATTTCAGACATTTTGTTTATCTTGGTAATTATTCTGTATGTTATGAATGCTTCGTCACAAACTCAGTGACTGAAAAGTCATTTAAACGAGTTTAAGTACCTTTCAATAACCTCTGACCTGTTTGTGAGTTCACTCCTGCATATTCCTCCACTTCTAACTTCGTGCCTCATGGTTTGTAAGCTGCTCTAACTTCGGATCCCATTCTGACACCATGTCGCTTGTCTCGTGTATTCAAAGAAACGCTAAAGCATTGTAATGGGTTCAAGATATTTATTGTACATAAACACATCAGGAGCTGTAACTGGAACATGTACTTTTAATTACATAAGCTAAATGACTCACTTATTACTTCAAACACACTCGCATGTGCATCTCCATTCATGCCTGCATTCACTCTGACTGTACAAAATGGCACTGATCCTGCATGTGCTCAGTAACTTATATGCACAGGGTATCTAGCTACAGTGGCTGACTAGGTACAATATACTCAATGATCTACAAAGTTCTCTACAGTCACTCAGTTGCTAATTCATGGAACAAACTGCCATTATCTTCTAAGAACTATTTCTAGTACAATATACTTCAAAAAAATCCTTGAAAGACCACCTACTGAAATCTAGGACATGCTCATTTCAGACCCAGCACTAACTACCCCCTCAACCTTTTCCCCTCCCAAACACAAACATTAAAACACACCTAACATATGCACTCTCTACCTCTTTCAAAATTCACTTACACAAATATGAACTAACACAACTTTCAATATACTTACCTTTATGTCTCTCTTCCTCTTCCTTATATTCTCTTTAATACTCAGACCTTTCTTAACATTTACTAAAAGCTACTATATAAACCAAGTACTATATTCCACCCAAACTGCCAAAACCTGGAACTCTATTCCCCAGAATATCCTTAACACCACCAACTCAGCCAAGTTCAAACAATTTTTCAGGACCCATGTGACCAACAATTGGCACTGCTCATGTACTTCCCCTGGTTAAACTTAAGCAAATACTTCCAACATCCACTTTTTCACAACCACTTTTTTATCCTCCACTTCCTCTTTTCTGCCCAACTCTTCCTGAAACATCCATACCCACATGGGTTTCCCTGTCCTACCTTGCTCCTCAAGCCCCCCCCCCCCCGTACTTGGGATGGCCATCTACTTTTTTTTCCACTCTCAGTTAACACCTTCATAACATGTAACTTATACCTGCAAAAACTAATGCATACTGTACAAGTGTCAACATCAGTTCAGTTGTTATGATAAAACTTAGACTTAATAACTGAATTTAACTTGTATAAACCACAAGAACTTTATTTTGTACATATTGTTCATACTGAACACACTGAACTTGAAATTTTTGCTATTTGGTTTTTATCTTTCTTTTTGCTGTAATCTACTCTTGTATGTATTTGATGTCATTATATTGTCTTGCTTTGTACTATGTTGTTTTTTCTGTGAAGCTTTTCTTCCTGGGCCTCTGCTGAATATGGGCAAACTGCCCAGATGGACTATCCCGGTAAACAAATTTTAATCTAAATAAATGTGAAATAAATAAATAAAATAAACTTCTACCTCAAACTTGTGTCACATAATATCCTACACATGCTGCTGTTTTTCATTTTTTTCAATAGTATCCTATGTGTACTGATTCTCTTTGTAGTATGAACTGAATCTCAGTGTCTTATGTTCATTGTCCATAAATTTGCAACTTGCCTTTTGTAAAATAAAAAAAAATCATAACTTTTAATTTTGTAACTTTTAAATTTGTAACTTTTCAATTTCTACTAGAGCTTTTCTCCCCAGATCTCTGCTGAAAAAGGGTTTCTTCCCAGTCAGACTAACCTGGTCAACAAATGTCAAAATAAATAAATAATAATAAATAAATAGCAAAGTAAAAAAAAATGTTTTAATAATTAAGTATGACAAATTGAACATTTACAGCATTCAGTATAGCATTCATCTTTCTCTTCTTTAGGCAAAGTAAATTCCAGAGTTCATAATATTCCTGACCTGAAAGAGCCATGTGAATTGAATTACAAAACTGTAAATTCAGGTAGGGTTCCTTGACTGGGACAATTTAGATACATGTCTTTACAATCCCTCATAAGTGTAATATGTCACATTTTATGTGTGTGTACTTTGAAAAGCAACTGCTCCTTCCCCAAATAAAATTTATATCCCATCCCTACCCCCCATTAAGGAAACCACTGTCAAAAACTACTCCAAAGCCAGCTTCATGCTTCTTAGGACAGAAGTGGCAAACTTCAGGACACCCATGCAGATGGGAAATAGAGGTATGACTGCTGAATCTTACACAAATGCACTGTATAAGCACATACACGAGTGCATGGATTGTGCCACCCCCAACAGAACCAAGACACTAATCTCCAAAAAAAAAAGGAAGCCAATCTGGTGGTCCCCTGCCATAAACAAACTCTACAAATAAGGAAGAAGCTGTTGCAAAAAAGAGTAAAATCCCAAGATTGGAGGAACTCCCTGGTCAGCCTCAGCAAGAAGCTGAGATCCCTCATAAAATCCTCCAAAGCCAGTTATGAAAATAAAATCATCAGTGATTCCAAAGACAACCACAAAGCATTCTACAGCTATGTCAGGAATCTCAATGGCAACACTCATATCTGCTCTGAGCTACAGCACAATGGCATTAAATATACAGAACCAACCGATATTTGCCAACATCCTGGCAGATAGGTTCAGTGCTAACTTTATCCCCCTCTCACCCTCCAAAGGGCCCATCTTAATACCAGAAGAATGCAAAGCCTCTGTAATCATGGATGAACAAGTAAAGCCCGCACTCTCCAAACCCAAGAACACAGCATCCGTGGGACCAGACAACATCCCAGTCTGCGTACTGCACGAACTACAGAACGAACTGCCACCCCACCTAAGTACCATGTTCAGTCATACCCTCACCTCAGGCTTTGTGCCTACTGAATGGTGCACAGTGATGGTTATCTCACTCCACAAAGGGGGTGCCACCACAGACCCCAAAAACTACCTCCCCATTAGCCTGACGAGCCTGGCTTGCAAGACCATGGGACATATCATCTTGGAGCTTATAAACAAAGACATAGGTAACCTCTAAACCCTGGACCCCACTCATTTTGGGTTTGTAAAAGGTAGATCATGTCTACTAAACCTGATTGACTTCTTTTAAGCAGTCACTAGAGCCGTAGATGAGGGCAAGGTAGTGCACACAGCCTATCTTGACCTCACCAAGGCTTTCGTTACCATCCCCCACTCTAGAATTATAGATAAACTCACTAAACTGGGCATAAATCCCTATGTCATAAGATGGGTGGCCAACTGGCTCACTGACTGAACCCACACATTAAAAGTAGCTGACTCCAAGTCTGACTTGAGACCAGTGATGAGTGGAGTACCACAGGGTTCAGTTCTGGGTCCCCTCCTGTTTGGCATCTACTTCTCTGTAGCACAGGCCAACACAGAAGGTCTTTGGCTAACAAAGTTCTCAGATGACTGCAAACTGGGAGCCATAATAGAATCACCTAATGATGTAGACATTCTACAAAAGGGCCTCACAGAGACAGATGCTTGGTGTCAAAGTCATGGCCTCAAGCTCAATGCCAAAAGGTACATTGTCATCCCCTTTGGGAAAAACTCGGTACCCATGTACTACCACATAGGCGGTGGCTCACTAAACACTGAAAGTGTGATAGGAGACCTTGGGACACAGGTAGACAGTAGTCTCTCCTTTGATAACCACATCATCGCAGTAGTCAGGAAATCTTTCTTTGTGGCACACCATCACAAAAGGGTTCTCCTCTAGAAAAAAGGAGGTCATTGTTACTCTCTACTCATCCCTCATCAGACCCATTATAGAGTACAATGTCCCGTTTGGCATGTATCTCACAAGACACCTACAACAATTGGAAAGGCCACAGAAATACCTCAGTAAGAGGATTACTGGCCTCAAACAGATGCCATACACAGACCGTCTCAAAAAACTCCAGCTCTACTCCGTCGCATATTTCGTACTTAGAGGCGATCTCTGCCTAACATATAAAGCTATGTCAAACCCAGAGCTGTTGGACATACTACACTTAAAGAAATCCCAGTCTCTCCGAACGATATACTCTAGGGGCCTAAACCTTGTCACCACAATAAACAGAACATGCTGGAGGGATAGATTCCTGTCCCAGAGACTTCCCATACTCTGGAACAAACTACCCATCCATGTCAAGCAAAGCTCCTCATTGGGCCTCTAAGAAAAATCTTGACAACTGGATGGGAAATAGAAAATTCACACTGGGAATCACTTCTGTGTCACTGCTTGACAGGGGCACAGGAAAAAAAATTTCTTGGGTGACGAATGCCAGGGAACCTTTTTGGCTAGGCTTATATAGGCCCCAGGGTCGATAGGTTAGTACCTATCTATGAACCTATACAAATGGCAGACAGGAAGAGAATGCACATTATAGTGTTTATTTCCATTTCTCTGCTTCACATCTGCTATGTTAATCACCATATATAGTGCAGCAATTGGTACTGCACTCCAGTGCAATCCATTGAAAAGACTTGTGTTTACACTTTTGTACTGTTTTCCTCCCACTGTGGCCCAATGGTTAAGTGGAAATTTGCATTGTACTTTGCTGTAACATATCCTAAAGCATCGTAAAGCATAAATGAAATATCAGCCAGCACACACATAAATGTACTTCATACAAAAATACACTGACATCATAATGCTACAACCTGAGATATAAAGGCCCAAATTCCAAAAGATTTGTTCTCAGTGTAAGTGACCACATACACTGAAAATAGGTGTTTTAGAATCTGGACCCCATAGTAAGGCTGTTTATATAAAGACCTTGCACCAAATTAAGTCACTTACACAGAGAGCAGGGTCTTTCAGTATTAGGGCAGACTTAAACTGATAGCAACCATTTTGCAATCTGGCTCATTGTCTCTCTGTGGCTGTACAAAACGTTGCCTTTCAAAAACAAATCTACACAACACAGCATGCATAACATGACAGATATCTTACAAAAATCCACACAGATGTCTTTTTTGAATCAAACTTGCCACTTCTGTCAGTATACATTCTTTAACATGTTCACACGTCTGCTCGGCTCTTCCCTTCTCTTCTAGTACCCTGAAATTATGCTTGCAACCTGTGAATGTTTAGTTTGGATTATATGTCAGAATTTACTGTATTTTAATATTTGTATACCACTATTCATTTGCTGTAAGACTTTATAAAATTGCAAATTTTTGCTTTTTATTTGCTGTTGTATATATTGTCTCTTCCTTTAACAGCCACTCCAATGAAAATATTATCAGTGTATTTCTGAAGTTGCTAGGTATTTCAATAAAAACAAGAACACAGAAATAGTAAACAACAAAAGCACTTACATTGTCTTTAGGTAGTGCTAATTAAAAGAGCCATAGCCACAGACAGGAGGAACAGTTAATGCAGAAGAAAAGTGTGTGGAGATTTTTTTTCTTTTTAAGTAGAGAAAGTCTGGCAATGAATTGAAACTGCTGATGGTTCCCGGCAGGCTGCTAAAATCTGATTACAGAGGAAGATTTATGAAAACTGCTCTGGGCAGTGAGATGGAATTTTTTTCTTCTTTCTTTTTTTATGTACACATTTGTGGAAATGAGCAGCTTGCACAAAGACTGTTTTTCAAATGAATAATAAAAGTTTTCAGAGGTTTTCAAAGTTTTTTATTCCAAATTTGAGACTTATATTGAAACTCCATTTTAAACTATGCAAATGTATTCAAATTTTGCAGGCATAAAAGATTATACAAGAAACAAAGTGTTAGCTATGTAGCTCTCTTACAGTATCTGGCCTTTTAACACAAACTCAAAATGCATATCTCAGCTGTCTTTTGCTGAGAAACATTCTATAGCTCAGTTTAGTGATGGGAGATATTTAGAAAGAATCAAAACATGACAGTGCTGTGATAAACAACAATATATAGGTGGCACAGTATGTGTTGATGAGACTTAGGCATATATAAATAGCTGACATGGTTGAAACAGTGCCTTATGACAAAAAAGTGCAACCACACAACAATATGCATCTAATTTTGTATTACGAATGGGAAGAAAAGGGGTGCTACAACAGTCGGAAAGAGAAAGAGAAAGAGTGAATAGGGTGATGCACAGAAGGATGAAGGGAATGGTGGTGTGGTGATGGGGAAGGAGGATATTCTGTTTTTAGACAGATGCGCTTATTTTGAGAAGAAGGGTAGGGGGAATGAAAGCATGGAGAAGTTACGGGTAGGAAGGAGTGTATAAATGTGGCATCAGGGGCAGGCACAGAAATACATAAAACAAACAAAAAATGATGAGAAAGATAGTGATAGAAAAGGGGGGCCACAATGGAGAACTGCAAACAGATGGAGAATGGACAACTAGTGATGGGGAGAATTGGGCAAGAAACAAGAAGGATGAGTCTCTCATACACACACACACACACACACACACACACACACACACACACACACACACACAGAAGGGAGAGTAAGGCCATGACTGGAGATAGGGTCAGGTGGTGACAGCCAGTCAAACTATCCCAGAGTCACCTAGATGGCTGACATTCAGGGTGGGCTATGCTGCTGATGGCTTGATAGTGAAGATCAAGTGGCTACATTACCATACCAGTCACATGCTGAGGTGCTCCAGTTTACTGAGACACTGGTCTACCTCAGCCATCAGCAGCCACCACACCTCATGCTAGGAAACCCTGGGGGGCCCCTCTATCAATCTGTCTGATGTAGAGGCATCTATGCCACCTATTGAAGATGCAGCATCAGGGCCACCAGTTCACCATTCATTGGATGACCTTTGCCACACTGCAGAGAAGCAGGCCCTAGGCTGCGGTGGCCAGTGCAGGAAGTGATGGCTGCTGCCACATTGCTCCCTGCTGCACAGCTGATCCTGAAGATAAAATGAAAATACATGGAGAAAAAAACAACAAAATTAAAAGGAAAATATAACAGAAAGAGAAAAGGCCATATATACAATGGTCAATACGATGTGGTGCACTTCATTAAAGTAGGCTCTGGAAGTAGAAAAAATATTAACCAAAGCAGTATATATCAATGCCTGGGGAATACATATTATATGATATATGGCGAAAGCCAACACATTCTGGCTAGGTATATAGATGCCCTCAGGCAGATAGCCTAGTACTTACCTGTGAACATATGACTGAGGATAACACTAGGCATATGAATGGCAGTGTGACTATCACAGGTGTGCAGGGCAGTAGCATATTCTACGGATGAAAACCATTGTGCATGACCAATGAACAATGAGGCAATGATGATATAATTAAACTGAACAAGCAAAATGCTCAAGGTTGTGGAAAATGGGGTAAGCAGAGTTGTCATACACACTATGGCAAATGCAGGGAGCAACAGTACAAGTTAGGACAGTTGCACAGTTAACATGCCTAAAACTACCAATCCTTCTATAACAGTCAAAAGAAAAAATGACTCACTGCAGTAATATGCAGGTTCAGTATAACTGTTATACACATGACAAATTCATGGATAACTGGTGCAGTGAAGGACATTAGAATACTACAAATGAATTAAAATAACATAGTACAGTGTCAGTGAACAATTAGGCAATGATTAAGTCTTAAACTGGAAAACAAAAGGTCACTGCGGTGGTAGTAGGTTAATCACAAACACAGTCATAGCAACAATACTGTCCACCTGTAGAGTCTGGCCTGCCTCCTCATTAAAGTTATCCTGTTCATTGCAATTTTATCCTCCACTGCAAAATAGAAATAAAACATTAGGAACCACAGCATACCCCTGAAAACAGAATGCAGGTATACCTCTCCATTCAGGCATACTGCACAATGCCTCAGCAAAAATAAAGTAAATAAAATAAAATCTTACTGTAGTAAGAAGTCTATCTCTAACCTCTACTTCTCATTGTTGGTGGTGGTGGTGCAGGGGTGGGTTGCCTCTGTAGATTGCTATATTTTTGCTGGCACTGGTAGACAGAGTTGGCTATAGATTTCATAGACTAGTACTAGGCTAATTGCTCTCTGCAAGCCATTTTAAGTCTAGCCAATTATCCCTTGTGAGACTCAAACCCTGCACCTTGTGTTCATAAGGCAAACACCTTAACCATTAGGCCACCCTCCCAACCCTTAGAAATTTAGTACTAGGCTAACTGCCCTTGCGAGCCATTTTAAGCCTAGTCAGTTATCCCCTGTGAGATTCAAACCCTGTACCTTGTGTTTGTAAGGCAAACACCTTAACCATTAGGCCACCCTCTTTAAACAGGGGACCTTCATAGTTGTCTCTCAGCAGGTGCCACCTGTGTTGCTTATGCAGTAGTTGCAAAAAGATTTTTTTATCTCCTTGTTGCACCATGCAGGAGCCCTGCCAGACTTAGATCCTGCTGAAGCCATGTACACTTATCAGGTCAAGTCCAGGAGTGAAAATGATAGCTGGAGTACACTGTCAAATGTCACACACACACACACACACACACACACACACACACACACACACACACACACACACACACACACACCATGTAACATGCATTGATAGGCAGCACAGTAACATGAGGCCCATCTTTGGCAGAATAATGCATGTGGTCAATAGTGTAGGGGAATATGGCAGCTGTATAGCCAGGCTCAACACACACACATATCCTACATGGCCTATGTGTCCAAGCACGGATATAATGGTCAGGTAGAAATGAACCAGTAATGGTAAATAGTCTGAAATCTACAACTGTTAATCTGTGAATGTTATCTGTGAACTGCTACTATATATATCAACAAGTAATTGTAATGTAAGAGGTCCTACAAGTAAAAATGCATGCAACTCCTAAATTTCAGGACACTGCTCATCTAATCAAATGAGATAATGTTTTGCGGGTCACTGTCAAGTGTATGAAATACTTGATGCATAAGACTTTAAGTATGATATTCAAATGCTACCTGACCAAAAAGATCCCAAAGATAATTGTTTTAATTTAATTTCTGAGCTTTGAATCTGAATGGCATAGCTCATTTCCAGTGCTGTACACAGCTAATGTGTCAGCTATACAAAGCAACCAGCATCAGCCAAGGATGGTAATGAAGAACTTAGGAAGAAATGGTATTAAATTTAACTGAATACATACTAAAGAGTAGTGAAACAAAGTACAGTTGTGTACCTACCATAAATGTAGATGTTCGAGTGTATTCACTTTTGCAGTCATTACAGTTGGGTTATCCTGCTGGCAGGCTACCCGCAGCCGGCCTGAATTCCAAAGTCTAGGTCCGGCGTCGGTTGCTGTCACCTCCTCCCTGACGTCAGTGCACCAGGGGTATAAAAGATGCAGCCGATGCCATTTTCTTCAGTTTTTCTTGCCCCAGATGTCAGGTGCCCCCAAAAGGGTAGGCTAAAAATATGTCAAAAAAGCATGCATGCACCAAGTAAAAAGTTTCCATCATCTACAAGCAAATACACCACATAGATTGTATAGAATATAGAAGTATAGATAAGGTCCAGCAAAGATAAAGGGGATGGTGGGTGAGTAACCTGGACTGCAACAGTGAATACACTCGAACATCTACATTTATGGTAGGTACACAACTGTACTATGTTCATCGTGTTTCACTGTTGCAGCCATTACAATTGGGTTGAATCCCAAAGCTAAGGTTGGGAGGCTGGAACTAAATAGAATTAGGAGCGGCTATGAGACCCTGCAGTACTGCAGTGGCAAAGCCTGCCCTGGATTTGGAGTAGAGTGGTAACTGGTAGTGCTTTGTAAAAGTGTGCACTGAACTCCAGGTTGTAGCTTCTAAAATGTCCTTGGTTGGCACTTCTCTGAGGAAGGCTGCTGAAGTGGCTGCTGCTCTGGTTGAATGTGGTCTAATGCCCTTAGGCACTGATTTGCCATGTTGTGAATAGCATAAACGAATGCAGTGATCTATCCACTTTGAAATCATCTGCTTTGAGATAGCCTTTCCTTGTGATCCTGCAGCATATGTTACCAGTAATTGCTCAGTCTGTCTGAAAGCTTTGGTTCTGTCCAAGTAGAAGCTCAGCTGTCTGTGTATGTCCAAAGAATGCAGAAGTCTCTCACCCTTATTCTGTGGGTTTGGATAAAAGGTAGGCAAATGAATAGTTTGGTTGAGGGCCACACTGGACACTACCTTAGGCATAAATGTGGGGTTTGTCCTTAGAGAAACCCTATCTGGATGGAAAATGATAAAAGGTTCCACAGCCATGAGTGCCTGTAGCTCTGAGACTTGTCTTGCAGAGATTATTGCTAGGAGCAAAGCTGTTTTTCATGATAAAAATTTTATACCAGCTGTAGCGGCTGGCTAAAAAGGAGGCAGAGTGAGTTTTTCCAAGACGTAATTGAGGTCCCATGCAGGTATTGGTGATCTCCTTGGAGGCCGTAAGTTTTTGGCTCCTCTGAGGTACTACCTTAATAAAGGATGAGAAAAAAATAGGTGGCTCTGTACTGAAATGAGCTGAAATGGCAGAGGCATGAATCTTAATTGATGAAAAGGATAGGCCTTTGTCCAGCATCTCAGTTAAATATTGCAAAATCTGAGGGATATTTGGTACAATCATGTCAATTCCTTGTGCCTGGTTCCAAGCAGAGAATCTCTTCCATTTTTCTGCATAAGATTTTCGGGTACTGGGCCTCCTGGCCTCCAAGATAACATCCATCACTGCTTTAGAGAGAGGTGTGTTTTGAAAAGGTACATTATCTGCCATGCTGCCAGATTTAAGGTCCTGAGATGGCTGTGCAGGATCTGATTGTTTTGTTGGGTCAGTAAGTGAGGAATTTGAGGTAATGTCCATGCTGGGCATTGAGTCAAGTTCCTTAGGATTGGGTACCAGTGCTGGTGGGGCCAGTCTGGGGCAATCAGTATAATTTTTGGCTTCTCTTGTCTGACCTTTAGGAGTACCTTGGGGAGGAGAGGCAGTGGAGGAAAGGCATATACTGTTAAGTTTTTCCAGCTGAAAGATAAAGCATCCACTTTCCATGCTTGCTTGTGATAAGTCCTTGTGCAGAATTTCTGTAGTTGGCAGTTGTAAGGGGAGGCAAATAGATCTATGTCCAGGCATCCCCAATTCCTTGTTACCATGTTGAAGACTTGTGGATCCAATTTTCACTCGTGGGGATCCATGAGGTTTCTGCTTAGTTCATCTGCCAGAGTATTTATCTTTCCTGGCAGGAATTGTGCTTGCAGATGTACTTGGTAAGTCAATGCTGTGTCCCACAAAGTCATGGTTTGTCTGCAAAGGGGGTAGGAATGCATGCCCCCCTGCTTGTTTATGTACCACATGACTGTAGTATTGTCCGTCTTTATCAGTAGTTGTCCTGGATGAAGTAGATCCTTGAAGGCTGTCAGGGCATTTTGAACAGCTAGCATCTCTTTTTGATTGATATGTAGATGCATTTGGATTGTGGACCATGTACCCTGAATACATCTTCCTGCCATGTGGGCCCCCAGGCATAATCTGATGCATCTGTTGTCAATGTCTGCCTGGCTGGGGGTATAGTGAATGGCTGCCGCTTGTTGTGGTGACAGGCCTTTGCCCACCATCGAAACTCCTGTTGCAGACAGGGAATGAGTGTAATTATTGTTTCCAGGCTTTGGCAATGTTGAGTCCAAACACTTTTTAGATACCATTGTAGTTTCCTCATATGCAGTCTTGCATATGGAATTAGCAGAATGCAGGATGCCATGAAGCCCAAAGCCTGCAGAATTTTTCTTTCAGTTAACTGGGTCTTTGTTGCCAACCTTTTGAAATAAGTAGTCAGTTGCCTTTGTTTGTCTTGCGTTAGATAAGCCATCTGGGCAGTTGTATTTAAGCTTGCACCCAGGAATATTATCTCTTGAGAGGGTACTAGTTTTGATTTCTTTACATTTACTGTGTACCCTAGGCATGTTAGTAATCTTTTTACAAACGCCAGATGCTGTAGTAGTATGTCCTTGTTCTCTGCTTGAATAAGGCAGTCATCCAAGTAAGGATATATTTGTATTCCTCTTTGTCTGCAAAATGCAATTACTGGTGCCAGGCATTTTGTGAAGACCCTGGGTGCAGTAGATAAGCCAAAGGGCAGTGCAGAGAATGGTAGTGCATTGAGCCAGCTATGAATCTGAGGTATCTTCTGCATGATTGTCTGATTGGGACATGCAGGTATGCCTCTTTTAGGTCTAAAGTTACAAGCCAAGCCTTCGTGCCCAGCATGGGCAGAAGCTGCTGCAGAGTCAACATTTTGAATTTTGGAATATCCAGGTATGTGTTTAGAATAGATAGGTCCAGTACTGGCCTCCAGGCTTTGTCCTTTCTGGGCACCAAGAAAAGTCTTGAGTAAAATCCTTGTCCCTGCTCTTGCTGTGGTACTTGCTGAATGGCCCTCATGTCCCTGAGGGATGACACTTGCTTTTGTGCCTCTGCCCATTGATTTTTTGGCAGGTCTGGCATACTGTTTGCCCTTGGCAGGGTGTGAAAGTGGAACCTGTAACCTTGTGATACTATGTTCAAGACCCATTTGTCCTGGGTGATTAGGTGCCAGTTTTGAGAAAAAAGTGCTAGTTTTCCCCCTAAAGGAGCTGCCAGAAGATAAGTGCTTGGCGCTGGCAGGGAGAAGTCATTGGGACTGCTTTCTGTATGGTTGTGACTTGTCTTCTCCGCTTTTGGAGGTAGGAGCACCCCATTGTTTAGACCTGAATGAGCCTTGGGGCTGGGATCTACCTCTAGGGCGTCTGTATCTGCCTCTTTGTGGCCTGTCTAACACTGGAAAGAACCAATTCTTTGTAGGCCAGTGTCTGCTAAATCTTGGAGGCTGTACCTGTAAGAAATCCTTGACTGTTTGCATAGATTTGGCTTTGTCCTCCATTTTCTTCAACACCTCTTCTGGTTTAACACAAAACAAGGTATCATGCTGCAATGGAGCATCTAATAATTTTGCTTTAACATGATCAGGCAGATTCTGTTCCTTTAACCAAGCATGCCTCCTAATGACAGAACCCGTAACAGCGGCCCTGCAGGAGGCCTCCAAAGAATCAAAGCCACATTGTAAAGTATGCTTTCCAACTTGTTCAGCTGCATGCAATAAATCCTGCATTTCTTTATTTTCTGCACATTCAGAATTTGTCAACATTTTCTGTTTAAGCAGTGACATAATGTATTGCTGATATTTAAGCATATGAAACTGACAATTTAAAGCCCTTATAGCCAAGGTAGCAGAAGTGTAAATCTTTTTTCCTCATCTGTCCAGTGCCCTAGAATCTTTGTCAGAGGGGGTAGGGTTTTTGCAGTGGAAGCCTTGACCCCCTTGGGACCCTGAGAGATAGTCTCTGGGTCAGCAGCAGGGTTTTTAAAAATAAATTTATGGGAGTCTGGAACCCTGTAGTATCTGTCTGGCTTAACAGGAGCAGGAGGTAAGGAGTCAGGAGTCAGACTGGACTCTGAAAATACATCATCTACAATGTCTAGCACAGGTGGGATAGCAAGGGGCCTGTGCTGAGGCAGTAAAAGAAAGTCTCTGTGCCTTTTCTTAGATTCTGAATAATCTTGGCTCTCCCAGTGGAAATTCTCCCTCATGGTATGCAGTGTTTCCCCAAAAGAATAATCCTCAGGAGGAGAAGCTGAGGGGATAGATTCTTCATCTTCAGAGTCCTCATAAGGAGGAAGAGAGCATTCCTGATCAAAAGAAGAATCAGATGAAATGGAAACCTGATCTGAAGATTCATCTCTTGCCTAGGCCTCTTGTCAGGAGGGGGATGAGAACCCCTGATCAAAGTAATCAGGTCTTCAGCCATTTTGAGCATCTGTTTTTTAGGCATGGAGGCCTGTCCATGGGCCTGTTGTACTTGTTTCTTTGTCTTTACAGCTGCTTTAGTCTTTGCCTTTGAAGCTGAAGTCGTTTTAACATATAATTGTGTAGGCCTGAAAACACCCTCAGAAGCCGATGCCTGCTCAGCGGCTCCAGACCCATCTGAGGGAATGGTTTCCGAAGGTCCAATACCATGAGTTTCTGTAGGTCTTGTCGACTCCACGTGGGAGTCAGTATCGACCTGCGGCTCTAAAGTAGCGGTCGTCAGGGGCTACGAAAGCACCTCACTGAGAACCGGCGACAGGCCTAGAAGAAGCCTCATCGTCGGTTTTGGACATCGGATGCCTGAACTTTTCTTTTTCTTTGCATTTTTTATAAACTCCGGTAGTCAGCTGTTCCGATGGCATTATATAATTAAATCTTCTGCCAAAGTAATGAAATGCAAAATCGTACCGACGCTTAATAGTGCGTTGGTTAAATCTAGCACAAAACCGACTACTAGCAATGTCGTGGTCAGGGCCTAGGCAAGGAATGCAGTAAGAATGAAAATCCTTATGAGGTATTTGCTTCCCACAAGAAATACAATTATTAACTTTTTCTGACATCGGTCTGGAGCAAGAAAAAAGCTTCCCCAATGGGGTACTTAGCTTTTAATGAAGACTTTGGATCTGAAATTCGAACTTGAAAACCTCAGGAGTCGGCCGACCGGCACTTGCAAACTGCTTTTGCTTCGGGCACCGCGTGGCAAGAAAGACTGGAGAAAATGGTGTTGGCTGCATCTTTTATACCCCTGGCGCACTGACGTCAGGGAGGAGGCTACAGCAACCGACGCCTGACCTAGACTTTGGAATTCAGGCCGACTGCGGGTAGCCTACCAGCAGGATAACCCAATTGTAATGACTGCAACAGTGAAACACAATGAACATCACAGTGGTCTAAATACATAAGTAGAGCCCAATTACTAAATGCCATGCACAGTACAGAATTATTCTCAGTGGCAGTAAACACAAAATGTCAACTGTAACTATAAAAATTTGGCCATGATAAATGCTTGAAGATTGTTAGGAAATGTTGAAACATAGAAAGAGCAGTGGAGAGGTAAAAGAAATGAACAAAACAAATCTGCAAACAGATATGTATAATATATTCATTTGCTTAAAATGCAATTGCTAGGAGGTGTAGCATAAGCTCCCTTTTTCTAGGGAAGACTTCATTTTACAGCAATCAACAAGAACTGCAGTAAGTGAATGGTTGGGGCATTCATATTGTGATGTCCCCTCTCTAGGCCAGTAATCAAGGAGCTTGAATCCTCACCACTGACACTGAAGAGGGACGTTCACTTAGAATACAAATGGATACACTCAGTATTTCCAAATGCAGACCTCTCTGCATCAAGCACAATTTCCCTTGAGAGCACACAGGGAACACACTCAACCCAGGGTCTGAGCTTCTGTCTCTCTCTCTGTCTCTTCCTCGGTCCCCAGTAAGGCTCTCCACTTGCACAGCTGTAGGGTTAAGTCCTCAGCAAAGTGTCCAAGTCAAGTTCACTAGCACCCTCTCTGTGAAACCAGTGCTTCATGTTCCTGCTCCAAGTAGCTGACACACACACTCTTTCAGATTTAATTTTCACACACACACACACACACACACACACACACACACACACACACACCTGGGAAAGGCTGGCATAGATTACCCACTCTACCAAATTTGCCCAGACTATAAGCTAGATTCACTGCTACCAGTCAATTACTATAAGGCTCCTAAAAGAGTATGCAATTATACTGAGTGAAGTGAAGTTAATATTAATATGCATGGTAGTTTGACCAAGCAGTAAGGTTTTCAGGAGTGGCCACAGTGTTACCAATAGATATAAGTACTCTCAATGGTTAATACATTTTCTAAAAGACCAGCCACAATTTTCTTCTTTTGGCTTTTCCCGGTTAGGGGTCACCACAGTGGATCACCTATCTCTTGCTGTGAGGCGGCAACGCTAACCGCTGCACCACCATGGCCGCCCGAAAGGACCAGCCACAATGAAAAGTTTAAATATATTTAATAATAAATAAAAGAACATGAAAATATGAAATATCTATTTACAGTAAACACCAGAGTTTCAGACACAGGAAATATCAAAACAACACAGATGAATAGATTCATACAGATACAAAAAAAAGTACTTAGCTAATCTCACTATATTTTCCTGACTAATCTAAAGAGTTAGTATTCCCTCGTTCAGTTACTAAAGCAAGGCAAGATGAAGTAGGTGAGGGATCCTTCTATGTCAGGTTCCAAGAAACAGACTTCTCCAGAGACTTCAGTCTCCTCTAATATTAAAACATTATTTCTGTACAGAAAGACATGACTTACATCTGGTCATCTGACTTCTGGTTCCCATGCAAACCTCCCCCCCTATTGCTAAAAGCTGTTAGGTTTTATCACGTAGGTGTCAATAATACACACACACACAAACACAGCCTTGCTAAGATCTGCTGCAGCTCCTGGAAGTCATAAAATAATTTCAAACTTCTACCATTTTAGAGTAATGATTATTTCACCCTAATGACAATGCAAGAAGCTTCCTAGTACAGATTTTTTGTCTTTGGCTATATTCAAAACTATCAGATGACATATTTATGGCCTAGGCCCAGTCATTTATTTGTTTTACTATTTCTCAAAGTCGGATGGATTGAGATTAACCTCTTCTCTTCCAGTATCCACTGTTACAATATATACATTTAAACAGTGTAATTTTGTATGTATATATTGTATTCTATGGATGGTATTCTACACTATCCATAGCATTTATTAACAGTGTGATTTCTGTATGTTTGTTTTGTACTCTATGTATTGCATTCTATTGTAAGTTAAACACATAGAGGTGATTGACTCCTTCCCCTGCTATCTTCCCCCTGCTATCTTGTACTTTCCTTGTCTCAGTTTGTAAATACTGTACACAGTGAAAGAATTCAAAACCAATTCAATGAATAAATCCACAAAAATGAGTGTAGAGGAGGCAGGCCACTTCTTAAAACCACCAAGCACGTTTTTTTTTATTTAATAAACAATAAAATATATAAGCACTTTCATCTCAATATTCCAAAATTACAGAGACTTCATCAGATACAAATTTTAAAACAGCCCAGTTTGTTTTAAACCCTGTAAGGATGACATCATATCCTGAAACAGAAAATACAAAGAAAGGCAAAGACAAACTGTAAAACCAAAAACCAAAGGCAGGAACCACGAGGCAGCACCAGTTAGAAAAAAGTTTAATCCGATTAAGCGCTTTTCGTTTGTCAACATGTACAAACTTCTTCAGATAAAAGACACCACAAACAAATAGTTTAAATAGTCAATCAATTGATTCTCAATTAATCAATTATGCCTCTTAAAAAAATAGGATCCCATTAAGTACATCAGAAACATTGTGAACACTGAGTACTTTTAAAACCAGTGTATAATACCGCTGAATTCACATAAGTCAAATGTAAACATTTCTTCATACAACAAAAACAAGCATAACAAATAAAAAGAACTATTTGTAACAGTAGGAACTATTAAAAATAAACTTAATAAAAATAAAACTATTAGCTTTATGTAAAGCACTGCAACCTCTAGGTGCTTTTAAAACAACTAGGGAATTTTATCTAGTAAGACTCTTAAGCTTAAGGATGCTACTAATTGAGCATCCTTCATTCAAGCCTGGCACACTATATGCGTTTAATCTAATCTGCCATTCCAACTCCAGTTCTTCTAACTTTAAAGGGGTTGGACCACCTCTAGGGTTCTGGAACACTTGGTCGATAATAAGAAATTTAAAAGTGTGATTAGGATATAGTGAAATGTGTTTAACTAGTGCGTTCTCAAGCTTCTGTTTTCTAATCGCATAAATATGTTCATAAATACGGTCACGTAAACGCCTCTCAGTTTTGCCTACGTAGTAGGCTGGACAAGACTGACACTGAGCTAAATAAATCACCATTCTGGAATTACAGTTCACTCTAATCCTCAAAGTATACTGGTGGTCAAGAATTTAACATGATTGTTAAAATTTTAACAACTTGATTAAGAACTCTATAGAAGAGTTGTATATAGAGGGAATATTGACACAGAACACCTTTAATTATCTATCAACAGTGTATCCCAGATTTCCATGTATGTTTGGTATTCCAAAAACACACAAGGATTTAAACAACCCCCCTATGAGGCCCCTTGTTGATGGTAGGGGTTCTCCCACCTACCCTTGCGTGAAATTCGTGGATGCTATCCTTCAGAAATATCTGGTAAAAATTACCCAGATATGTAAAGATTCTTGGTCATTTCTAGACAAAATTAATAAGTTTAAAGTATAATACAAGACATAACTTCCTCACTATAGATGTCAAGGACCTGTATACTTGAATTCCACACGATATTGCACTAGAGTGGGTTGATCAAACACTAAGGTTTCACGGCAGTACTAGTAACGAGTTGGATATTGTACATGAATTGTTGGACTTGGTCTTGAGCAACAATTTTTTCATGTTTGGAGGTAATTTTTACCTCCAGAAGGTCGGGGTAGCCATGGGCTCTCCATGTGGTGCCAGTGTTGCTAACATGGTTATGGCTCACTGGGAACATATTTTTGTGTTCAACAATTGTGAATTTACAGATAAGATAATTTATTATACTCGTTATTTGGACGACATTTTTATTTTACTTGATGGTGACCATACCATTAGTCAGTCACTAGTTGACTATTTTAACAACACCACATGTTTTTTGAAGTTTACTTCTACTTTCCATACTGAGTCCATCCCTTACCTTGATATTTTGCTATCTAAAGACCATACTATTCAGAAATTTACATCTACCATTTACAGGAAATCTACTTATTCCAACTCTTTTTTACACTTTTCCAGCTGCCATCCACTTTATCAAAAATGAGCAATAGTTAAAGGTCAACTGGTCAGGGCTGCACATATTACTACATTGGATAAAGATTTTCACGCTGAATGCAGACACCTGAAGAGTATGCTTATACATCGTGGATATCCTGTCCACATGCTTAACATGATTATTGAAGAAGTGACGGTCAAACGTTTAAACCATTTTTATAGATCAATCTTGGAAAGTGTGCCTATTCCACATGGTGAAACAGATAATTCTTGTCTTCAACCAGTGGTTAATTCCAACGTCTCACAGCAACCTGAGACATTGAACGTCACCTTTATTACAACTTACCAGTCTAATAGTAAGGACTGTTTTCAAGTCTTATGTAAAAACTGGGCTATATTTAAGAGTGACAACAATGTCTACCAGAAATTGGGTGACCAGCCCGTGGTGGTATATAAGAAAGCTAAGAATCTCAAAGCTTTTTTGGAACATCATCTGACAGGACAAGTTAGGACACCTGGTATGTACAAATGTCAAGCCTGTAGTTACTGTCAGTATGTTACTGAATCTAATAGATTCAAAATTCTTGACCACCAGTATACTTTGAGGGTTAGAGTGAACTGTAATTCCAGAATGGTGATTTATTTAGCTCAGTGTCAGTCTTGACCAGCCTACTACGTAGGCAAAACTGAGAGGCATTTACGTGACCGTATTTACGAACATAATTATGCGATTAGAAAACAGAAGCTTGAGAACGCACTAGTTAAACACATTTCACTATATCCTGATCACACTTTTAAATTTCATATTATCGACCAAGTGTTCCAGAACCCTAGATGTGGTCCAACCCGTTTAAAGTTAGAAGAACTGGAGTTGGAATGGCAGATTAGATTAAACGCATATAGTGTGCCAGGCTTGAATGAAGGATGCTCAATTAGTAGCGTCCTTAAGCTTAAGAGTCTTACTAGATAAAATTCCCTAGTTGTTTTAAAAGCACCTAGAGGTTGCAGTGTTTTACATGAAGCTAATAGTTTTATTTTTATTAAGTTTATTTTTAATAGTTCCTACTGTTACAAATAGTTCTTTTTATTTGTTATGCTTGTTTTTGTTGTATGAAGAAATGTTTACATTTGACTTATGTGAATTTAGCGGTATTATACACTAGTTTTAAAAGTACTCAGTGTTCACAATGTTTCTGATGTACTTAATGGGTTCCTGTTTTTTTAAGAGGCATAACTGATTCATTGAGAATCACTTGATTGACTATTTAAACTATTTGTTTGTGGTGTCTTTTATCTGAAGAAGTTTGTACATGTTGACAAACGAAAAGCGCTTAATCGAATTAAACTTTTTTCTAACTGGTGCTGCCTCGTGGTTCCTGCTTTTGGTTTTTGGTTTTACAGTATATCCTGAAACAGACTTAAAAAGTTTAAAGCAACAGTATGTCCTAAAACAAAGTCAGATAGCAGCAGTATTCAAGTTCAAAATATATTATATATCATGGATATTTAAAAAAAATTTAAACAATGTAATAAAACCAATCCATTTAATATAATATAATTAAATATAGCATCCTATTACCCCAGTAAATGTGTTAATAAAAGATAAACAAATAAAATTGTAAAACAGTACAAATAATGAAAGGTAAATGAACAGGTTCTACTGGGAATTGAACCCAGAACCTTTACGTATGAAGCAAGTGTAATAACCACTACACTATTACCTTCACATACCCTATTACAAGTTCAATGTCTTATAAGGGCTTTTAAATTTAAAAGGCTACTAATAGACTTCTTTCTGTAATAAACAGGATGCTGCCCTGTGCATATGCTAGTTTAAATATAAACAGTACAATTCACAGATTCATCATCTCATGCTTAAAGCAATACACTCTCCCGGCCCCTTACATAGGTAGATGTAGCCTGTGGAGACATCAGTGTTTGCTCTCATTCATAGTTCTAGCACCTTTACTCTTGTGCTTTTGTGGATTTCACCAGTGCTTGTCACCATCCATATTACTAATGCTTGTGTTATTTCTGCTCGATAGCCCTTCTTTCCACATGAAGGGTGAAAAAAAAAAAATCAAATGGGGTCATTTTCTGCTTACTAATTTCATATAAAACTTGACATCAAAATCTATAAAAATGTGTTGTGTAATCTGACACTGTAGCTAGGGAAGTATAGTTACATTTTGTTATTACTTTTAGGCATTGTATCCTCTACATAGTAAATATTTACAGTCTGTTGGCTTATAAGTAAATGTTTTCTTAGAAATACACGTTTTGAACAATGTTCGGATTCTGAGCTTACATTCTCAGTGAACATTGCAGCTGTTATACAGAATATTCTTTTTAATCTTCTGGACTAGACTGTGGTTGAAAGCTGTCAGACATAACCAGTAAACATACCCAGTCACTTAGAGAAAAATAAATAAATTGAATAACATAAATGTCGAGATCTTCTACAAAAAGTAAACTCTTAATATGGAGGCACAATACACGTGGAGATAGCTCAAAGGTTGTAGTCTTAGTTCAGATAATGGCCTGGTATTTCTGAAGTAGAATAATATAGGGTTTCATAATTAAAGTATATAAAGGGTATTATAAACCTGAAGAGGGGTATTCCAAAAGCTACAGATATAATCTAGAACTTGGGTCTGAACACAGCTGATATTACATTGAAATAGCATGTGATGCAACAGAGCTCACTCTACCAAATTTTTAATTATAGCCATTCATTTTAATGACAGCATGCCTCTATACTTTGCTCAATAATTCTGTACAAATACAAAAATAGTGGGAGGAAAAGGTCCCCAAAGGGGTATTTTTTAAATATTACTCAAATTCACGTAACGTTAATTGAGCACTAGGTGTAGTATCGACATACATTTTTTGAATAACGATATGAGACTAAAATGAAGTTATTCGTGATTGACTGTAGTCCTCAGTTATTTGCAAAAAAATATTAACTTTATTGAGGGGAAAGAGAAAAAATATGAGGCAAAATCAGAAATATTCTGCAAACTCGAGGACTTTTGAAGATTATAAATGATAGCTCCAGGAGAACTATAGGTGATCATGGAGTTTAACTGTATGCTGCTGTCTGTGTAATGATGTCTAGTTCTAAGCTTTGCTGATTGTGTCAACCATGTTTGTGCGTTCACTTCCACAACCACAAGGCAATGGCTACTCTGCTACCATGGCATATTAATTTCTGTTCTAAGTAGCTGAAATGAGCCTTATATTCAGAAACACCTCTCAGCGAGCAATAAACAGTCATAGCACTGGGCTTTAAATATCAATCAGATACAAAGAAAGAACACCACTGCTTCATTTATCAAAACAGAAACATTTTCAGCTTCTAGACAATATAATAAGAATCTATGCACATGCTAAGTTCAGTTATTTAACAGTGTAGGTGCCCTTAAATAGGTTTACATTTGATTCTACATTTGGTTTAAACTTCATCTAGTCATAAAAATTTTTATACAATTTTTTCACAGAGAAGTGAAATGAGATCTGCTTGCACACTCCCACAACACTGTATATGCAAGCTGACAGTCTACCTTTTTGTAGGTGCTGGCAAATTAGAATTTAATGACTGAACAAACATTCACTTTACTGCAAACTATTTCACCGTGAAAGTTATCTGTTTTGTAAGCAGAGCCGTGAGAGACAGTGTGGGGTGCATAATCCCCTCCCCATAAAACACTTGAAATTCTTTATGTAAATTATATTTTTCTAAAGAGCTATGATACAATACGTGAAACTATCATACTGTCAACTAAACGATGTTTCTACCATTTGATTCCATTACATGTCATTCAAACTCGTCATCAGGGCAACCTACATGCAGTTGACTAAATCATAGCATTTGAGATGTATATTCAAATTGTCCATTGAATCTGATCTGGTTTAGACACTATGAGCAAAATCCTTATTTCTGCTGTAGAGAAAGAGTACAAGATACATCCAGTTAGTTGTTCACCTTGTCCCAGCTTTTAGAAAACATATTTTATGTTGCATAAATCACTTTCATACTTCTCACTGGTATTGTCTGCATGTTTGATGGATATGAACTTAGAACACATGTATTTATCTACTTATAAATTCAATTTGTTTAGTGAGATAGTGTAGCTTGTTAAACTGCCCCTTTTCATCATAGGCCAGAGTTGAAAAGCTCTACACTAACAGTTTGTGATGAGGTAAAACAGATAATCAAGAAACATAATAGTACCACAGTATTTTAAGTCACTGTAAGACAAAAACACAGTGAAGTACAAAAGACACATCATTATAAACAATAAAAAGATCAAGCCATGTATAGTACTTAGTTATAATAAGACATATCTGCTTTCGGTTTAAAAAAATTTTAAAGTTATAGGCAAAAAAAAATGGGCAGTAACAGACAGAATAGGAGAGCAGCAGAAAAGAGTTTAACAGAAGGTATAGAGAAAGTTAAGAAAACATTCATAAGTAGTAGTAAAGAAGAGTAACCTTGTGAGTAAAACTGAGTAGAAGTAACTGGATGTAAGAACAAAGGACAAAAACATTGGTAGAAGAAAACAAGTGAGGACTAGTTAAGTAGTAGAGGTTTTTATGTTTGCAGTTACCTACATCAGCTATGGAAAGATGGACAGTACAACAGAGGATGGAACTTAAGTCATGGTGTAACCCATAATGGTGTGTTCCTGTAGTATCATGATATAACCTGCATGATGTTTCATGTCTGTGCTGTAACACATCAGTGCTGTGGCTTCCTTAATCCCACCCCTTATCTTACACAATTGCTCACAACTCTTGTCTTAAATTAAGATCTCCATAGTGATGGTGGTCACATGTGAGCATTGGGTCTGGACATTCTTAAAAAAGTGGAAACAATATAAATGTTTTATATTAGAATTGCTACTACAGTCACAGACAAACTTTGTGTCACAAGTATACATGAATGGTTTGTTTCTTAATTGAGAGAACTGGATACATCATTATGGTCAGGTGCTCTTTACTAAAAAGGGCCAGTTGTGACATCAAAATGGTTTCTTCATTACAGGAACCTGAATCATCACTCAATGTAATGTACCTTTGTTGCATTCTTTCTTATCAAAAAATGGTTTATTAAGTAAAATACAGATAATATATACTAACGTTAAGCAGTTAAGATTTGCTTGCTGTCTTCATTCTAGTATACAGAAACTTTGCAATGAAGAATACAGATAGTTTACATATACTTATTCAGCAGCCAGAGGTCTTATTTAATAGGAAATGTGTGCCTTAACTTAAACAAGACTATATTTAAGACGAAAGGAATAAGAAAAGACTTAGCAGTTATAGAAAAATAAAGATGGCACAGAAATAGAAGGACATAGAGAGTTTAAAGGAGCAAATGTGCTAAGGCAGAAATATGTGCCATGAAGGTATATTCAGGAGAAAGATAGATCTTCATACAGTTTTGAACCATTTGTAAGCAATAGATTGTAGGAAATGGATGAGGACAGAAGAGAAGGGAGTAGTTACAGAAATGTTGCGTCATTTCATAGCAGGATAAAGAAGACTGTTGTACTTAAGCATCTCATATAGAAAAGCCCACGCATTTCAGCACAACAAATGATCCACATTTATTTATTTATTTTATTTATTTCAGTTTGATTACCGGGGAAGTCCACTGGGCCAAGAAGTACTCATTTTCAGTGGAGGCCCGGGGGAGAAAAACTTCAAAGGCAGTACAATCAAAGAATACAATGCATGCGATAAAATACAAAACAGTGTCCACACCGCAAGTATACATAGTAATAACACTGTAAATGCAATTTTACAAATAGAATGTCCACACAGCAATAATACAAAGAAGAGTACCGCAAATGATAAGAAAAACACAGCAAAAGTACAAAGAAGAGCACTGCAAAAGCTAAGAAAAACAACAAAAGTTTTTTTTTTTTTTTACTGCATTTTTGTACATCATGCAAGTGTACACAATGAAAGTTACCTTATAAGCAGAAAAGGACAATCGTGATGCTAAGTGTGATCCGTGGCCATTAGCTGTGATAAACAGCCAATAAACATGCACTGTGTAGGCAACTGCCCACATGGTGCATTTTTAGAGCTCCCAACATCATACCAGAAGCCTGACATTGGCATGTCCAGCACTCTGCTTGGTTTGCTAGTGGGATCAGAAGTACACCAGCAGGCCATCCATAGGTTCCATTATTAACAAACTGGGCTTGCATCATTGGCAGGGTCATAGGTCTTCAGTGGACAAAAGGCTTACCTTGTGGACAGCAGCACTTCTGTTTGTGTTATTAAATGAAGTGATACCTATAATGCATGACACATCCCTCTTCCATACAGCTGCTTTATGGCATACAGGACTGTTTGGCACAAGCTACAGAAATAGAGGCTCCAAGAACCTTGACACTTAAGAATAATATACAATGTCCTAACTTACGAGGAACTGGTATACAAGGCAGTTTGGCACAGACACCCTTATATTTGAGAACTATACAATGGCAAGATTTAAAGATGTATCCTAAGTAATGTGTTATCTGTAAAAATAGTATACAAGTGAGATTTCAGGAAAGGAAAACATTTTTTTCAGTACTTATTACAGAGTATTATTCTAAACTGAGCTGGTGAGAGGGACATAGTAAGTATTTGTGAAATTGTATGCTGACTTGTTCCTCAAAGTATACCACTCACCTGGCATAATGCAGCCCTGACTCAGGCTGTAGCACCCCATCCTCCCCATCCCAGACAGTGACCATTTCTGTGGAGAGTACCATTGTAGTACTGCTAATACTCCTGAAGAGTTCACCATGTTATTAAAAATGAATAAAGAGATGATGGAAGGGATTCTGTCTTGGTAATAATAGCTGAGATCACTCAGCATGCTAAAAAATAAATAAAGCTAAAATGAATATGTCATGGTGTACTTTGTCAGTAAATAGCCTGATGAGTAAGGTAATAAGATAAAATGAAACACAACATTTATCCTTTGTTGACCAGGTTAGTTCCACTAGGCTAGTAGCCTCATTTCAGGGGAGACCCAATGTAGTGTTTAAACTAGCAGGGTAAATTTGGCCAACATTTATTTATTTATTTATTTATTTATTTATTTATTTGTGTGTGTGTTTGTCTTTTGTTAACTGGGTTCATCCAACTGGGCCGATGACACATTTTCAGTGGAGACCCAAGGAGAAAAGCTCCACATACAAAATATCCATGACACTAACAATAACAGTTTCATTTAGGTAATGTGAATACATAACTACATACATTTTTGCCAAATGGAAGTTAACAAACAAGTAAAAGAGATTGAACAAAATGTAGATTTGCGATAACACCAAAAATGTAAGCCATGAATACATCTTAATGATTGAACCAAGATGGAGCCAGAATCAGGTCTCTATAAATAATTTAGCACCTGGTTCTCCACGAATGTGCAGTGCAGTGCACTACTGGAGAGAGGTGGCCCCTTTCCGTCCACGTTCCGACCCAGTGATGAGCAGCGCTCCTCGCCGACCTTGTTGCCAGCTATCCCTGGCCAACTGGAGATCTGCTACACTGTGATATCATTATGTTTAGGAGAGATTCTGACTTAGAGGCATTCAGTCATAATCCCATAGATGGTAGCTTTGCACCATTGGCTCCTCAGCCAAGCATATACACCAAATGCCTGAACCTGCAATTCCTCTTGTACTGAGCAGGATTACTAATGCAACAATACATCATCAGCAGAATAAAACTAACTTGTCTCACAATGGTCTAAGCCCAGATCACGTTCCCTATTAGTGGGTGAACGATCGAATGCTTTGTGAATTCTGCTTCACAATGATAGGAAGAGCTGACATTGAAGGATCAAAAAGTGATGTCACTGTGAGCACTTGGCCGGCACAAGCCAGTTATCCCTGTGGTAACTTTTCTGACACCTCCTGCTTAAAACCGAAATAGCCAGAAGGATCGTGAGGCCCCACTTTCACAGTCTGTATTCATACTGAAAATCAAGATCAAGCAAGCTTTTGCTCTTCTACTCCATGGGAGGTTTTGAGGTTTCTGTTCTCCCACCTTAGGACACCTGTGTTACTCTTTGACAAGTGTACCACCCCAGTCAAACTCCTCACCTGGCACTGTCCCCAGAGCAGGTCGCTTAGAGACACCTGGGCACTTGCAGCCAGAAGCTCCCAGTGGGCTCTCCCCCCGCCTCACCGGGTAAGTGGAAAAACTATAAGAGTAGTGGTATTTCACAGGTGGCCAAGGCCTCCCACTTATCCTACACCTCTCATGTCTCTTCATAGTGCCAGACTAGAGTCAAGCTCAACAAGGTCTTCTTTTCCTGCTGATTCTGCCAAGCCTGTTGCCTTGGCTGTGGTTTCTCTAGACAGTGGGAATCTCGTTCATCCATTCATGCACATCACTAATTAGATAATGAGGCATTTGGCTACCTTAGGAGAATTGGAAGAGATGAAGAGCAATTAAATGGAAAGGCTAAGTATACAAGTGGGGAGGAATACATAGAAGACTCCAGAGCATGAGAGAAACAGTTATAAGAGGAGAGAGAAGCACAGCTAAATATGAGATTAAGTATAGTGTTGTTAGTCAGAGGCACAGGTAAATATGAGATTAAGTATAGTCTTAATCACAGGCACAGCTAAAGGTAATACAGTACTAGTTATTATAAAGGTAATGCACCAGAAAGGAGAGGAGAAAATCTTGTAGCGAGATGGTTGGGGGAGAACTGTATTAGGTAGGGTGGTAACAAGAGCAGGAGGGAGAGTTATCAATGTAGTGCTTTAATTCTCTTTTGTAATGGATCGAAGATTGAGAAAATGTAGGTAAGTTGGGAGTTTATTCCAAGTTTGAGATAATGAGCATTTGTAGAGTAGTCTACTTATTGTTTAATTTGGCCTGTAGGTATCAAGTAGCAATTGGTCAGCAGAACAGAGATACCGAGGGGGTTTATATACAGTTAGGAGGATGGGCAGAGAAGGACAGTTTTCAGGTTTGTAAAGAAGAGTATGTGTGTGTCATCTGTAGCGGAGAGAGTTGGAGTAGTTGAGGGAATTCAAGCCCATGTATTTCTTTGAGGGCAAGGCAGTGATGTGAATTATAAGGGGAGTTACAGGCAAATCTAGCTATCTGGTTATAAGTTTGTTCAAGTTTGGTTAAAAGATTTACTTGTAGGTGGGTAAATATAGGGGAAGTGTAGAGTAGACAGGTGAGGAGGTAGGCTTGAACAAGAAAAGTCCTAGAGATGATAGATAAGAATTTTTTTGTTTCTGTGCAGTAATCCAAGTTTTTGATTGGTCTTTCTGAGGGATTGTTGGATACAGAGGTCAAATTTCACTTGATCGCCAATTGTGATTCGTGCCATGGGATCTTTTATGTCCACTGGAGCTACCATCAATTCAAGCAGATGGTACCTCCATTTAATGTCTTATCCTGAAGGATGACACATGCATGAGTGCAGCACACCCCCCCCCCCCCAATACTGCACTGCAGTGTCAGCAATCCAGTCACTTGGAATGGGAATAGAGCCCACAGCCTTCTGGTTATCCAGAGCCAAAGACAAGTGCACTACCAATTGTACCACTGACACTGATTATGCAGTAGGGCTACAATATCTTCTTCCAATCACTCACTATGTGATCCCTTGAGAAATTCACCTATCTACACTTTTCCTGGGTCACACTAGGAAGTCAGTAGTATGTGTTAGCTCACCTCACCCATTTACCAAGAGAATGTAAAGAACGTATAAGCTATGTTGCTTTTATTTATGCTGACAGCACTAGTCCATGCCACATGCTACCTGGCTTTTTTGATTTCCTCTGAACTCTGCTGTGATCTGTACCAGATATATAATCTCAAGTTACACATTCACCTGTGAACAGTTTAATGAATGCACTGCTTTGTATTCTCTATCCCTTCCAGATAACAAATACCCCATTTCATGAGGACTGCTTGTTCACTGTACTATGGATTGGTCTATAAGTGTCACTTGTCACATAAATGCACATTTATTTATATTAGTAACTTTGATGGGAAAACATAGCAATGTTCATACAGAAAAAAATGTGCTTGCATGAAATCAAGCAAAATAGCTCTGTTTTTAAAAAAATTAAAATCAATAACTGATTACTTAGCACTCTGGGGTAACTGACTGCTTGCATTTCTCCACAGTAATTTTGTCTTGCCATATTTAATAAAGATATTATGGACAAAGCTAAAAGTGAAATAATTTAGAGCTGACTTGCAGTAGAACAGCAGACTAGCAGTGTAAGTGTTTTACAGTGAGTGGGCAGTAATTATTCTGTAACCTGAGAAATCCTGCTTATAATGTGTTGTAGGACCTGAGGTGTCAATATTGGAAAGCTCTGCCCCCGCATGTAAGAAACAAAGCTCAAGACAAATTAAAAATCCATGTTAACAAGGAGCAGAGTAGTCTACTAGCCCCCCCCCAAAGACAAAACTAAATACATCTCATAAAATCAAGCACCAGCCAACGCTTAACATAGAGCATCTGTCAAGGAGCTGTAGCATACAAAACTATGCGGAGGAAAACTTTCACGCAGTTGTAACAGGCCATCAAAGCTACTTATCTATTTGGTGTATAAACAGCAAAAGGAATACAATTGAATATTTGACATAAATCACATATGTTTTTAAATAAGGTAAGCAAAACATTTGTAGACAGTGTTTATGCTACAATTCTTTTAAACATACAGTATGCAAATGTATGTCAGCTGATTCTAAGGTGCTGCTATTTAATGTCAAACAACATATAATAAGGTATTCCAGCTAGTAATTCAGAGACATCATGCATTTAATATCAGTCAACAAAGGACATTCCTGAACTGTAAGATCTGCCACATTTTTGTGTTTGTTGGTAAACCTAGCTATTTCAGTCATTTCAGAGAGCTTTCTTGAAAAAAAATGAATTCGGGTCATACCTTTTAGTGATGACAGAACAAGATGTCAGAAAAAACCCACCCGGAAAAACCCCAAAAGGGAAAGAAAGGGGAAGGAGGATTGCAGCAATACAGTCCTAACATTTACATTTATGGTAGTACAAAACTAAAAAATAAGCCATCTCCACACCATGACTGCAGTCCTGACTAGTGGGTGTGGAATCAACAAAAAAACAAAAAACAAAAAGGAGGTCGGACAACTAAAAGAGCTGAGGAGCTGCAGACATGCCCTGCAATCCCGGCAGGATCAGGTAGCCCTAACAGGAAAAAAAGTAGCAAATGATAATGCTTTTGTAAAGGTATGTATGAACTCCAGGTCAAGAATGTCTAGCCTGATTTAGTAGAAACCCAAAGACCATGATGTAGATGTGGCCGTAGCCCCTAAAGGCCCAAATGGAACTCCAACTGGAACTTTCACCATGATGAGAATAACAAAACAGCAACAATGGCTGATCCATTTTGAGAAGTTTGTTTCGACCCAGCTTACCACGGGAAGTCACAGCAAACAACTGTAAACAACTTATGAGAACTCTTTTTCTTGGTTCTTGACCAAATACGGTCAGAATAGGCAAATGTATATATCCAAAGAATGTTTCAACTCAAACCCTTCAGTTTGGAAAAGTAGGATTAAAGGCAAACATAGACTGGTTCAACCAATGCCACAGAACCACTTTAACTAAAAAAGTAGGATGTAGGAGCGCGACCCTCTGTCCCAGAAAAAATCAGAAAAAGGTCTCCACTGCCAAGAGAGCAATCAATTCAATTTCTTCAGCAGAAGTAACAGCCAACAAAAAAGCAGTCTCCAAGACAACAACTGCCAAGTTGGGTCAGAGCAGGCTCAAAAAGGAAGCAGAGCTAGCTTCTTCTCAAAAAAACTGTCCCAAAGTAGAGTCAGAGTCTCCTGGGGGGGTTGTATTTTCTTCGCCTTAAGCAAACTGTTTACAGCAATGCACAAAATAAAGAAGGGAAAGACAAACCCTTGAGAGCAAATATAAGCAAAGCATGCTTTACACAAAGAGAGAATCACAAACCTTTGTCCAAAGCCTTAGTTGATATCCTCAATGTACAACTCAAATCAGGCAATGTATCAACTTTGCGAGTTGAACTCCAATTAAGAATCAAAAGAATATATCAGCATAAACTTTTATTAAAGGAACGCTCTGGCTTCCAAACTCCATCTCCATATCCAAAAGTTGACTTGGCTGACCCAACTGGCCTTAAAACAAAATAAAAATGAGCTAATAGAACAGGATCGATGGTAATGGCCAAGAATTAATGAATTAAACTTGAGACAAGAAGTGAGGAACTGTTGTAATGGCCAAGGGGCAAATGAATTGGAAAAAACGAAACAGAGGGTACCACGCCAACAGGGCCAGGCCGGTGCTCATGTGAGGAGCACGTCATGTACTTTGAAGGTTTCAACAGGACTTTTGGAAGAAGAGGCAGAGGAGGAAAGGTACATGAAGGGGGCCTTGTGCAAAATAGAGGTAGTTGGAAATTCAGAGGCTTCGGATGGATGAAACATTGTTTAAAAAAGAGCCATGTTGGAAATGAGGAGGAGAAGTTTAACAGATTTTCCGTCTGAGTTCCCAGGCCATTTGGAAATCAACTGATGAAACACCTGGAGGATCCAACTTCCATTCGGTGGACTCGAACAGTGATGTCTGCTTTTGTTCCAGTTTAATGAATTTGTTCCCCTTGCAGAAGTGCAAAGAGAAAGAGTGTGAGTTCCCAAGCTTGTTGTCTCATAAGTAACAGCATTGCTTGTCTCGTGGGAATGAGGTAATCCACCTTTTTGTTGATCAAGCTTGTTGCTGTACCACATGACAGTTGTGTTGTCTGTTCCTTCAAGAGCTATGTCCCGGCGAAAAGAGTCCTTGATCTCTTCTTGAATCCATGCACTGCCAGCATCTCACCGGGGCATCGACATCGTTGTTTCCTTCGCTATGGGCCAAAGGTCTTGAATGCATTTCAAATGAGCACCTCATATTGACTCGATCCTGAGCCTTTGGGTCACAGAATTCCTTCTGGTTGGGGTCCATTCTCCTGGAATGACAGAAATTCCTCCTGAGGGGCCAAAGGTCTTCGAATCCATTTTCCTTCGAATCAGCTTCCTCATCCAAATCGTATTGTAAGAGTCCAAACTTTATTGTACCATTCTGGTTGGGCAGTAGAGCAAGGGCTGTGGGTAAGCTCAGCTAGCCCACCACACAAATTCCTTCTAGGAAGAAGGATTGTCCTGACAGTTGTTTGTCCGGGACTGGAAGCTGTCAATTGAGTCGGTAAGAATTTCTTGTTTTGTCGGGTAAGAAATGCTCATCTGAGCCGCTGTATACTACTTCCACACCCAGACACAATACCCCTCGCGTGAGGGTACTGTCACTTTACATTAGCCTCACCGTGAATACCCCAGGCATCTGAAAACGTAGTAAGAACACAATGTCTGTCGAAGAATATGCTTGAATTGAGTAGAAATCAAGAAATCGTCTAGGGAAGGATAAATCTGAATTCTCTCAGTCTGAGAAAAAGCTACTGGAGCCAGGACTGTGGAATAATTCTAATGCAGACAAGCCAAAGGGCAATCTCAGAAACTGATAAAACAAATTCCCAGTGTCCTGTGTCAGGAATTTCCTCCAACTGAGCCTGAAGATCCCATGACCATATCCCTCCTTCTGATCAGCAGTAGCTATCCAGTGACCAGTGTCGAATGCCCTGAAAACAGCTGTTGCAGTGTTAACATCTTGAATTGATTCTGAATTTTGTGAAAGGTGTTTAGAATGGATAAATCCAGAATGCACCTCCAAAAACTAGGTTCCTCTTTACACTAAGAAAAGACGGAATAAAAAACCCTTACTGGAGCAGAGAAGAAACCTGTCTCATTGTTCTAAATTTTGGTTGATGAAAGAAACCGGCATACCGCTGAAAGGCGGGAAAGTGTGAAAATAGAACATGTAGCCCGAGAGCGGGAAAGTGTGTCACCTAAAAAAAGTAGGTAACCAACACAATGCCCCGCTGAAAGTCCCAGTTTTCCACCTCCCCAGACCCGCTGCCAAAGTCCCAGTTTTCCGCCCAGAGGAGCTGCGAGCAGCAGAGTCCGGCAATCAAAGGACAGGCCATTGGGTCGAGAAGCAAAAGAACCTTTGGAGCCCCGGAAGCAGAAGGGCAAGAGAAAGGAGAACCTAAGCCTACCCTCTACCAGGGCCCTGACCTGCCTCCCCAATGAAAAAGAGAACCTCGACATCCCCTCTAGAATGAAAATCAAGAATCTCTATTGAATCCCACTCCAAAAAATTCCTATTGAACTTAGGAGGTAGAAGTGCATTTAGCTTTTTCTAAAATTTATAGATTTAGCTTTTTCAGGAGGGCCAAAAAACAAATCCCGCAGGAGGCCAAAAAGAAGCTTAATGAAGCTTTTCGCATCCATACACGAAGCTTAACATGTTCCATAAGACTATCTTTAAATGGAGCATGAATACAACAAAGCTGATAGTAGCCCAACAAGACCAAGACTTCAAAACCAAAACTCAACCTGCAATGAATGCTTCCTAACCTGGTCTGCATGCCAAGTCAAATCCTGAAGCTCTTACAGTCAATACCTTCAGCCACAATTCTGACTACACAAATTGACTTAACACAAAAAATTTGATACTTGCAGCCATAAAAGAACAAATCAAAAAAGTCATAGCCTTGTAAAGAAGAGGTATACAGTTTTTTTACCCCTGACCTATCCAGGCCTCCTAGCACTCAGTCCAGAGGAACCCTTAACCACAGAGGGCCTTAGCCCTTCCTTGGGGCCTTGAGAAATAGTTTCAGGATCAGCTCTAGGCTCTTGAACTTCCGAATGTGAGCTTCCGAACAAGTCAGGCATCTATATCTGGTTTATCAGGGCAGGAGGCAGAGAATCTGGGTTATACAGCCCAGAAAACACATCTCTGAACAACATCAGTACAGGAGGAATATCAGAGGGGCCCAGCTGAGGCAGAAAAAAAACAAAAATCTCAGCCTTTACGGCCCAGAATAACCTGGCCCTCCTTGAAATTGACATGTTGCCTGAATGCAAAGCCAGAGAAAGAAAAAAGGACTGGAGGGAGAAGAGGGGAGAAGCATCCTCAGCTCGAGAGAGGAATAGGAGGAACTCAAGGTCTTCTCCAGAGAAGGAATCTCCACTGAAGACTGAACCAAACCTCCAACTCCGCCTCGGCCTCTACCCTGGGCCTCTGGGAGGAGGCATGGACTAATTAAAGTAATCAAATCCTCAGCTCAGCCATCTAACACATTCAGCTCCTAGGGACCCTGGGAAAAGGGAGCCAGGGCAGATTTGGACTTAGACTGACCTCTGCCTAGAGAAGGAGGAGGCTCCACCACCCCACGAGAGGGAGGCCACACACTGAGCAGGAGGCAACTCAGCCTGGCCTAACAAAGGGCCTAACCCCCCTGAACAACAAAGGCTCCCTCCACAGACACTCTGGCACTCAGTAAAGCCGTCAGAAAGAGCCACTAGTGGTTCCATTGTTTCTGACGGTCCGGAGCGACGCCTCGGACCTTGGACCGCAAGACTTTTTCTCTCTGCTTCTGAAGAGCCAGTCGTCGGCCGGAGAACCGCATGGCATGTTATGTTGTATACCAAACACCAACCCAGCCGCAGGTCCAACCGACGCAACTAATAGCACGCTTTAAAAATTAAAGCACAAAAGCGACACCCAACAACGCTGTGCTCAGGCCCCCAAACAAGGAATGCAGAGGAATGCCTGCAATTTGCTGGCTTGTGTGGTTTCTTTATTTTCTTTAAATTATTCATAGGTTCTTACTTAGTACTAGGGTAGCTGTCCTGCTGGGTCATTTTAAGCCTGGCCAACTTCCCTTTTTGTGCTTGAATTAAACTTTCCCATTGGTTAGAGATTGGCCTTACCCATCCCATGGTCAGTAATTATATACTACCTCTAATAAGAATAACTGGGATCATACCATTGATAATTTGAGGGGATCCACACATGGTATAAAGTGTTTAGCAGGTCTCTCAATCCATTTTTAGTATGTGGGGCAGTCTTGGGGTACATTTTCTACTTCCCATCCACAGATCTAAGTTGTGCTTGAATATAGATGGGATGAACTTTGTTTTATGTGGATGCAGAGTCTGTTCCAGAGCAGCGGTATCCTGTGCAAGATATACCTGTCCCTCCAAACTGTTATGTTGGTGTTGGTTGCAGAAGAAGTTTCGATCCCTAGCCTGAGTATTTCTAGTGCCATTTGACTTGCTGATGTGCATTAAATACATCAGTAATGGGTCGGAGGATGTTTCATATTCCAACTATTTATTTTCCATTTGCTTACTGTGTAAGTACACTGACTCTCATGGTCCCGTTATGCCAAGAATCAGACCATAAGAACAAGGACAGAGGCAATATATATGGACTGTTTAAGTATATGCTCAATCTGTATGTTTTGGGGAGGAAACCAGTGTATACAGAGAAAAGCCATGCCCACAGGGAGAACATGCAAGCTCCACACAGAAAGTGACTGAGGGTCACAACATGACACTCAGACCTTGAAGCTGTAAAGCAGAGACATCTTAAGCACTAAGCCACCTTGGTGTCTGATTATTAGTTTATTCTACTTTTCCATAAGTTATTGTCCATAATTCCTAGTACATTTAACCACTGCCATTACTATTCTCAAGTCAAACACTGATCAAACTGCTTTCCTTGAACAAATGGATACATTAGCTGGAGGGGTGTAGAAATTTATATTTTGCTGACAGTTTTTTCAGTTCTTGATTTCCTGGATCCCCTCACCTGATACAGTGAAGTAAACCTTCTCAAAAAATGTAGCCTTTAATGTTTTATACTTGACTCAAATCTGAAACACTTCAGTTCACAGCAAGTGCATTTGCTCCACCACGATGGGCATGCATTTTTGGAGCAACCTGAGTACAGAGGTGAACCCAGACGTGCAGTCTGAAACTGTGAGTGAATGGCAGAAACCTTTGGGACCGATTATGAATCTTGATATATAAATAAGCATAGTGAATGCTAGTCAGTATATTCAGTCTTCTTCAGCAATGTGTGGAAGGGTCACCAGAACTGAGACCATCCAGAAGGCATCATTAGGACTGAGGACACTGGTCACTTAGGCTTAAAACAGGCTAGAAATCCCTGGTCTTTTTTGATAGCAACTGTTTAAAATCTCAGGACTCACATTGCCAAGTCCTGAAATGAGGAAACAGAATGGCCAAAAATCCATACATATGTATATACAGTATGTATATATAAGGCTGCCATTTATTGGAATATTCCCTTTTCTCCAAGGTATGAAAATCTTAGTGTTAGTATATATAAGTTCAGAAGATGCAGAGATCTTGCCCCCTGAAAAATAAAAAAAACAGGTTTAAAGGGCAAGAGCAATGTTCAATATTTGCTCTTCTGTATTTTGTGGTCTTTTTTCTGTTTTTTGTTTTCTTAGAATTTGTCAATACAAGTCTCGATATTTCAATAGACATTCCTTTTCTAGCATCCAAAAAAAGCTGGAGTACAAACCTTGTCCTTTCTCATCTGGAAAAACTCCCTGAATGGGTCTCTAGCTTAAGAGATGAAGCACCTCAGGCTTTACCACTTTTCCCTGATGGAGTGAGATATCAGCCATGAGAAGAATAGAGAAAAGGGCAGATACAAAAGGAATTTTGTAAACCCTGGCAATAATCTCGTATATGCATTGCTTAGTTGGCTGTGATGGAAAACCACATCAGCTGACAGAGGGACAAACAACCTCCAACTTCCTGCATGGGAGGATAGCCAAGCAATTCCTAAGGTTTCCTGTAGTTCCTTTAGGGAAGGATACACAGCCGCCTAGCAATCATCAGGTATCCCATCATTAGTGCTCTTCAGGAAAAACCTTGACGAGTGGATGGGAAATAGGAATTACACCCCGGGGATCACATCTGTGGCTCTGCTCGACAGGGGCACACAATATTAACTTTCTTGGGTGGCATAAGTCAGGGAACCTTGTTGGATAGGCTTACTTAGGCCCTTGGGCCGATAGCCTAGTACCTACCTGTGAACCTATGAATGTCGTTAAATCCTTAGTAGGAACTGAAGGGGGTATGACCATTACCCTTGCCTTGTTTGTTTTGTTTATGATGAAACTATATCCGGCACCTACTTTTCTGGATCCTGGGGAAGATGTACTAATGGCAAGCAGATTCACATGGCTATCAAGCCCCCACACCCACACACACTTTTCCATTTTCTTTGTCAGCTTAGATGTCTGGGCCAAAAATCTCTGGACCATGGAAGCGAATAGCCTTAAATGCCATCTTCAAGTTCAAAGAAAAATAGGTGAGGTGAAGCCAGGCATGACACCGAACAGTAACCTGCCTGTGCCTATGTAGCAGTACCCTCTGCTGCACTAAAGCAGCAGACATAACAGGCACAGGGGTCATCTGGGACAGTATTCTGTCTCTGCAGAGTCTTTTGGGTAGCTATGATAACATGATGGCCATCTTAACACATATATTGTGAGAAAGCTCCACCACATGGGACAGGTATTTTAGTGCTATCAAGACTAAGAAGAAGGACGTGTAAATATGTTTCCCCAGTTGATCAAGGTCCTCAGACTATTTGCCAGGTAGATGAACCACAGGACACTGTGCGGTGATTATTTTTAACAGGTGCTGCAGAGATCAGCATGTCTGCTCAGAATCTGTGACAAAAACTTGTGATGACGAGAAGGGTGCAAGACACTATAAGCCTTTCTATGAATAAGCATCACCATATCAGGGTTGTGCAGGTAACTCATTATCTACTTGTAATGTCTGAAGTAGGAGAAACCCTCATAATAAGCATCACCATATCAGGGTTGTGCAGGTAACTCATTATCTACTTGTAATGTCTGAAGTAGGAGAAACCCTCAAAGACTTCATGGAGACAGAAAAGCTCTTTAAAGAATCCTTTCAGGAGAAAACAAGGGGGTCACTAGGACATACCACCCTATTATAGCATCATCTGTAGTATCTACCTGAACATAGTGTCATCAGAGAACTGGGATCCGTGATCAGTGTTTTTCCACAGTCATCCAATCTGGAATTAAGAGACTCCAAATAGACTAAATGTACCTCCGCTTGTACTGCCTCTTCTTTGATAGAGAGAACCTTGAGGAAGATGAAAAGGATCATCTATGATCAGATGTGGATTACCAGAAACCCCTAATGGTTTTAACCTTTTATTTATTTATTTACTTACTTATTTTCTGAAACAGTGGATGGCAGGAAAAAGTCAGAAGTGGCTGAGTTCTTGGCAAAGCCTAGTAACAGCCCTATGGGTTACTGAATGGTTTAAAAGCATAGCTGAGGATTCAGCTGAATTCAGTGTAACAGTCAACACCCCACCAGAACAGATAAAACATTCACTGATGCTGACACAGAATGGGATGACACCAAATAGAACATTGAATCTCCAGCCCTAGCTGAGCATGCAAAGGATTCAGCTGATGTCTAAGTGGTCAATGCTGAAGGCAGGGACTCCAACAACAGTACTGTCGCTCCCATGAGCAATGACTGTCCGAACCCATATGTAGGGTCGGAGGAATGCTAACTAATACTATGAGCCCATCAGAGCTGTGAACACAGCTGCTTGACTTAGTTCCGGGGGATTGCCACAAAACATTCTGACACTCTCATAGGTTCATAGGTAGGTACTAGGCTATCTACCCAAAGGCATTTATAAGCCTAGCCAGAGTGTGTTGGCTTCCGTCGCCCCCTTAGATTAGTTCCCTGTGCCTCTGTCCAGCAGAGCCACTGAAGTGATCCCCGAGGTAAACTTTCTGTTTCCCATGCACTCATCAAGGTTTCTCCTGAAGAGTGTTAGCGAGGAGCTCTGCCTAATGTAGACTGGAATCTTGTTCCAAAGCATGGGAAGTCTCTGGGACAGGAATCTATCCCTCCAGAAGTCCTGTTTATTGTTGTGGTGAGATTTAGATCCCTAGAGCATGCGACTTGAGGGGATAAGGTTTTCTTTAGATGGAGCATGTCCATCAGTTCTGGGTTGGACATGACCTAGTATGTCAGGCAGAGATCACCTCTGAGTAGGCAGTATGCAACTGAGTACAGCTGGAGTTTCTTCAGTTGAGCTGCATAGGGCATCTGTTTGAGGCCAGTGATCCTCTTGGTGAGTTACTTCTGTGGTCTTTCCAGCAGGTGCAGATGTCTTGTAAGGCACATCCCAAATGGGGCATTGTACTCTATGATGGGTCTGATGAGTGATGAGTAGAGGGGCACAATGACCTCTTTTGATCTGGATGCGAACCCTTTTGTGATTACGTGGGCCACATAGAAGGATTTTCTAACCACTTTGGTAATGTGATTATCAAAGGAGAGATTACTATCTACTTGAGTCCCCAGATCCCTTATTACATCTTCTGTATTTAGGGGACTACCACCTATGTGGTAGTTTGTGGGTACTTTGTTTTTCCAAAGGGGATGACTATGTACTTTTTGGCATTTAGCTTGAGGCCATGATTTTGACACCAGGTATCCGTCTCAGTGAGACCCTTTTGGAGGATGTCTGTGTCAGCTGGAGAGTCACTTATATCCCTTAGTTTGCAATCATCAGCGAACTTGTTCAGCCACAGTTCTCCTGTGCTTGTCTGTACCTCTGAGAAGTATATGCCAAACAGGAGGGGTCCTAGGACTGAGCCCTGAGGAATGCCACTTGTAACCGGTGTAGAGTTGGACCTAGCTCCCGCAACTCTCACCATGTAGGTTCTGTCCATGAGCCAGTTGGCAACCCATCTTGTGACGTAGGGGTTTATGTTCAGGCTTGTCTATAATACCGGAATGGGGAATGGTGTCGATGGCCTTTGCGAGGTCTAGGTAGGCTGTGTGTACCAACTTTCCCTTATCTATAACCTTGGTAACTGTCTCAAAGAAGTCCACCAGGTTTAGGAGGCATGATCTGCCCTTAACAAAGCCAAACTGGGTAGGGTCCAGTGTTTGGAGGTTCCCAATATCTCTGTTAATGAGTTCCATGATGATGTGCACCATAGCCTTGCAGACCAAGCTAGTCAGGCTTATAGGGTGATAGTTCCTTGGGTCTGTTGTGACTCCATCTTTGTGGAGTGGAATAACCGTTGCTGTGCGCCACTCTATAGGTACATAGCCTGTGGAGAGGCTGAGTTTGAACAGTGTGTTTAGGGGAGGAGTTAGTTCATCTTTGAGCTCATGTAGAACGCAGCCTGGGACACTGTCTGGTCCCACTGATACTGTATTTTTGGCTTTGGAGAGGGCTGTTTTAACCTGAGTGTCTGTGATCTCAGGGGCTCTACATTCTTCTGGTATGGTTATGGGTCCTTTTGGGGGTGAGAGGGGGGTGAAGTTTGCACTGAACCTGTCTGCCAGGATGTTGGTGATATGGGTTGGTTCAGTGTATTTTGTGCCATTCTGCACTAACTCCGAGCAGATCTGAGCATTGCCACTTAGATTCTTGACATAGCTAAAGAATGCCTTGTGGTTATCTTTGGAGTCCTTGGCAATTTTTCTTTCGAAGCTAGCCTTGGATGATTTTATGAGGGATCGTAGTTTCTTGCTGATACTGATCAGGGATGTCTTTCCTTCTTGGGATTTTACTCTTTCCTGTACTAGTTTCCTCCTTCTATTGTACAGCTTGTTTATGGCAGGGATCCACCAGACTGGTTTCCTTTTCTTGGAGTGAGTGAGTCTTGGTTTTGCTTGGGATAGCACGATCCATGCATTCTTGTAGGTGCCCATAGAATGCATTACTAATGGATTTTGCAGCTTGGACAGCATTATCCTTTAGCATGGGGGCTTTGAAACTTTCCACCTCGGCCTTAAGTAACGTGAAGTTTGATTTTGAAAGGTTTTTCATGGTGGTTTCCTTGACCGGGGTTGGGGGTTGAATGTGGATATCCAGAAGGATTTGTTTATGGCCAGATCTAACCAGCAAGGCATTGACCTCCAGTGTGGAATACCGGTTGCCCATGTTGGTGATGACCAGGTCCAATATGTTGTCACCTCTGGTGGGAGTGCTGACCAATTGATCCAGGGTGTTTGAATTTATAAATTCTAGAAAATGTTAGGCAAGGGAGTTATTACTTGAGTAGTTCTCCCAGTTAATGTTTGGGTAATTGAAATCACCCAATATTAGGGTGTTTGGTAGGACCTTTATGTTTTCCACTGTTTCCAGAAATGCGGAATGGGGGTCCTGGGACATGGTGGGTGATCTGTAGCAAGCTACAATTTGAATTGCAGTTTTGCCCATTGTTAGTTGCACGTGCATGATCTCTGAAGCATCATGCTGTGCCACTAACCTGGAGGTGTGGGTATCCTTGATGAATATGGATACGTCCCCGCCTTTTGTATTTTGGTCCGGGTTCTGTGGCCAAAATGTATGGTATGAGTTGTAGCCAGGTAGTGCTGGGGTGCTCTCTGGAGCCTTAAACCAGATTTCTGTTACTACACATATATCGATTTTCTCCATACTGAGGAGTGCCTCGAGTGTGTGCATTTTGAGGTTTAGACTTCTGGCATTGAGTAGCATTACCCTCAGTTTTTTGTTACTTGTGCTATTTACAGCGGTGGGTTTGTCTTCTGAGCCTTGCCTAAAAAAGGCACTATAGGGGTAGCAAGAGGCTTGGCCAGTATTCGAAAGCCTAAGGGTGACAGGTGCAAGCCGTCTCTAGCGAAGCAGCGTGGCTTGTCGAGCATGTCATCCCAAGGGGGAGGAGGGTGGGTCGGTTGGCGTGTTGTTTGCCTACACACAAGGTACAGGGTTTGAATCTCACAGAGGATAACTGGCTAGGCTTAAAATGACTCACAAGGGCAGTTAGCCTAGTATTAATCTATGAAAAAGTGAACAGACACTGAATCCCCTTTGAATGATACCAGAAACTTAGCCAATTGTTGAAATTGATAATTTTTTTCTTTATACCGTGGTATCATTCTTGGTGAGGGCAGGATGCTACTCAGGGTCAGGGTCATACCAGTCTGGGCTACGTGATCAGAGAGCTCTTCCATGTCTCTTTTCATGCAGTCCAGGGAGGTACATCTCAGGTCATTCACACCAACATGGACAATGACAGAGTTGTATTTGTACTTGTTCTGGAGTGACCCAAGTGGTTGTGTTATGTGGCGGATCCTGGCACCCGACAGGCAGCGAACAGTAACCTTCTCCTTGTCCAGCCTAGTGAGTGGGACGTCAGTGTATCTGACTATAGAGTCACCTATTATTAGTGTGTTAGGTATATTATTTTGCCTTAAGGGCTGTGATTGCGTGGCACACTGGTTTTGTGAAGCATGTGTTTCATGGTTTGTGTTGAGGAGTGGAGGTTGCTTGGATGTCTGCTTTGGAGGTCTCTGTTGCTTTTTCAGATTTTTATTTAGAGCCTCGGAGTATGTTTTCGTGTATTTATGTGTGTTTTTTGCCGGTGCTGGTTTAATGGGTCTATGTGAGACTGGTGGTGTGATGCAAGTATTTCCCTTCTCCTTTTGACTGTCTGATCCAGTCTTGGGTTGAGAGAGCTTAGCCTCCAGTTTGGCTGTATAATTGCATCTCGTGCATGTATTAGTGTTTGGTGGTAGGAGGAGAGGGTTATCTGTGTACATGAGGCAGTTGTAACATTGCCTCAAAATGCCCAGATTCACCAGTTGGACTGAAGAGTACACCTGAAACTGCTCTTTGGACATGCCTGGATAGGTACAGTGGACTGTTTTACTGATTGGCTGGTAAGGTCGAATAGAGAGCCTTGTCCTTCTGTAAAGTATAGGGGGTTCTAGTGCTAGGGTTTATAAGTGCTTGCTATGAGTTTTGAGCAAGTGCCGGGCTGAGAAATGAATGGTTTGAGTGCAGTCTCGAGGAAGACTCCTGCTCTCTGAAGATTAGGAGAACAGGAGAAATGAGTGCACTTAGACCAACCTTACCCAGAGGAGCACAGATATCAGCCAAGCACTGCTGTGCCATAACCTCTACCTCCACCAGCCTCCCATAGTCATTCCAATTCACCAAACAGGAGAGTGGGTGCCCACACTGCTCCCAAGGTCCTAGATGCTGATGACTTTGCTATAATCCTCACCTACATGTCACAGACTGATTTAACCAGTGATATAGCTGAGAGAAAACACAGAGAGGTCGACACACCAAAACAGGAGGAGTGACTGAAGAACTACTTACTGAAGGGTCCAGCAGCATCATTTTCTAAAGCACTCGAGAATCCATAGCTGCTGGAAATGCCTCAGAGTCAGAAAGCAGCTGTCAGTGCTTTTTATAATTTCTCCACTGCTTGATGTTGACATTCAAAATTAAAATCTTTCACTTTCTAATTCACCTCAGCCACAGCACATAAGGAATATGCCAATAGCCAAAATTCATTGAGGTCAAAGGAAGGTAAAAGTGTGGGATCCACTGAGCCACAGCTGATGATAGGATTGAAGACTGGATGGCAACTGCTCAGGAGGACAAGTATCAAAGCTACTTATTTCAATGTTAATGGGTACTAGGGATAAACCCTTTGCAAATTTAACAATGGTCCTCTTAGTGACCATTTCCCTAGCATGACAGACACCTTGCAGGCTAAAATAAAGTTAGACAGGGAAGAGGGAGAATAAACTCCCAATAAGATGAAACATTACAATCAGGAAGTAGAGCTAAAAATATAACTCATTACCTGGAAGTAAACAAATCAAAGACACATTTTATAACAACAGACATGCAGAATATATTCATAAATTAGCAAAAAGTATTCTAAAAACTAAGCCATACCTTGAATGGGAAAAAAGGAGATTGTACCAATAGGGATGACTGTATACAGGAATATAAAAAATTGGCAATAGGAGGTTGCATACCTCTCAAATGTCCAGATTTTCACTGGATGTCCAGATTTTTTGCCTCATATATTTGGTGTATTCCTCATAAAATCTCTGGAAGTTTATTAAATTACTGAAGATTGAAGTCATTAATTAATAACAGATATTTTGAGTTTCAGACATCGTATCCTTTTGAAAATGCATGCCAACGCAAATCCTGCTCTTATGGCATATTTCCAAGTTTATAAGGGCAATATTTAAAATCTGTCCCTAGTTTTGCATAGTTGTCCCCCATTATTTTAGGTTTTGCACAGACTTCTTGTGCTAAGAAGTTCAGAGGTAGAGAAAACTAAGATTTGCTGAAGAAAATTAAACAATGGAACCAAATTACTGGAGCAGATAACTAGAGAGGGAAAGGTGACAGAGTGGGACGTGTCCACGTAGAAGATTAGACTGCTGTTTGAAGGCTGCCATCTGCATCTGCAATTGAAAGAAGAGTACAGAAAAAGAAAGGGATACAGGATTGCTAAGTGATAGATCAGCTCTGGTAGAGTTTTTAGCAGAGTCTAGAACAGAAGCTGCTGTTGAAAAGGATAATTAGTAAGACATAAAATGCTGCAAGATAAAAAAAGAGGAGATTAGAAAACACTGGGAAGACAGAACAGAACGTGATATACAAAGGAATAATGGAAAGACATCTGTATGACTCCCACGTATGCAATAATGTACAGAAGGCTTAGGATATTCTCCTGAAAGTGTTTCCAGGGTTAATTTTATACTCCAAACAGACTTCAGAGAATTTTTTCTCAGGTAAGTAGCAAATGTTGGATGTGTGATGGGAAATAGAGAGGTAACCGGTAGCATGTTTTTGAGAATATAATGAGCTGGCAGATTTTAAAATTCCCTACAAGGTACTATCCGAAATGGAGGACCAAATAGTTGCAACAAAGGAAATGATTATTTTGAGTTGGGATATAAGATTTAATTTGCCCCAAAACAGTAAAGCTTTACTGTGTTTAATACTCTTGGTTGCTAAAAAGTAACTACTAGAAAACAGAAATCAAAATCTAAACCAACTGCAACTGATGTACTAAATATTGTAAAGGATATCAAAGAACTAGAGCTGAGATCTTTATAAAACAGAGCCAGCAAATTAACATAGAAATAAATGGAATTTTTGGGAACCACACATCCATAATAATGTTCAGGAGTAGAAGAAAGGTTTAAGAGAAAGCAGGAACTGAGCAATTTATGTCATGTTTGAATGAATGGCAACCAAATAACATATTTATAATGTATAATGCACAGAAATAATAAAAAAATGTTAGTATGGTTTGTTTTCTTTTAATACATATTCACCTACACCTTTGTTTAAAACTGAGAATTTAACATCTCTATTAAAATAAATAAACTGACAAAAATAATGCAGTCTGAGGCCATTTGGAAGGCCAATATTGAAGCAAAATGTGGCAACAATGATCTGGAGAAGAAAGATAGCAAGATGCCAATGGAAATATCGGGGAAGAGTTTGCAGCCTGTGATATTTTATTGTAACAATAGATCCTAATGCCTGCAGCCTTAGTCCTAGATGAGCTGAGGATGGCTCCATTCCTATCAAATCAGTGGGATCTGCATCAGGAAAGCAGTGAAGAATTCAATGATTACTCTGAGATGAATGGCAATGTTTATCAGTGAAAAAAGAACACTCTCTGTTATCAGTGAAAAAAAGCATCTAGGGGAATGGGAGACAGAATTAGAAAAGGGTGTATGAAGATAGCACATTCAAATAAAGCCCTTTCAGCATGTCTTGGTAGCTATACAGAAGGTTATGACAGGGATGGGCAAAAATAAAGAAAAAAAAATCTTTCAGATACATTGAAGAACATTAAAGAACAAATAAATAATTTGTAAGAAATAGTTGAAAGGGGGATGGAGAGAATTTTGAAAATAATAGGGATCAGGCAACATTACTTAATGATTTCTTCACCTAAGTTTGTTTGTGTCTTTCGGCTTTTCCCAGTTAGGGGTCGCCGCAGCAGAACTCCGGTCCGCTAATGATTGGTAGTTGATTTTTACGTGCCGAGTTACCAGCCCTGACGCACAACCTTCAACGAAGGTACGCCCATTCACGCATATCTCCATGCAGAAGACAGTCTAGCTGAGAATCGAACCAGACAGCGTCTTACTGTGAGGCGACAATGCTACCGCAGCACCACCACCACAGGTTTTGATTTCTTCACCTAAGTAATTCTACAAAAGCAACTTGGTAGATTGCCCTTCTGGAAGTATAGCATAGATATTATAAGAACAAAATTGGATGGAAGAATGATTGGAGAAGAAGCAGAAAAGCAACTTAAGATTTTTCACTGAGATAAGGAACAAAGTGCAGATAAGCTGTCTCCCATCATAGTTTAAAAAAAGTTAGTAGTGGTACTTGAAACACTAAATACTGCAAGGTGTCTCTTACATAATTGTGCTGCTGCTAAACTGGAGTTTGGTAGCATTTTCTCTCATGCAAGAGTGGGTCTAGGAAGGTATTAGGTACTTACAGACTATTTTGTCTCTCTTCTATTTCACAGAAGTCAGAGAAAAGATTATATATGTCTGTCTGGTGGAATTCACATGTGCAGTAGTCAACAGCATGGTTTCACACAGCAGGGATTCTGCACTTCCAGCTTAATACAGCTCTGTTGCTGTTCACTTGTGATAAAGACAAGGGAAAAACCTGGGAATGTGATTGTGTAATTTAGTTGGACATCAGCAAGGTATACAATGCTGTACCTCATTAGAGGTTGGAAAGAAACTGAATGGTAAGAGGTATATAAGCCCAGAGTGGTGAAACAAACTGGAATTTGTCTGTCTTAGCAAAAGAGACTGTGGTTAGCTAAGAAAACTCAGTATCAGCAAACAGTTTGGTATGCCATATTGTTCAGTTTTATGACCAGTCCTGTTTAGCATATTCTGCAACAGATCTCAAGTCTCAATGAAAAGGTCAAAACTGTATGCTGATAATAAAACAAGGATGGGGCTTGATATTCAGAGACATTTGGCATCTGACATTGTTGGAAGAGCAATGATAGCTGTAATTTAATGTTAAAAAGATTGGAGGGTCTGTATTATAAGGACAAAGTTACAGAGATAAGCATATATACATCAAAAGACAGAAAACGGAAGGTGAGGGATTTACTATGGAAGCACAACATTGCTTGCTGACAGGTATGGATAGTGACACTGAAAAAGAACGGATGCCATAAAATGGAGTCATGAATGGCAGGTTGAAGGAAGAACAGTTCAAGAAAGTCTTGAGGAAATATTACTGCAAAGAGAGGATAGTTTAGCCATACAACGCATTTTCTGTGGTGATGCTATACTGCATTTCATCAGAAGGGGTGATCACTGCTTGGAACACAAATATAGGATTTAAAATAATAAAGGATAGGGTTATGTTAGGGAACAGACTACTGCACAGAATGAAGCTGGAGAAATTGAATCAACTGGATAAGCTACTGGACACAAGTGTCCATTTTTGGGGCATCCCAGGAGTGAATAAGTGAGATCCTCAGAGCAACAATATAGGCAAAAAGAGGCTGAGAGAATCAAACCATGGACTACAGCAAGCAGTTTATGAACAGCTCATTGCCTCAATCCTATGTTCTAAGTTTGGTGGATCACTGTTCTTAATCCGTAAGCATTTTCATGTGCTGACACTTAGCATTACACCCCCTCCATGTGCCTGTGGATAAGCAGGCTGCACCCATAGGTCATGAGCTCTCTCATAGGTTCATAGCTGTATACTAGGCTAACAGCCACTGGGCCCTTTATAAGCTCAGCCATGTAACCTAAATGTATCCCATGAGTAAGTGTGCATGTTAGTTAAGGTATGCTTTAACAGCTGTCTTTGTCCATCAGAGATATAGGTGTCAGACCAGGGTGTAAATTTCCAATTTCTCATCCACTGATCCAAGTTGCAGTTGAGTAAGGTTAGGGATAGGGCTGTGTTTCTCATGAATGGGAAGCTTATTCCAAAGAATAAGGGTTCTCTGAGATACATACCTGTCCCTCCAACATGTCCTATTTAAATCACAAATAAAGTGTAAATCCTTAGACTACTACATTAGTAGTTCTGTTGCTGTTCATTTTGTGGATACACGAAAGGTCCATCAGAGTGCGATTCAGGGATGCCTTGTATGCCAGTCATAAATCGCCTCTCAGCAAGCTGTAGAAAACAGAGTATAGAGGTAGGGCTTTGATGTGACCTGCATAAAACATTGTGTTTATGCTCCATTTTCTTTTTGTGAGGAACCTCTGTGGACATTCCAGATGTTACATGTGGCTGGTCAAGTATATACCGAAGGGGACATTATACTAAGTGATGATTCTAAGGAGAGCTGAGTACAGTGGCACAATGACTTCTCTGGACCTAGATGCCATGTCCTTATTTATAAGTTGTGTGATATAGAATCATTTTCTTACTACCTTAGACACATTCTAGTTGAAAGCCAGGTTACTATCTACATGAGCTCCCAAATCCCTGACTACTGTCTCTACTTTTAGGGGTGTTTAATCAATAAGCTACTTTCCTTGGTGACCAACTTCCCAAAAGGTACTATTATGCATTTCTTGGAACTTACTTTCAAGCCGTGGCTTTGGCACCAGTCATTTGTCTGTGTCAGACCTTCCTGAAAGATGTTAGTATGTTGGGGGGTTTCTATCATTGCTCCTAGACTGAAATATCTGCAGACTTGGTCAGCCAGAGGCCCTTGACATTTGCTTTGACTTCTGAAAAATAAATGCCAAAGATGAGCGGATCTAGCACAGAGCTCTGGGGGACTCCACTGGTGACCAGCCTCTCTGTGGCCTCTCCATTCCTTAACTTCTTGGGTCCTGTCTGTGAGCCAGCTGGCTATCCCGCAAGTTACATAGGTGATTATGCCTAATTCCATGAGTTTGCTAACAATTCTCAGGTGGGGTATTTATCAAATGCCTTAGCTAGGTCAAGTTAGCCAGTATGCAACATTTTGCCCTCATTTATTGCCTTTGTTACCTTTGACAAAACCAAACTGGGATGAGTCCAATGTCTGAAGGTTTCCTATGTCATTGTTAATCATTTCTATGATAATTCTTTCCATGGCTTTGTTTATGAAACTAGTCAGACTAATGGGTCTATAGTTCCTAGGATCCATTGATGGTCCACCCTTGTGCAGAGAGATGACTGTTGCAGTACTCCATTCACATAGCAGGAAGCAATGGTGACTCCAGTGGCCCTGACAGGTCATATATCAAGCTATTTAGGATGCATCCTGGGATATTATAGGATCCCATTGAAACTGTCACCTTAGAGAGTGCATTTAAGATATGCTTCCTACTGATAGTGGGAGAGGTTATGTTAAGTGCATTTCCTGAGGGGGGTGGCTGAGGGTGACAGGTGTTGAAGCTGGAGCTGAATTTGTCAGCCTGAAGATTTTCTGTATCTCCTGGTTTTGTGAAAATGTCTGCATTTACCAACAGTTTGGCACACTGTTGTATGCTACCTTTAAGCTTGCGGACATAGCTAGAGGAGACATTATGGCTGTCCTTGGCCTGGGATGATAGCCTTACATTAAAATTTGCTTTGTTAGACTTAATTAGTCTCCTTAGTTGTCTATTCAGTTTGATGAGAGTAATTTCTTTTTGGTGTTACATTTCCTAATTTGAGCTATGACTTTATTTCCTTTGCTGTACAACTTGTTTAATTTTGGATTCCATCAGGGTGATTTGATTTTTGAGTTAGTTTTGGCCTTACTTCTGCTGGGCACAGCAGCCTCTATACAATCACCAGCATGGTTTACAGAACTTCTGAGAATAATTACGCATATGCTGCTGTGTTGTCTGGGGTTGAAGGAGCTTGACGTTTTGAGAGGTTATCACTTAATAAAAGGCAGTTTGCAATGGAGTAGTTTCTAACTGTTACAAGGTTTGCTGGGGATACAAGATTGAGTCTTATTTCAAAGAAGACTACTTTGTGGTCTGACCTTATAGGTTCATAGGTGTGTAATAGGCTAATGGCCCTGGGGCCTTTACAAGCCTAGCCATAGCATTGCCCTGGCATAAGTGCCACCCGACGTTAGTTTCCAGTGCCTCAGCTGAGTAGAGCCCCTGGAGTATCCCTGGGGTGAATTTTCTGTTTCCCATCCACTCATCAAAAAAGGGTCAGCGAGGTGCTCTGCTTGACAGGTATGGGAAGTCTGTTCCATAGCATGGGCAGTCTCTGGGTTATGAACCTGTCCCTCCAGTATGTTCTATTAATTGTGGTAATGAGGTTGAGATCTCTGGAGCATGTGGTGCGGAGGGATTGGGATTTCTTTAGATGTAGCATTTCTAACAGAGCTGGGTCAGACATGGCTTTGTAAGTCAAGCAGAGATCGCCTCTAAGTAGGTGATATGAGACAGAGAATAGTTGGAGTTTTTTTGAGCCTCTCCATATAGGACAAGTGTTTAAGGCCTAGGATTCTCTTTGTCAGGTACGTTTGTGGACTCTCCAGTTGTTGCAGGTGTCTAGTGAGGTACATGCCAAGTGGGGCATTGTACTCGATGGTTGGCCTAATGAGGGAAGAGTAGAGGGAGACAATGACCTCTTTCTTCCTGGATGCAAAACTCTTAGTAATGAGATGTGCCACATAGAAGGACTTTCTGACTACAGTGGCAATGTTGTGATCAAAAGCGAGGTTGCTGTCAACCTGTGTTCCCAGATCTCTTATAATGCCCTATGTGTTCAGTGGACTACCATCAATGTGATAATTCATGGAAACCAGGTTTTTCCCAAAGGGGATGATGACACATTTTCTGGCCTTGAGCTTAAGGTCATGGTTCTGACACCAGTCGTTGGTCTCAGTGATGCCATTCTGTAGGATGTCGACATCACTTGGGGAGATAATAATGACTCCTAACTTGCAATTGACTGTGAACTTTGTCAGCCAGAGTCCCTTCGTGTTGGCCTGGACTTCAGGGAAGTAGATACCAAACAGCAGAGGACCCAGGACTGAACCCTGTGGGACTCCACTCATGACTAGTTGGCAGTCTGACTTGGAGTCAGCTACTTTCACACTGTGGGTTCTATCTGTGAGACAGTTTGCAATCCACCTAATGATATAGGGGTTGATGCCAAGCTTAGCGAGTTTTTCTATGATTCCTGAGTGGGGAATGATATCAAAAGCCTTGGCCAGATCAAGGTAGGCTGTATGAACCAACTTGCCTTCATCAACAGCTCTGGTGACTGACTCAAAGAAATTGACCAGGTTGAGCAGGCATGATCTACCCTTCACAAAACCAAACTGTGTGGGAGCCAGAGTTTGGAGATTCCCTATATCCATGTTTATTAGGTCCATAATGATACATTCCATAACTTTGCATATCAGACTTGTCAGGTTAATGGGGTGATAATTCCCAGGGCCTATAGTCACTCCTCCTTTGTGGAGAGGGATGACTGTAGCAGTGTACCATTCAGTAGAGACAAAGCCTGATGTGAGGTTGTGATTGAACAGGGCACACAGATGAGGTGCCACTTCACTCTGTAGTTCATGTAGAACACAACCAGGGATATTGTCAGGTCCCATAGTAGCTGTATTCTTGGCCTTGGACAGTGCTGTTTTAACCTGTGCAGCAGTAATACTGGGTGCTTGGCAATCTACTGGTATTGCGATTGGTCCTTCGGGGGTAAAGGGGTAAAGTTGGCACTAAATCTGTCGGCCAGTATACTGGCAATATCTGTTGGCTCGGTATAGGAGGTACCATTGTGCAGTAGCTCAGAGCCAATCTGGGTATTGCCGTGGAGATTCTTTATATAGCTATAGAAGGCCTTGTGGTTGTCTTTAATATCTGCTGCTGCAATTCTGTTTTCGTAGTTAGCTTTAGAGGATTTGATGAGGGATCTCAACTTTTTGTTGAGGCTGATAAGGGAGTTTTTCCAGTCTTGGGGCTTCACCTTATTCCACATTAGTTTCCGCCTTCTGCTGTAGAGTTTGTTTATGGCAGGGGACCACCAGAATGGCTTCTTTTTTTTTTTGGAGGGGAGTGCCTTGATTCTATTGGGTATGGAGAGATCCATGCATTTGTGTATGTGTTTCTACAGTGCATTGGTGTATGATTCTGCGGTCACGCAACTATTCTCTATTCTCTATTTGCATGGGTGCCATGAAGTTAGCCACCTCTGTTTTTAGGAGCCCAAAGTTAGCTTTGGAGAAGTTATTCATGGTGGTTACCATTGTGGGGGGGGGGGGGGAGGTTGGAGGGTTCAAAGGTGATTAGTTTGTGGTTGGATCTAACCAGGGAGAAGCTGACTATTGGTGTAGAGCAATGGTGAAGAGCAATGGTCGGCCATGTTAGTAATGACCAGGTCAAGGATGTTGCTACCTCTAGTGGGGGTAAGAACGAGCTGGTCCATGGCATTGGAATTAAAGAACTCCAGGAAACGTTGGGCAAGTGTATTGGTATTAAATGGCTACTGAGCCTATAGCAAATACCTATGCTAACATAGTGCTGCATGAATGGGGAACATGAATAGTTTACCCAGCTAATGGAGGGGTAGTTGAAGACACCTAGTAAGACAGTGTTAGGTTGGACCATAATGTGGAGTGTGAGTCTTGGGATATGGTTGGGGACATATAGCAGGCTACAACCTGAATCATTGTCTTACCCAATGTTAGTTGCACCACCGCCTTTGCAGCTTCGTCCAAGTTCTGGAGCCGAAAGGTGTGGCATGAGTTATAACCTGGTAGTGCAGTGGCTTTCTGCTGCCTTGAAACAGGTCTCTGTTACAGCACAAATGTCAATGTTCTTCATTTAAAGGAGTGCCTGGAGTGAGTGCATTTTGAGATTTAGACTTCTAGCGTTGAGCAGCATGACCCTCAGCTTGCATTTGTTTTTAGCTGTTATAGTGGTAATTTGGTCTTTGGAACACCACCTAAAAAAGGCACTATAAGGCTGGTAAGAGCCTTGGCCAGTATCCGGAAGCCCAGGGGTGACAGATGCAGGCCATCTCTGGCAAAGCATCGAGGTCTGTCAGTCATGTCATCCCAGGCAGACAGACACTGGATCCCCTTAGAATGACACCAGAAACTTAGCCAAATGTCGAAATCAATCATTTTCTGCTTGTACTGTGTTATCATTCTGTGTGATGGTGGGATGCTGCTCAGGGCTAGGGTCATACCCACCTGGACTACATAATTTGAGAGGTCCTTCATATCTCTTTTTATGTAGCCCAGGGAGGTATGTCTCAGGTCATTCACACCCACATGTGCAATGGCAGAGTCATATTTGTACCTGTTGTTGAGGGACCTGAGTGCGTGCATTATCTGGTGGATCCTGGCACCTAACAGACAGCTGACTGTTACTTTCTCCTTATTCAACCTAGTGAGTGGGACATCAGTGTGCCTCACTATCAAGTCACCTATGGCTAGTGTGTTGGGCATGCTGTTTTGCCTTAGGGGCTTTGGTTGAGTGGCACACTGTTTAGGGGAGTTTTGTGTCTCATGATTAGTGTTGTGTTGTGGTGGTCAGGTGCATTTCTGCCTTGGTGGTCTCTGCTGCTTGGGTAGATTTTTATTGAGAGCCTCTGTGAAGGTGGATACCACAGAGAATATGGTGCTGAGGGGGTTGCAGTATTCTCCCATATTTGTGAGTGCCAGTTCCATTATGTTCATACCTGTAGTAAGTATATGCACAAATTGGTCCAGGATATTTGTGTTTACAAAGTCTAGGATCTCTGCATCTGCAAATTTGGGGTGATGTAGGATTCTTAATTTATAAATGGATAACTGAAGTCCCCCATGAGTATGGAATTTGATTGAATGGTGAGTGTCTCCAATAGATCTAAGTATGAACTATGAGTTTCATGGGACATAGAGGGTGACCTATAGCTGGCTAGGATATGGTAAGGGGCTTTCTTTATGGTAATCTGGATCTGGAGGAACTCCAGTGCATCATCTAGTTTAACCAGCCTAGAGGTGTGCTTGTTACTTGATGTAGATCAGGACACCTCCACCTTTAGTCACTGTCTGTGCAGTTGCTGGTCTAAATGTGTGGAAGTCACTGAAGCCTTGCATGGCCAGTGTAGTCTCTGTGGCATTAAACCGTGTGTCAGCAACTGCATAGATGTCTGCATTCTCCAAGGTGAGGAGAGCTTGGAAGGAGTGGAGCTTGTTGTTAAGACCCCTGGCATTAAGTAGTAATACTGTAGATTTCCTTGGGTAGATTATGTTATGTTATATTGTAAGGTTTGCTAATTTGGGATTGCCTAAAAAAAAGCTGTGTTGGGGAGCACAAGGATTTGGTCAATTTGCAAAACCGTAAAGGGGAAGGTACAGACTATTTCTGGCAAAGCAACATAGTTTGTTATCCAAATGCTGATAAATATTGTATCCCCCTAGAATGAAATCAATAAACCTAGCCAATTATTAAAGTCAATCATCTTCTGTTTGTATTTTGGCATCATCCTTGGTGAAGGTAGAATGCTACTCAATGCACATATCAGCCTGTGACACATAGTCCATGAACTCCATAATGTCTGCCTTCTCTTAGCCTGGGAATATGCATCTCAGGTCATTTACATCTACATGGACTATGACTGAATCATACTGGTATCTGCAATGCAGTGACTTGAGTGCATGCATAACTTGATGGATCCTGGATCATGGCTCTTGAAAGGCAACTCACCGTTATTTTCTCCTTGTTCAGCCTGGTAAGGGGGCATCAGTATGTCAAAAAATTCAGTCTCCTATGACTAGAGTCCTGTGTAGAGTACTGAATTGCTTTATGGGTTTGGTAGTTGAGACTCCACTGGTTGTGGCTATATGTACAATGTTAGGTGTTGTTTCAGTTGAGTGCTTTCAGATTTGCTGAGGATAGTTTTGTGGGTGGAATGTCTGGGAGGTCATTGGTGTTTGGGAAGATTGCAGTTAAGTGCCTCAGCATAACTAAGTATATGTGTGGGTGCACACTAGGTGTGGTGGGTGTAATGTACACGTCTCTGACAACCAGATTGTTGTTATGACTGTTCGTATGTGAGAATTTTGCCTCCTGAGACACACACACACACATATATATATATATATATATATATATATATATATATATATATATGCTTGGCTTTTTGGCTTTTTCCTGGTAAGGGGTCGCCACAGCAGAACTCCAGTCTGCTAATGATTGGCAGTAGATTTTTACGCAACGCCGAGGTGCCAGCTCAATGCCCAACCTTCAACGAAGGCACGCCCATTTACGCACGCATGTCTTTCGAACACTACCTAACCACGGGGAGAACATGCAGACTCCACACAGGAGGCACTCCCAAGTCGCGCCGAGAATCAAACGGGAGAATCTCTTGCTGGGAGGTAACGCTACCGCTGTACCACTGTGACATTACATACATATATATATATATATATATATATATATACATACATACATACATAAATATATATATATATATATATATATATATATATATATATATATATATATATATAGGTCCACTTTCAAATCTCGAAATACTGAAATATCGAATTTCAGTATTTTGAGATAAGAATGTCTAAAGTGCAGATTTTCAAAACTGCATATAAACAAATCGTACGTTGCCAAATTAGCAGAAGTGCTAGTGTGGTTTGTTGTGTGTGGTGTGCTGTCTCTTTAAGGCATAGTGTGTGTAGAATAACAGGTGTGCTGTACCTTTAAGAAGCATTTCCAAGATGTGTGTGCATATAAATACCAAGCACATGTTAGCTTCAGTGCCATTTTGAAGGTGTAGCCAGAGTGTTAACATCTTTGTACATGATAGCTAGTTTGTTTATAAGTTAAAGTTATTTAATCTCATCTATGTGTTTGTATACAATAAAACTGCTTGAACAAGAACCCACAATGCTCGACTGTTTTATCCTGACCTGGCAAGGGAAATGATATCAGAACCAGGATGGCAAAGGCTATTCTTCAGAGCCACGAGGTGTAGAGGTAATGGCGAAGGCAAACTAAAAGAACTGAGAGCAAAAAAGGGCCAGAAAAAAAGTCAAAGGTAAAGAGAACACACACGAATGGTTTATTTATGAAAAGAGGCAAAACGGAGCATTACAAGGGCACTTATTGTTAAACAAATAGCACAGGAATGTTCATTATGCAAACGAGAAACATAAAAGAGCTCATTAATCAAACAAAATGTTTGAAACTGAGGTATTTGATAAAACAAGCATTAGAAAAGTACATAAAGGGTTCAGAATGGGTCTATATTATATCCTCGAACGCTTAAAAAAGCAAACGCTGGTTGATCGAACTTATTTTCACGAAACTGCAAAATATCGAAGCAGCAGAAACTCGAATTTTTTCCTAGGGAAAGAATTCAGTTGTCCGTTTCTGTTGCTTCGCTATTTTCAGTGTTATGGTGGAAAGTTACCGGTCGGATTCAGGTAAATGTGCGATTGTGTGGATGTGAGTGTTAGGGTGATTTAGGTGAGTTAGGGTTAGGGCTTGGGTTAGGTGTGTGTGCGATTGAGTGGACATGAGGGTTAGGGCGGATATACGTGAGTTAGGGTTAGGGAGTGAGTGAGGTGAGTGTGCGATAGTGACAGACCTTAGGGTTAGGGTTTGGGTTAAGGTAAGTGGGTAGTTAGTGGTGTGTGCATAGTTTAGTGTAGGGTTAGGTATCAGATTTTAGGTGTATGTGTGTGGATTTCTGTTTGTTTGGTGTGTTTGTGTTGTGTGTATGTGCTTTGGATCAGCGATTTTTTTCCCTGGGAAAAAATCTCTGATCTGACAGTTCGAGATTGTAAGCTTTCGCTTAAATTAGGTCGATCAATCAGCGTTCGCTTTTTTAAGCGTTTGATTATATAATATAGACCCTTCAGAATTACCTCAAAATTGTAAAACAAGCACATTTAAAGTGAAATGAGTATGTTTAGAGTTAAAATGAACACAAGAAAGTATAATGGACATGAAAAGAGATTAAATGAGTAAATTAATATAATTAAAGGGCACATTAAGAGATTCAATGAGCAAAACGGCTAGAATAGAAAGGGCAGAAAAGGGCACATTGAGTATAAGTAAAGCAAAGGTGACTGCATGTATTTTGACAAATTACTGTGTTTTGGCACAAATTGCTACTTTGCATTGATTGAAGCCTTGAATAGCATAACTAGAGTTGTTCAAAGTATTTCAAAGTGTGTAAAAGTGTTTACAGTGTGTACTTATTACTGTGCATTTCTTCCGAACAGTTTGTTGTGTGCAAAGTGCAACTATTTCATGAAGTGTAGTCAAGTGCAGCCATTTCAAAGAGTTCTTTTGCCTGGGTGTGTCTGTTTGTAGACTGCCATCATTACGGACTGTCTCTTGCATTGTACAGAGTTGTTTGGCAAAGTGTAGCCATTTGGGGGAAATTACAGTGTGCTGTGTACTGTTTATTCGCAAAGTGCAGTTATTTTGAGATGTTTCTCACTCTGAGCTTCTTCTGCCCAATACATTCGCAAAGTCCAATTACTTTGAAACAGTTTATTCGCAGAGTGTCATTGCTTCGAGATAGCTTATTCACAAGGTGCAATTACTTCAAGACAGTTCATAAAATGCTGTTACTTCGAGATACTGTATTCGCAAAGTATAGTTACTTTGAAATGTTTCTTGCCTTCAGTTTCTACTGCCCAGTTTATTCACATTATGCAGTTGTTCAAAATGTTTCTTAAACTGATGATAAATGACTTTGGCAGTAAAATAATGATAAATGACTTTGGGATCAAACCAATTACAAGATAAAGGCTCCTACAGTAAAATAATGATGATAAATGACTTTAGCATTATAGGTTCCATCCATTGATTTCTCTTGTGAACAAGGCCAGAGGTGCGGGGCATTGTACTCAATCATTGGTCTGATGAGTGGCAATGTAGAAGGCCTTCCTAACTACGACAGGCTACTGTCAACCAGGGTCCCAGGTCCCCGATAACTTCTTCTGTGCTCAGTGGATTGCAGCTATCCATCTCTGTGAGACCCTTCTGAAGGATATCTGTGTCAGATGTGTTTTCGCCCTGTGGGACACCACTTGTGACAGGCTTTGAGTCTGACATGGCCTTTACAAGATAAATAGCTCGTATAGCAAAGTAATTTCAAGGCAAGTGTTTTTTATAGTAAAGAGATTTCAAAGTGTTACAGTGCGCAGGAAACTTATTTTGTGAAATTCAGTTATACAAAGGCACGTTGTGTTGCTACAAGTACTGACATAAATTTCAAGCACATATATACATGTATGTACAAGTGTGTGTGTTTATGCATATTTACAAGAGTCTTCACTGAGATATGTTAATATGTCAGATGGATTTTGCAAGCCACAACCACTTGTGCTTGATCAAAATATTGCAGGGAACTGGAGAATATTTGAGCAAGAATACAATATATTTATACAAGCAGTTTATTCTGATAAAGATGCACATACCATGGCATTCATTTTGCTGAATCTAGCAAGGTCGGAAGCCATTGAAAGGGAGCGCTCATTTGTCTATGTACCAGCAGTGTATGAAGGTGAAGGAGAAACTCATCGTGTTGTTGTGCAGGCTGAATCAAGGTAAGACCCTGAGTGTTTGAGGCACAAATTCAGAGAAATGTGTAAGCCTCAGACTAATGTTGCACTGGAGACACATTTGTTTTACATGGGAGATCAAAAGAAAGGGGAAGCGTTTGCAGCTTATATTAGTGACCTGAGAAACAAAGCTAAAACGTTTAGGTTTGGTGATTTAAAGGATAAGCTAATAAAGGACAGACTCATGTGTGTTATTAATAATGCTGATGTGAGAAAGATTTGCTTTGTGACAGTGATTTAACACTGTGTAAACCCATTGAGATTTGTCAGATTCATGAAGGTACAGAAAGGCACATAAATATGCTTGCTAGTAATAAGAGCATGGTTTCAGTAGGCTGCAGAGCTAATGTAGACAGCATGCAACATGTGACATGGCAGCAGCAGCCTCTGTGGGACTTCTAGGTAAAACCTGTAGTCTTCTAGCACATTCCAAGACCAGTTCAGTTAAAGGAGCATGCTCAATACTGAACCAAGGGTATGTAGTGCAAAACAAATGTTGCTCAGTACAGCATAAGAGTGAATCAGCAATACCCAAATCAAGCGTTTTTGTTCACTGTCGCAATTGTGATGCTAACCATGAATCCAGAAGAGAAAAGTGCATAGCATTTGGCCAGCAATGTCACAAGTGCAAGAAATGGAACCATTTTCAAAGATTTTGTAAATCAAGTAAGCTTCACACAGTTACAAAGAAGGGTCACTTCAAAAAGCAAGTTAATCAAACAGACCTGAAACAGTCTGCTTTTCATGTAGATCGTGTGACAGTAATTGATGAAAAGATTGATGCAGTACATTTATTGGCAAGAAATTAAGTGTTTTGTACTGTCCAGATCAATGGCAAATCCACCAAGCTTAAAGTAGACACTGGTTTAAAGTGTAATGTCATGTCTGCAGATACTTTTGCAAGGGTCAGAGCTGGTGAACAGCTAAATGTGACTAGCGGTCCGAAACTTGTTGCTTATGAAGGTGAAGAAATTCAAACCAAAGACTCAGTAGTGCTTTCATGTTATGTGGCCAAGAACAGTTATAGCCTATTATTCTGTGTGTTTCAAAGACCTGTGCAGTCATTATTGGTTCTCAGAGACAGTTTGAAAATGAATCTATTTTCTTTTACCAAAGAAGTTAATCAGATAAGCATGTGTCCTAGTTTCAGCTTCACCAACACTATTTTTTCAGAGTATGCTGATGCTTTTGATGACAGGTTGGGCAAACTTCCAGTTGTGTATTCCATGAAATTAGACCCAGAAATAATTCCAGTAGTTAGACCAGCAAGAAGAGTTTGGATAGCTATGCAGCATAAACTCAAAGCTCAGTTGGACAAAATGGTGCAACAAGGTGTAATTTGTCCAGTTACAGAACCTACCGAATGGGTGTCGTCCATGGTATTGCTCATAAGAAAGGCTCAGATGAAATCAGAATATGCATTGACCCAAGATATTTGAGCAAAGCATTGAAGAGACCATATCATCCCATACGTACAGTCGAGGAGGTTGCAGCCCTGATACCGAATGCCACTGTTTTTTCTGTCTTAGATACAAAGAGTTCATTTTGGCAAGTGATGCTTGATTGTAAATCTTCATTACTAACTACATTCAGTACCCCATTTGGAAGATATAGATTCCTTAGGATACCATTTGGAATAAATTCTGCAAGTGAAGTCTTTCAGCTTGGAATGGAGCAAATTTTTTCAGGTTATCCTTGTGCCATAATAAAAGATGATATATTGGTCGGAGGCAATGGTGATAAAGAGCATGGCAGAAATCAAGAGGGTTCTAGACAGAGCACGTGAAGTGAACTTAAAGCTCAATCCTCTGAAGTGCAAATTCAGACTACCAGAAGTTACATATGTAGGTCATTTGTTTAAAATATTGACTTGAGACCAGACCCGCCCAAGCGAACAGCCATTCTTGAAATGCCAGCGCCAGATAATATCAATTTCTACATTTTCTTGGCATCGTCAATTACTTAGGCATGTTTATACCAGACTTCAGTGAGTTGACGGTGCCTTTGAGAGAGCTCACATGTAAAAATGTTACTTGGTCATGGCTAGACCAGCATCAGGAAGCATTTGAAGTTCTTAAGCAGAAAATTGCTACCCTCACCAACCTTAAGATAATATGATGTCAACAAACCAGTAACTCTTTCCTGCAATGCTTCAAAATTTGGTTTAGGTACAGCAGTTATTCTTCATGAAAGAAGGCCAGTAGCCTATGATGCATCTATCACACTTACCCACACTGAGATGCAATATGCTCAAATTGAGAAGGAAGTTTTGGCAGTAGTGTTTGCTTGTTCCAAGTTTCATGATTATATCTATGGTCAATAAATCCAGATTGAAACTGATCATCAACCTTTGGTTACTATTTTAAAGAAGCCCATGCATTCAGCTCCAGCAAGATTACAAAGAATGGTGCTTAAACTGCAAAAGTACAACTGGTCTGTACAAAAGGCAGACTTCTTTATCTGGCTGATATCTTATCCAGATCACCCAGAAATACAACAGAACAACTTGACGCAGAGAATTTTTACTTTGATGTCATGGAAGTGCATAATTTTTCTACCACAAGACTTGAAGAGCTAAGAGATCATACAATGACTGATCCAGTTTTGCAGAATGCCAATCACTATATCCATGCTAGATGGCCATCAAAGCAATTTAGTGTACTACCAGAAGTGCAATCTTACTTTCCTTACAGAGATGAGTTGTTGATGGAAGAGGGCATTAATTTCCACAGTCCTAAAATTGTTGCTCCTGCTTCTTTACAATGAGAATATATCCAGATTTTGCATTGTGGTCACCCAGGTTCCAAATTACTAAGAGAAGGACAAGAGGACTAGTATTTTGGACTTCTCTAGTGAAAGGCATAGATAGAGTGCTTTCTTCCTGCTCAGTGTGTGATAGTACTAAAGTGTATTTGCAATGACAGCCACTTCAGCTTAGTCAAATTCCTGATCTACCTTGGTCAATTGTAGCTACTGACATATTCGAGTGGAACAATCAACATTACTTAGTACTGTTAGACTCTTATTCAAATTGGTTCGAGATCGAGCTCCTGCACAGCCTCACTTCTACTACAGTCATTACTAAGTTGAAATGCCATTTCTCAGTCCATGTCAGTCCACAGAAATTAATCTCTGACAATGGCACACAATTCACCAGTCAATTGTTTCAGAAATTTGCCAGAGAATGGGACTTTGGACATGTTACTAGTAGTCTAGAGTATCCGCAATCAAATGGACTTGCTGAATGTGTAGTACAGAGTGCAAAGCAATTACTTGAGAAGTCAAAGCGTGATATTCCAATGTTTTTGTTTTTTTTATTTACTCACTCTCAGAAACATACCCAGTGACAATATACTTGGCTCACCTGCTCAGAGACTTCTATCTAGGCAAACCAGAACTACATTGCCAATCAGTTCATTTATTGAGGCCTAAAGCTAACAACCAAGCAATCAAAGCCCAGTTGTCTAGAAAGCATTCTTTTCAAAAGTCCAGCTGTGACAAGTCAAGCAGATTTCTTCATCCATTGGAAAAAGGAGAGACAGTGAGGATACAAATGGCAAAAGGTTTTGACCAGATTAGTCAAGTACTTGTGCAGAGATGAGATCCTATTTTGTTAAATCTGATGGTGTGAAGTACAGGAGAAATCACAGACATATTCTTCCTGTAGCAGAACTGATATTGCATCATACCTGTGATAAAGGCTCTAACTCTCAGAGCAATCCAGATGATATTCCTGTTCCACAACGTGTCTTGATTCCTGATACTGTTCTACTGTTGTGACAGATTATTCCAGTGTTCCTAAGACTGAACAGTCAGCAGAGACAATCCCAATTGCTAAACCAGATCCCAAACTTTATGTCACATGATATAGTTGCATTTCAAAGCCTAGTGTGAAATACACAGCAACTTGGACATAGTTGTATATATGTTTCTAGCTTTACATAATTGCATGATGAAAATCATTTCTATGTAAATTGCATTTTCATTAATTTCAGTGGCAATGTCTAACTCATTTTCTCAAATGGGAGGTTGTAGAATAACAGGTGTGCTGTACCTTTAAAAAGCATTTCCAAGATCTGTGTGTGCATATAAATACCAAGCATGTATTAGTTTCAGTGCCATTTTGAAGGTGCAGCCAGAGTGTTAACATCTTTGTACATGATAGCTAGTTTGTTTATAAGTTAAAGTTACTTAATCTCATTTATGATGTGTTTGTATACAGTAAAGCTGCTTGAACAATAACCCACGATGCTCGCCTGTTTTATCCTGACCTAGCGAGTAACATTTTAATTTATAATGGTATTTAGACATGGCAGTCAATGTGTGGTTAAGTACGGAGATGCAGGTAAGGTTTGTAATGTGTTAGGGTTTTGAGTATGAATGTGTTTTTATATTTTTTGGAAAGTTTTAGGAGTAGGTTGGGGTAGGTAGGTGAGTGTGTGTGTGTGTGTGTGTGTGTGTGTGTGTGTGTGTGTGTGTGTGTGTGTGTGTGTGTGTGTTGAAAGTGTTTTTTGTACATATGTAGTGTATGTGTGTTTATCAAGGGCAGGCATGTGGCAGTGTGCAATGGAAATGTAGGGCACGTAGTGATGGGTTTGTAGTGTTGTTCATGTTAGTGCGACCTTGGAGTTGGTATATTTAAGTAGGCGTGTTGGGGGGTGCAGCCCCCCACATGATTAGCTTATTTGGGTTTTCAAAGGTTCATAGGTAGGTACTAGGCTATCGGCCCAAGGGCCTAAGTAAGCCTAATCAACAAGGTTCCCTGGCTTACACCACCCAAGAAATTTAATTTCCTTTGCCCCTGTCGAACAGAGTCACAGAAGTGATCCCTGGGGTGTATTTCCTATTTCCCATCCACTCATCAAGATTTTTCTTGAAGAGTGCTAATGAGGAACTTTGCTTGACCTAGATGGGGAGCTTGTTTCAGAGTATAGGAAGTCTCTGGGACAGGAATCTATCCCACCAGCATGTCCTGTTTATTGTGGTGACAAGGTTTAGGTCCCTAGAGCATGTAGCTCGGAGGGATTGGGATTTCTTTAGGTGTAGCATGTCCAACAGCTCTTGGTTTAACATAGCTTTATATGTTAGGCAGAGATCTCCTTGAAGTAGGCGATATGCTACAGAGTAAAGCTGGAGTTTTTTGAGACAGTCAGTGTAGGGCATCTGTTTGAGGCCAGTAATCCTCTTTGTGAGGTACTTCTGTGGCCTTTCCAGCTGCTGCAGATGTCTGTGAGGTACATTCCCAAAGGGGCATTGTACTCTATAATGGGTCTAATGAATGCCAAGTAGAGGGGAACAATGAACACTTTTTTTCCTTGATGAGAACCCTTTTATGATGAGGTGTGCCACATAGAAGGATTTCCTGACTACTGTGGCGATGTGATTATCAAAGGAAGGACTACTGTCCACCTGGGTCCCACACATTCGGCATTAAGTAGACTGCCATTTATGTGGTAGTTCATGGGTAAAGAGTTTTTATCAAAGAGGATGACAATGCACTTTTTGGCATTGAGCTTGAGGCCATGCCTCTGACACCAGGCATCTGTCTCAATGATGCCCTTCTGTAGGATGTCCACATCATTTGGGGACTCAACTGTGGCTCCTAGTTTGCAGTCATCTGTGAACGTCATTAGCCAGAGGCTTTCTGTGTTAGCCTGTACTTCAGAGAAGTAGATACCAAACAGGAGAGATCGCAGGACTGAACCCAGTGGTACTCCACTTGTCACTGGTTTGAAGTCAGATTTGGAGTCTGCAACTTTTACAGTGTGGGTTCTGCCAGTGAGGCAGTTGGCAACCTATCTTGTGACGTAAGGATTTATACCTAGTTTAGCTATAATTCCAGAATGGGGGATGGTGTCGAAAGCCTTGGCGAGGTCAAGATAGGCCACCTTACCCTGGTCTATGGCTTTGGTGACTGCCTCAAAGAAGTCAATCAGGTTCAGAAGGCATGATCTGCCTTTCACAAACCCAAACAGGGTGGGGTCCAGAGTTTGGAGGTTATCAATGTCTTTGTTTATGAGTTCCATGATGATATTTTCCATGGCCTTACAGACCAGGCTCGTCAGGCTAATAGGGCGATAGTTCCCAGGATCAGTGGTTGCTTCCCCTTTGCGGAGTGGGATAACTGTTGCTGTGTGCCATTAAGTAGGCACAAAGCCTGATGTGAGGCTATGATTGAACATGGTGCTTAGGTGGGGAGGCAGTTTGTTCTGAAGTTCGTGTAAAATGCAGCCTGGGATGTTGTCCAGTCCCATGGATGCTGTGTTTTTGGTTTTAGAGAGTGCGGCTTTTACCTGTATAGATGTGATTACAGGGACTCTGCATTCTTCCTGTTTAGATATGGGTCCTTTTGGGGATGGGGGTAAAGTTAGCACTGAACCTATCTGCCAGGATGTTGGCTATACCAGTTGGTTCTGTAATTTTCATGCCGTTGTGCTGTAACTCAAAGCAGATCTGGGTGTTTCCATTCAGATACATGACATAGCAATAGAATGCTTTGTGGTTGCCCTTAGAATCAGTGGCAATTTTATTTTTGTAGGTAGCTTTGGAGGATCTTATAAGGGATCTCAGCTTCTTACTGAGGCTGACCAGGGAGCTCCTCCACTCATGGGATTTTACTCTCTTTTGCAACAGTTTCTTCCTTCTGTTGTAAAGCTTGTTTATGGCAGAGGACCACCAGATTTCTTCCTTTTTTTAGAGGATTGTGTCTTGGTTCTGTTTGGGATAGCACGATCCATGCACTCATGTAAGCGCTTATAGAGTGCATATGTGTAGGATTCAGCAGTTTAACTGCATTGTACATCTGCATGGATGTCATGAAGTTCGCCACTTCTGTCTTAAGAAGCATGACATTGGCTTTGGAGAAATTTTTTACCATGGTTTCCTTAATGGTGGGTGGGGGTGGGATGCGGATATCTAGGGTGATTAGCTTATGGTCGGATCTGACCAATGAGGAGTTGACTTCAGGTGTGGAACAATGGTCACTCATGTTGGTAATGACTAGGTCTAGGATATTGTTGCCCCTGGTGGGGGTGTGATTAATTTGATCCAGGACATGGGAATTTATGAATTCAAGAAAGCTTTGAGTGAAGGAGTTGGTACATGAATAGTTTTCCCAGTTAATGGTGGGGTAGTTGAAATCACCCATTATTAGGGTGTTTGGTTGAACCCTAATATTTTCCAGTATATCAAGAAAAGAGGAGTGGAAATCCTGAGGCATGGTGGGGGATCTGTAGCAAGCTACAGTTTGGATTGCAGTTTTGCCCAGAGTTAGTTGCACTTGGATAACCTCGGATGCATTATGCTGTGCAACTAGCCTGGATGTGTGGATATCCTTAATGAATATGGATACACCTCCACCTTTGGTGTTCTGGTCCAGGTTAGATGGCCAAAAAGTGTGGTACGAAGTATAGCCTGGTAATGCAGGGGTGCTCTCTGTTGCCTTGAACCAGGTCTTAGTCTCTGCACAGTTATCAATGTTCTCCATTTTAAGGAGTGCCTCAAGTGTGTGCAATTTGAGATTCAGACTTCTAGCATTGAGTAGCATTACCCTCAGTTTTTGCTTGCCTGTTCCTGTTACGGTGGTGAATTTGTCATTTGAACCTTGCCTAAAAAAAGCACTATAGGGATGGCAAGACCCTTACTCAATATCCGGAATCCCAGGGGCGACAGGTGCAGGCCATCTCTGGCAAAGCATTGTGGTCTGTCGACCATGTCGTCACAGGCAGACAGATACTGGATCCCCTTAGAATGACATCAGAAGCTTAGTCAATTGTTGAAGTCAATCATTTTGTCCTTGTACATTGGTATCATTCTGGGTGATGGCAGGATGCTGCTCAGGGCTAGGGTCATACCTGCCTGGGCTACAAGATTGAAGAGCTCTTCCATGTCTCTTTTCATGTAGTCCAGGGAGGTACGTCTCAAGTCGTTCACACCAACATGGACAATGAGAGTCATATTTGTACTTGTTGTGGAGTGACCTTAGTGCATGGGTTATGTGGCTGATCCTGGCACATGACAGGCAGCTGACAGTAACCTTCTCCTTGTTTAGCTTGGTGAGTCAGACATCAGTGTGCCTGACTATAGATTCACCTATGACTAGTGTTTTGGGTACATTGTTTTGCCTTATGGGCTGTGGTTTATTGGCACACTGAGTCTGTGGGCTATGTGTCATTTGAGTTGTGTTGGGGGTGGAGGTTGCTTGCGTTTCTGCTTTGCAGGGCTCTGTTGCTTGAATAGATTATTATTTAGAGCCTCTATGAATCTTTTTGTGTTTCTATGTGTGGATTTTGGTGGTGTAGGTTTAGTGAGATTATGTGATGAGTATGGTGTGGTGCAAGTGTTTACCTTCTCCTTTTGACTGTCAAGTTCAGTCTTGGTTGGAGAGAGCTTTACCTCCAGTTTGACTAGATAAGTGCATGTCTCACATGTTGTGGTGTTGGGTGGTAGGAGGGGAGGGTAGTCTATGTACATGAGGAAATTGCTACATTGCCCCAAGATGCCCAGATTCATCAGATAGACAGGAGAGAACACCGGGAGCTGACCCTTGGACATGCCTGAATAAAAAACTACTTTCCTCTAGAAAAGTGAGGCAAGTGAGTATAAAAGTTGTTTTTCTCTAAGCAAGTGAAGAAAATAAGTACAAAAACTGTTTTCATCTAGGTAAAGAGGAAGGTTGAGTGCTATAGTAATTTGTAGTTTATTTAGTGCTAACAACAATTTCTGAACAAGTGCTGAGCATGAATAAGCAAATTCAAATGCTAAAGCTAAGAATCTGTAGCTGGATCTTTTAGTAGATAGGCTATCTAGTGCTTATCATTCCCACTGACAAGCTAGAATGCTTCTCTCCAATGCAGAAAGGCTTGGGGGCTCAAAATCTTACAAACAGTCCTTGATACAGCACATCTGTATCTGGACTAGACTAGTTACAGGAAAAGTGGGAAACACGCACAAAAATGGGCTTTTAAACCATAAAGTTGAAAGAGATGAAAAAACTGCCCAAACGGCCAATAAACTACAATTTCTGGGCCGGAAATCACTCTTGTGGTAGATAGGCTACCTAGTGCTTACCACTCCCACTGATAAACTTGAAGGCTTCCCTCCAACACAGAAAGGCTTGGGGGGCTCAGAAGCTTACAAGCAGTCCTAGATGCAGCAAATCTGTATCTGGACTAGACTAGTTACAGGAAAGGTGGGAAACAAGCACAAACACAGGCTTTTAAACCAGAACATTGAAAGAGATGGAAAAACTGCCCAAATGGCCAATAAACTACAATTTCTTGCTCAGAAACCACTCTTGTGGTAGATAGCCTACCTAGTGCTTACCACTCCCACTGATAAGCTAGAAGGCTTCCCTCCAACACAGAAAGGCCTTGGGGGCTCAGAAGCTATCAAACAGTCCTGGTTACAGCAAATCTGTATCTGGACTAGACTAGTTTCAGGAAAAGCAGGAAACAAGTTTAGACATTTTTTTTTGTAAAGTGGAAAGGGAGAAAGGAGAAACAGAAGATAATTCAAAATTAAGGACCTAAGTGGATTGCCCTTCATAAATGTTCTCTCTGTATTAGGTAGAATGAGCTAGTGATACAAGACTGGAATAGAGCTGGGATAGAGCTGAACAGATGGGACTGGTAAAAGTGTCTGAAGTCAAAATATGATCTCACTGTACTCGGTTGAATGAGCAAATGAGATGTTCAAACACAAATTTACAGGACGGATGGGCAATTCCAAAGCCACCAAGATTAATACCAGAATAAGAACAGAGAGGATGGGAGAGAAACTAACTGCAGAGACAGAAAGAGACCACAGTATTCTATGAAACAATTAAATAGAAAAATAACTACAGAGAGACACAGACCACAATATTCAATGAAATAATTAAATAGAAAAATAAATTTCAGTACAATCTTTAACACTGCACATTTGTACTTAACTCAGCTAGTAATGCAGTTGATTGTAGGTATGTAGCAGAAGCTAAACAACTCAGATATTGAGCAGTAATAAAGTCAAAGATATGTGACTTAACACTTATAAATACAGAGAAACCCTCTAGGCTAAGAGTTCAACATTGAATATCAATGAAGTGAAACACAATAGTCCCCACTTACTGCAGAGACAGAGAGAGTCCACAGTATTCTATGAAACAATTAAATAGAAAAATAAATAACTACAGAAAGACACAGACCACAATATTCAATGAAACAATTAAACAGACAGAAAAATAAAATGCAGTACATTCTTTAACACTGCAAGTTTGTACTTAACTCAGCTCATAATGCAGTTGATTGTAGGTATGTAGCAGAAGCCAAACAACTCAAATATTTGTTGGTATGTGTGTGTTGTGTTTGCTTGTGATGGTGTAGGGAGGTAGGCCATGCTTGTGTTTTGTTTGTGTGGTGGAGGGTTTATTAAAAAAACAGAGCGATGTATACTGAAAATTCGGTATTATGAATTTTCAATATAGTGACATTCTTTTTTTAATATTTCACTGTAGTGGTCTTTTGACATTCTCATCTCAAAATACTGAAATTTGATATTTCAGTATTTTGAGATTTGAAAGTGGACCCATACATATATATATATATATATATATATATATAGAGAGAGAGAGAGAGATGATATATATGTATATATATATATATATATATATATATATATACATACACACACACACACACACACACACACACACACACACACACACACACCTCTCACATACTATATTTGTTTCTTTGAGGATTTGAGGATTAAATGATTGTCAGTGAACATTAGACAATTATTATAGTGTCTCAATATTCCCATAGCCACCAAAGTTGCTGCTGAAGAATTGGAAAAGTGTATATCCATGATGTAAGGTCCTTTATTAGGTGAGCTACTAGGGTGTGGTGCATGAAGGGTTAATACTGGGTTGACTAATGGTGCTTCTGTGGCAACAGACTAGTCTGGGCTATATAATACTAAGTTCAAGCAGTGCTCCTCTGCATGCAAACTAGCTGCTCATTACTATTTAATGAGCAGAGTAGTTGTTCTGCACTTACTAAGTTACTGGTACAGTTTCAGAAGTGGTTTTATAGGGTAAAGTTGGTTTCTAACTGCCCGCGACTGTAAAGGGCACTATTGTCTACTGCTGCACTATGAGCAGAGAGTGAACACAAGTGCCAAATTTACACAGACACTTAAAGCACAGGAAACTGGCTTCTAAGCCCCTTGGCCAAGAAAATGACTACATTTACAGCTTTCTTATCTGTTTCCCAACTCAGACCAGCTGACTGCCTACTGACACTGGATGGAATATCCCTGTCCTCTTAATGTGAAAACACAAAAAGGATTGATTGAGAGTGTAATGGTACAACAAAACTACTTAAACAGACTACGTAGACAATATAATTTCAAGTACTATGGACCTTTAAAATGATTTAAAGCAAAATCATCAAATAAAGCAAAAATAAACTAGTAACACTTTAAAACAGTTAACTGAAGTACCCTCTCAGAGTGTAGTAAGGGTGCCAAGCAGATGAGAGCTCTGGAAAAATGAGCAGTAGACAGTTTGTTATAAGGGAAATTTACTCAAGAACAATACTGGATTGCTGCGTGGGCACTCAGTATTCTGGATAAATGGGAAACAGTGGGTGGGAAAAGTACTTAAACAGCTTACAAAACAGGCAATAGAAATGAAAGTGGGGAGAGAGGGACTTTGGAACTCAGATTACCATAAGGAAAAGAAGCCAAGGACACAATCTTTTAAAACCATAGTGGGAAAAGAGTGGGAGGGTTGGGGAAAATTTCAAGCTGCCAGAAGTTGACTAGCTAGACAGGGACTCAATCAAATAAAGCCAACATTGAAACTCTAGTTCTATGACACTGAGCTGCAGGTCAATGACCCCAGGTAAATTAGAATTTCAAAAACTTTAGCTTAATATCTCAGTTTGGGCTAAGGCAGACATAAAGAACAAAGGAAAACAGTGGCAAATTTAACAGAAATTCAAATGAATACAACTTTAAGCAGGTAAACGACAAGCAGAATATTAAGACTCTGGCAGTAAAACTGGAATATAATCAGCTGTAAAAGCACTGACGTACAAATCCTGGACCAGAATTCATACAATACTACCACTACTGCAATTCTATCATAAACTAAAGCACCAGACCATGCAGACATTTACCAGTAACACTGTTTATGGAAAAATGCTGTAATAAGTTTGGCAATAGTTCATGGTTCTGCCAGAACTGCAAATGAAACTATAAGATTAAGGCCACATAGAGTTTGAAATACTAACAGCTTGTACTAATAATTCTGTTTATGGAGATAAGAAGTGTAGTATAATGTATAAAATCTTGCAGTAATACACAATCTTCCCACAAAAGCAAATGAAGCCACAAGACTAAGGTCCCAGAACAGACTAAAAACTGCAAATCGATAACTTTGAATGCTAAAACATGGAAAGTACAAAAATATCCCCACACAGGTCAGTATAAGTGCAACTTAAAACATTTAAGCAGAATTGAAATAAAAAGCTTTTTTCACTATTGATGAAAAGCTTGTTTCTCACACTTAAGGGCTTTCCACACCTCTTAAGAGTTTCTTACCAAAGTCAGCCAAGTGGATGAGCCTTCAGCAGGCAACCTGTACTTGTGCAAGGGACAGACCTTCGTTACTTTGGCCTGAGAGTCTGAGGGTCTGACTTCAAAACCATCCCCATCCAAGGACATCTACATTTCTAAATTTTCCTGGCCAGGAAAATACATGACAATCTACAGACATGTCAATCGTTTGACAAACTATATGGAACTGGAAGGAATTTTCTGATTAATTTAACTTCCCTTCAGTAGCTTTAGACATGTATGAGCCCCATGCTACTGGAACCAATGCCATACATTCCTCAACTGCAGCATGTGTGCTGCATAGTAGAGGCATGCATTTGACCTTGTTGAGATCTGCTGTCACTTCCACCCACCATTAGGTGTCACTGATGCTGCAGATCAAGCTGTCCCCCCACTCCACTCAGGTTAGGTAAGCTGACAAAAGCCACTCAGTCACCTCTTCCCCAATTAGCTCCTTCAGCACCCAGGCTACTAGTCAGACTGGAGCCATTTAGATTGCAGTCATGTCTTAATTGTCTGGGCCAGAAAGACAACTTCTAATACACATGGACAGCTGTACATGCAAGAAGTTGACATACGAGTAAAAGAAGAAAGCATATGTTAGAATCAAGTACATGTTGAATCCTAAAATAAAACCCACACTGACGTTCGATATGTGTTACATAAAAGGGGCACATTAACTCCATTGTTGTTGATAATCTCTTTCAAATTGCTTCATCTTCTTTGAGGGCATCCCTTCAATAATGAATGTTTGAATTTATCTTCACTGCCAGTACATTTAGCAGTTAATGCTGGCCTTGCAAGCTTTACTGAACTGCTATCTCAATAAAAAGATGCACATTTCTATAGCAGTTAGAGAAATTTTAGAATATAAGTTTGTCAGCTGTTGACTGATTCTAATATGTAATCATTAACTCTTCAATGTATCTGCTCATCTGTGTTGACAGACTTTTAAGCTGCCTGAAAAATGTCAGCTTTCCAGATTCCTTGGAGTGAGATGTTACTGTCAGACTCTTCCCCTCTGGGTGCACCAGCTGTTGTAGATGCCAGGACAAGTCTAGAGCACCAGCCTGGCTCCTGCAGGGAAGCCCCTCTGAGCTAGCATCACTAAATAGTTGCTAATTAGAAAACAAGACCATCTGGTGCTGCCCTGTCGAAGGGTCACTTACTGCAGTAGTCACTGTACCATTTAGAAGTCATGGAAAATCTATATGTAGAAAACCATGCAGGTTTTGGCTTGTGAAAGGATGGGTGAAAAACAGAATAATTACTTGTAATTTTATCTGTACTGATTTTTGAAGAGCAGCATTCTAATTACTAGCTTGTCATTTAGTTTACTGCAACAGTATTTTTTGCATTAACTCATTTCATTTGTGTATCTCAGCAAAGCATTGATATTTTCTAACTTCCTCAAACAGATACACACACACACACACACACACACACACACACACACACACACACACACACACACACACACACACACACACACACACACACACCATGTGTACCAGTTCAGCTGATCCATTCAAATATCAGTAACATCACAATTGTATACATTATATTTCACAGGAATAGAAATATCAGCACTTTTGCATTCATGTGGGTCTTAAGAGTAACTTTCTGCTCTTTCTCTGTTCTTATATTTCAGTACCAACATGAAAAGTAGGCAAATGGCTGGTTACCTGTATATTCTGCCCAATATGGCAAGTGGTCTGTTTGCCTCCTGTCATTTCTTTAAATATGCTGAGTCTTATATATTAGCTCAGTTACTAATTAATCTTAGATATATTATCAGAATATCTGAATCTCATGAGTGGGGTGATGGGGCATGGCCATTCTCAGCCCCAGCTGACTGTAGACTCATTTTCATCTGTGCCCATCTCACCTTCACATAGCAGTCATATTACAGTGATGGCCCAGAGTTTCATTTCCAGCATCAGATGAGCACTGAATGCTTTTGATGAGCAGATTGACAGAGCAAACAAGTCTGTAGGTACTTATTAGGTATGCAGTCCAGGAGACCATTAATGAGTCTAGTTCCAATTCCCATGAAACACTGTCTGGTTAAGTGACATACTCAAGGTCACATACACAGTACGTAGTTAAGGCTGAGGGAATCAAACCCTGTAGCACACCTCAAAGCCTTAGTTCTCTGTGTTGACAGACCTTTACTGATTAACATTTTAAATAAATAAAATTAATTTCCTTTTCTCTAGTCTGAACAGAAGAGATTTTTCTGGATTGTGTATTCTGTTCTACTTCCACATCACACTGTTTTGAGGTACTTTCCAACACTCACTTCAAGTCTCTTCACTGAAGAAAGGTCAGATAAACACTGTTGTTTTACTCCCCCAGAGAGTCTACTGTTATATCAGCTTCTAAGTTATTTTTACTTGTGGTCAACAGCTAGAACACTGTTTATGTATGTCACTGTCTGTCCATCTATCTACCTCTGCATCTATCTAAGTATGTAGCTAGATAGCTAATCTGTCTGTGTATCTTCCTATGTCTGTTTGTATGTATGGGTGTATGCATATATGTATCTATCTATCCATCTATCTGTATCTCTGTCTGCTGTGTATGTATGACGCATATATGCATCTGTCTATCAACCTTATGTAGTATCTGTGTAGCTATGTACATGTGTCTATTTGTCTCTATTCATGTATTTATCTGCCTATCATTACATCTGTCTGTCTATGCATGTATCTATCCCTACATCTATCTCTGTATCTATCTGTCTATCTATCTAAATATCTATTAATCTATCATCTAAATATCTATTAATCTATCATCTATCTATATGTATATTTAGTTCGTAACAGCAGAGGGGCAGATCTGTCAGACCTTTCCCCTGATAAGAACAAGGCCGCTGAGACAGCAGACTGATTACAACAGTACACAAAGAAGGCTGAATTTCCAGCACAGATGTGTAAAGATTAAACATTTGCAACCTAAAACAAAGCATTTCTTTCAGTATTAAAGAAATGAGAGAATGGCGTGGCCAAGACACCTAAGTGTTAGCAGCACTTCTCTGATGTTCTGTCTCTAATGATTGTTTCTGACAGGATTTTTAGGTTCTAACCTAAATAATTTTGAAAATTTTATTCACAAGTTATACCTCTTGGTACTGTAGACTATCTACAAAGAAGAAATTAAACTTTCAGAGTTTGTATCATGAAATTTCCTGTCAGAAGTACTGCAGCTCTGTACAATTGGACAAAACTATGAGTCGCACAAGAGCCTCTCCTCAGGACAGTTCTATGAAAAAGGAACTTCACACAATAATTTCCAGCATCCAGGACCTCTCAGTGAAGATGGATAATGTATAAAAGATTATGGAGAACATGAAAAAGGAAAGTAAGAAACAAATAGAAGACCTAAAGGAAATTATAACCAAACATTTTAGAGCAAATAGCAGCCATAGAGGAAACTGTAAATGACATTGATGGGAGACAAATGGAAAATGACACCCAAATTGATTTAATTCTAAAACAGAATTATCATTTACTTGAGAAAGTCGAAGACCTGGAGTCCAGATCAAGTAGGAACAATGTCAGAATATATGGGGTACCCGAGAAGATGGAAGGAAATAACATGGTCCAGTTTTTAAATGAATGGCTGCCCATAATAGTAAACCTTCCTGAGTGTCTCTCATTTGGGACTGAGAGAGCTCACAGATTTTTATCCAGCACATCTACTTCTAAGAACCCTAATGCAGTGAGATCTATTATAGTTAAATTCTTATCCACACAGGACAAGGACTTAGTATTAAGAACAGCTTGGTCGGGAAATCCAATACAATTTGAGGGGAAAAATATAAGGTTTGATAATGACTATACCTCCACTACAATAACAAAAAGGAAAGAATGTGTCCCTCTCATCAAAAGCTTGAAGAAAGCTGACATAAAAGCTCAGATCTTGTTCCCTGCAAGAATTAAAATTACTCTCTCAGACGGACAAAAAAATGTTCAACCACTTCGAAGAAGCAACTGTTGGATAAATTAAAAGATATGGACATTTCATTACCTAGTCTGAAAAGACAAGCTATCAATGGTAATTCATTCGCAAATGATAAAAATACCAAGAAAAACTAAAAGGAAAGCAAATGTTTTTTTTATTGTCACTTGTAACCTTACTCATCTGATAGAATTTATCCAAATACTTTGAACCCAAATGAACAAATACTAACTTAAAGGTAAAAAAAGCTTCTTCTATTTTATATATATATATATATATATATATATATATATATATATATATATATATATATATATATATATATATATATATATATATATATATATATATATATATATATATATTAACCCTTATATAAAAACAAGCAGTTGGAGTGGCACTTTGTATAAATACTAACTGTAACTAGTGTATTGTCAATAGCTTGTGTATTTTATATGTGCCCTTATGCACATTAAAATATATATATATATATATAATACCAAGCTATTAACTTCTTAGAGGCACAAGATCCTTTTAGTAAAACTGCTGATAGAAGGTGAACGTAATATGTGTGTTTCATTTGTTTTAGCTTAATAGTGTTGTATATTGGGAAATACATGGGGGGGGACAGTGTAGATACATTTACCAAGTTTACTCTGACTTGTTGGGCAGCTGCAGTGGTGCAGCGGTGAGCGTTGCCACCTCACAGCAAGAAGTTCTCCGGTTCGATCCTCAGCTGGGGTGCCTTCTGTGTGGAGTCTGTATGTCCTCCCTGTGGTCATGTGGGTTTCCTCCAACATCCCAAAGGCATGCTGTAGGTGGATTGGACACTCTAAATTGGCCCTAGGTGTGAGTGTGTGCATGTGTGTGCCTTCTGTGGAAGGTTGGGCACAGGGCTGGCAACTCGACACCATAAAACTTCACTGCCAATCATGAGCAGACAGGTGATCTGCTGTGGTGACCCATAACTGGTAAAAGCCAAAAGAAGAAGACTCTGACTTGTTATATATTATAATAGGATGGTTATGGGAGTAATAATGTGTATAAACTGATATTTTATACTTATAATTGAGTATATGTGTTTTAAAACATACTGTCTTATTTACTATATCCATTAATAAGGTAGGCATTGTCAGGTTTTATATTTCACAAGTCCCTGATATAACAGTTTCTTTTTTACCTTCATCTCAATGATTGTGCATGTTTAGTTTCCTTTTCCCTCCATAAACAGATGTAAATCTTGCTAACTCTGTCCTTGAGATGTTTTTCTTGCTAGAATGCAAAAAGCTTCACCTATTTAGTGTCTCGAGTGCAGTGCAGCCATTTTTTTCACTCATAGCAGCTTCCCAGATGATTTACTTTGTGAAAACAGGAAATATGTGACCTTTCAACTTACAGTGACACACTAACCCACGCACGTTCAAGCTTGCACGGCCCAACAGCAGAACAGGAACAAACAAGAGCCAGCAACAGGTTCCCAAATGCTTTAATGAGGTAAAATAGTGTCAAAGACACTATTCAACTTACGTCATCATCGTGCGACACTCTGCAACGAAAAAGACATCAGATTTCGGCTACTGGATTCTAAAATTAACTATATCAGATTTTCTACACTGTAGAGATGTAATCCTGGCTGAATCTACTCAAAAAAGGAAGTAGAAGTGTTTTTTATTTACAAAGCTATTTAGTGATGTGCTTTTAACATAGTAGTCGCATTTTACTGTCTGGATAAATGCATGAAGTTATTTCAAATACTTCTGATGCTTAGAAATGTTGGGGTAAACTGATTCTGCTTGTTAAAACAAAAGTAAAGTATTATGTTTACTGTTGGCATACAAATATGCAACGCAATAAGTTTTATGGGAAAAGAATGGGCACAATAATATTTATAGTTCTAACAATATGTGTATTTATTATTTTTACTCAAACGACTTGATAATCTAAAAATCACATGCAAGCATGATGACATATTTTACTGATTTTACATGTATGCATCTTCTGGAAGATTCATGCAGTCACACACATGGTTTAGAACTATATACACCCCCCACCCTTTTTCTTTTTTTTTAATATACAAAGAAACTATATTAGAAGACAAACATAGTGTTCAATACATGAGTAAAAAACAAGATAGGACAACAGTCATAACTTTAGAGAAAGCTTATTCTTGTTTTTCATAACTCTCATGCAATGTCCTCTGTAAAAAGTTAATTTAACAAATCCTTGTTAGCATATCATGCTTATTATTTTCTTCTGAAACATGTTAAATATTGGCAAGATTAAATTTAGGAGGTTGTATTCCTTTTTTTTTACATTTTATTCCAAAGTCCTATTACCAATTGTAAAATATAAAGGACTTGATATGAAGACGGCAGTAAGTTACTCTAAATACTTATAAGACAAGTGCAAATCTTTTTGTTTACTTCATTATTTTATTAACAAATGTTTTGTTATTTAGCAATCACAAGGTACTTATTACTTGCAATAGAATGGTTTGTGATATAACTATTTGAAACTATGTATTATGTTCATAGCTGTTGATTAAGGTAGTCAATTCACAGTCTAATGACCCTTAAAAGAACTGTTTAGAATTCTTACATAGATCAGGAGAGTCGTCATATCCTAAAATGTATTGTACATTTCAGAAATTACAGGCTGAAGCATCAGACTAACAATGACTATTGATTGTAGGATGGCAGAAGGTGGCTTCAATGATTTGTTCATTGAAACAGGAATTTTAAATTCCATGTTTGGTATTGTATATAGTTCTGATTATTTGTTAGATATATGTAAAGTTAAAATGTTGTCCATAATATAATACACAATGCAAGAATGTGTTTTCAAATATGTCTATATATAAATGTGTTTTGCTTAATGTCAATGGCCTTAATAACAATATAAAAAGGGAAAGTTTATGTAAATACCTTAGAACAAATAAAGTGGATATTGCATTTATACAGGAAACCCACCTAATAGAAAAAGATATGAATAGGTTGCTTTTTAATGGTTACTCAACACTTGTCACATCTCACTATTAGACCAAGAGGAAGGGCACTATGATTTTGTGGAAAAAATCCTTACCAGTACCTAAAATTATTGATTCATATTCAGACAAAAATGGTATGTTAAGTATGGTAACTTTGGAAATAAATAGAAAATACATCACCTTAGTTAATGCATACTGGATACCTGGTATCGGAGCAGGAACAGCAAACAAGTACTTAGAACTAATCTCATTAAAAGCTAAAGGAGATATTATATGTGCAGGAGATTTCAACTGCATTCCTTCCAAGAATGACACTACTAAGAATGGTAACTTTAAAATGTCAGCTGCAGCAAAAAAGTTAAATAACTTTATTACCTCTTCAAATCGGAGGGATATTTATACCATAAGAGAATCAGAATCCCTACAATATACACATTACTCTTATAGGTATGGCACCCAAACAACTATTGTTAAGATATTTGTTGCTTATAATTTATCTAAGATGCAGGAATCAAGATCAGTACATGCCCATTGTCCGACCACAACACTATTTTTTTCAAAATCCACATAACACCCAGAGACCTGATATACTGGCAAAGATTACCTACATACATTACCAAATTAAAAGGTTTCAGAGAATGGTTGTTAAAAGAAATAAAAATATTTCTAGATTTTAATGATAACAATGAGACCTCTAGAATTATACTTTGGGATACACTTAAATCATACTTATATGGTAAAATCAAAAGTTGGTACTTAAACAAAAAGAAAGAATGGGATAAGGAACTAATACACATACAGTCAAAAATTGACACATTAAAAAAAACTTGGACAAAAAAGATGCTGCAAAACTTTCTGAAATAGAGCAACTGAATAGGACATACACAGACATTTTAAATCACAAAGTAGCAATAAACTTAGAAAAAATAAAGCTACAAACTTATACTACTAATCCAAAGAATATGCATATACTTGCACTTAAAGCTAAAAGCCTGACAAAAGCTAATCATATTAAGGAAATTATAGACAATTCCATGAAGAAACCTAAACATGTAACAGATTTAAACGAAATACTAGAGGCCTTTAGAACACCATGAAGCACCAAATAACACCAACCTACATAATACTGATAATAGTATGAGAGAGAAGTTTTTGAAAGACAATATTGATAAAAGATTAACCAAAGAACAAAACTCTAGACTCCTGAAGTCTATATCATTAAAGGAGCTTAGGGGAAAAATACAAAACATTAATAATAATAAGGCCCCTAGCCTCGATGGACTAATAGGAGAAATATATAAGATACTTCCAGATGAGACCTTAGAAATTCTAATAGATGCTTTTGAAGAATTCAGAAAAAAATTTTGTCACTTTTCCTTCCTGGAAATATGCTATGATTTCACCCATTTTGAAACATGACAAGGGCCCTAATTTTATAACATCTTATCATCCTATTTCCCTTCTGAATGTGGACTACAAGATTTTTACATCTATTCTAGCAGATAGATGAAATCAATTTTTACCAAAAATAATAAAAGATGATCAAACAGGGTTTATCTCACACAGAAAGGTCCAAGACAATTTAATCAGACTATTAACATTAATGGAATATGCAAACAAAGAGAGAGAATTAACAATTATTAGCCTGGACTTGGACAAAGCGTTTGATTCTTTAAGTTGGCCCTATTTATTTAAAGTTCTAGAAATGTATAACCTTTCCACAGATTTTTTTTTAAATTGCTGAATAAATTATACACTACTTCTATAGCATACATTAAAATTGGAGCTTTCTTGACAGGACCACTTAAAATAATGAAAGGCACCAAGCAAGGGTGGCCTCTTTCACACTTATTATTTGCTCTATCAGTGGACCATTAGCTAATTACATAAGAACTAATGATAAAATAAGCAGATTCTATGTCAATGCAAAGTACAATTCCAAAATCCAGCTTTTCACTGGTATTTTATTAACAATTGGGAACATAGATACCTCAATTGAACATCTTATCGAATCTCTTCAAAACTTTGAAAGGATATCTGGCCTAAGTTTTAATCAAAATAAAACTGAAACTATTTAGTTAAACAAAAAAATAAACCCCATTCTGGACAGATATAGATACTTAAATTGGGCCAACAATATGATTAAATATCTAGACATAACCATTAAAGCAAACTGGAAAGACACTAGGAAAACAACTTTCATAATGTTAATAGACACTGTTAAAGATTACTTAAACAAATGGAATAAAATGTTATTCACCATGGAGGGAAGGTTATCATTACTTAAAATGATCATACTCCCCAAAATTCAGTATGTTTTTCAAGCCATTCTAGCACCCCCTTCCAAAAAACTAATGAAACAACTTAACTCTATATTCATAAAGTTTTTATGGTTTCTAAAAAAAATGGCAGTACAGAAGTTGGGAAGAGAGTGGACTCTCATTTCCACATCTAGAACTATATACTGAATCAATTTTTAACATTATAAGTAATTGGCTAAACAGCAAATATACTGTCAACTGGAAAAATCTACATAAAGTGGTATTACTAGCCAATTGTGAGGAAACAATAAACAATGATATGTTTTCTGAAGTGGAAAAAGTTTACCTTGTCATAAAAAATATTTGTTTTAATACAAATAAAAATATTCTCTCCATTTGTTAATTACATAATAAACAATTTCAAACAGCTAATGTTCAAAGATCATAAGACGAGAAATCTTTTATTTATTATGTTTCCCATAGCTTTAACAAATAAATGCTTGGACTCTTATAACATGAAAAAATAGAAGAAATGAAAGGAAATGGGCTAGTTTTCTGACATCAAGTTCTTGATCACAATTATATAAAAGATGCAACCTCTCTCATAGCAAGATACAACATAACTCAAAACAACTTGTTAAACATACACACTTTTAGAGAACATATAGTTAATGAGTTTAAAATAAATCAAACAGTGAAATCCACACCTAGACCCAAAATTCTAACACTTTTTTGTGAAATCAATACACTATGCATAAATAATGGACTATCAGTGTCAAGATTATATAGAACATTGTGAATGGACTTACCAGCTCCAGATGAGTCCAAATGGAGCTATGCAGAAAAAATTAATAAATCTAGCTTTTCAGAAAAAGAGAAATCAGTAATACTTAAATCAGTCAGTAAAACTACATCATCTCCCTTTTGGAAAATTTACATATGGAAATTTATTCACAGAAGTTTTTTCACACACCAAAAAATAGCATTACTTTCAGGTAATGAGACATCATTATGTTGGACATGTGAAGAAGCAGAATATGCAGACTGGGTGCATATGTTTATAAAATGTAATACTGTAATTCCCTTTTGGTCAGAATTCAAATCCTTTATTAAAGCGTTGTGGTCAGATAAATGTGAAGTCACGGACTCATTGTTATTATTTAATGCTCCGATTCCAGTGTATGTTCCATGTACAAAAGTGCACCGCCTCTGACCCCTCCTTGCAATAGCAAGAAAAACCATTACCTCAAACTGGAAAGTAAGAAAGTTACACCTTTTGTGGAATTCCTAACACTGGCCAAAATAGTTGTAACAGAGAATTACTGACTATGACTTTAAGAACTACAAGAAAGACACATAAAAAACTAGATTGGTTGAAACTTAAAAAATTGTTAGATAAAATGTGAATGTATTGACAAAGTTACTTCTATTATGGACATTGTATATAGTTAAGATTTGCTTATATTGTTTAACGTTTTTGATGCATTTGTATTTATGAAAACTCAATAAAAATTATGTGCAAAAAAAAAAAAAAAAAGAAATGAGAGAAAAACAGTATTAAAATACATGAAGTAGACCTTGTAGGACATATAAGGGATCCCTAAAAATACACTGGCAGCATCTTAAAAGTAATGCCTTATTGCATACACACACTATTTCATTTAACTTCATTAAACAAGTAATCAGAGGTGACTTCCCAGCACCTACATGTTTATAGGGGGCTGTTGGTCAATATCAATGAGTTAATTCAGGTCAAATTTAGAAGAGCCAGATGTAAATACCCATACATCATTTTACCTGAAAAATGCATTACAATGAAGTGGCATTTCTCATGGAGATGCAAAGCCCTCTAATGCTCACTATATGGGAGCCACAGTTCCTCAACTATGCAAATTAAATTCAAGGTTGTTGCAGAAAAACTGCACCCACTTTGTTGTAAGACACATTTCAGTGAAAGTAGAAAGCAAAATATTTGCATTCAGTAGCAAAACATCTATTTTGTACTAACAGCATCATCTTGCTGCCCCCAAACCATTTCACATTTAAAAAAAAATCTTTTCATGTCTCCAAATATTGCCCCTGCACCATTAATAATTATTTATAATATGTATCACCTGCTGCTGCCTATAAAAGTGAACAAAGCTATTGCTAAGTAAATTGTGTTCTAATCTGTGTTGCATGCACTGGTTTAGATAATTATAGACATGCTCTAGCCTCTGTAAGTCATAATGTTTTTGATAGATGCTCTGAAAAATCATGTCCTCCATGGAAAGAGTATGCCTGCCTACATTCTTGAAGGCAAAACAGTAATAATGTACAGTGATCAAGTCTGCTAGTGGAGTATTTAAAGTCACTGTCTAAAGCACAGACAGGCCAACAAACTTTCTCCCCAACTCTGTGTGGAGAAATCACCAAGCTTGGACTTAGAGCTAAAGGGCATGTACTTTGTCTTTGCAAATAGATAATTTAGATTACAGATAGTAAATGAAATCCCGATGGCTCTGTCATCATCTCTCATCAGGAATGCTATCAACAATAGAGATAACTCTGGATGAATGTTATATGCTTGCTTTCTGTGCACTCACTATCAAGAGCCCTGGAAACACATTTAAATAATCTAATAATGCATTTTCTGTGGATGTCATTGAGCCTTTAATGATGTAAAGAGCAAGTGTTTGGCAAAGACTAAAGTAAGGGGTTCAAAATACAGATATGCTAGAGTACAACATTGATGTCTCAGATGCCTAGTGCAAATCCAGGAAACGTACACAAAATAAAACAGGGATGCTCCCATGAAAATACAAGGATATATTCCTAACCTGAAAGGTAACCTGAAGGAAGTATACATACCTACATTTGCATCTATGCCCTGATCCTGACCCTAGTTTCTTATACAAGAAACTGACAATGGTGACCTAAGGAGCCATCTAACCATACAATGCCAGGATCACCTCTGGTAATAATAAGCAAGAGCATGTTGGTGCTATGGAACCATCCAATCCTACAACGACAGGAGATTAACTGGTGTTAGTCATGAGCATGCTGATTTATGGAAGCATCTACCCATACAATGACAGGATCCCATCCAGTCATGATAACCATGACCATAAAGATCTATGGAAGCAACCAACCACACAATGACAGAATCCCATCCAGAGATGATAACCATAACTATGCAGATGCATCTACACAATAACAGGATCCCATCCACTGATGATGGTACCATCCAAGACATGATTCTCTTCTGGGAATGATAAACATGAGTGAACATGCAGATTTATGGAACCATCCAGCAATGCAACAATAGGATCCCCTCCAGAGATAATAAGCATGACCATGCAGATCTATGGACCCACACAACCATACAATGATAAGATCCTATCCAGTGATGACTAACATGACCATACTGGTCGAATGTCATCTGACCAACCAGTTCCACTCACGCTAAGGGTGTAGCTTAAACACCATGGTAGGCTGGTTTTCACCAGTAGTTCCAGTTCCTTCTAGGATATGGGAATACAATAAGAAACCATTGGGAAATGGTTACTCCAACTCTCCTTTCTCTTGAACTGTTTCTGACAATATTATGAGCGATCCTGCCAGATCCTGTGATTACTCTGAAGAACATTTGTTTGAGCAGCAAATATACTTGTTTGATTAATCAGTGTCAGTGGCGCAATAGGTAGCACCCTTGCCTTTGGTGCAGCAGGCTGTGGTTCTATTCCCCCAGGTAGATTGATTACTGACACTGCATTGCAACATTAAGGCAGGTGCTGCACTCCTGAGTGTGCCATCTTTCTGCTGAAATGTTAAACAGAGGTCCCATCTGCTTGATTTGATGGCAGCTTGGGTGGATGTAAAAGATCCCATGTCACCTGTTGAAATGAGTAGGTAAAGTTCCCTAATGCCCTAGCCAAATTTCCCCTAGTAGTATAAATATCACCTCGGGTCTCCCCTGAAAAAAGCCTACTAGCCAAGTGGGACTAACTGGACAACAATGGATTAATAATAATTAACTGTATTCTTTTCATCTTGTGTCATTCCATTGTGGCATATACTTTTTTATTTCTCATATAAATTATTGCCTTGAACTTAACTACTCAGTACTTTATATGCATGCAAACCATGAGAATTTCTTTCTACATTCCTAGCCCTTCCTTACCTGATACACTCTTCCATGGCCTAGCATTCCAGCTTCATTTTTGTTACACGGTCTCTCTACATTTACCTAACATTTCCAATTTTTCAATCTTATGCTCTGCACACATATTAACATACTATAGTCCATGCTTCTAAACTTCAGTACCTTCATTGCTGCCCTGATGTTCTTCATGTATCCTACATTTCTACAACATGTGACATGGTCACTATTCATCTCCTGCACTGATACATAGCAACTTAGGGTATTTTTCATCCATTACTAACTCCTGCATTCCTTGATCCAGGCTGTCATTTTGGATTATGTCAGCTAATGCCAGACTCTCTCTGCAATCACATGCAAAAATCATCCCATGCAGCTATAACATACGAGCATCCTCATTACTATCATTCTGTTCCACATTATAGCAATAACCCACGCCTGGGTGTGGGTAATGCGGGATTTACCCAGGGTTGGCGTGGTTTGGCCCTGAGGGCTTCGCCCTCGGGACCAAACAAAGACAACCATGGGTAAATCCCGCATTACCCACACCCAGAAGTGGGTTATTGCTATTATACTATGACATTATTTAAGAAAAGAAATAATTACTTTTCTTAAATAATGGCATTGTATAATGCCTCTTTGCTGCCCTTCCGCAGCTGTCTGGTATCTGCGGCAGTTCTGATGTACTGCGCATGCCTACGCAGTACATCAGAACTGTGGCCAAAAGCAACGGAGAAAGCAAGATCTCCGTTGCTTTTTGTTCGCTATGTTAAATGGGTTTAACATGGCGAGACAGCTTTAAAATAAGCAACGGAGATGTCCATTGCTTATTTTAAAGCTGTCTCGCTATGTTAAACCCATTTAACATATCGAAACAGTAAAAAGCAATGGAGATCTTGCTTTCTCCGCTGCTTTTTTTTTAAACCTGTCTCGCTATGTTAAATGGGTTTAACATAGCGAGACAGCTTTAAAATAAGCAACGGAGATCTCCGTTGCTTATTTTAAAGCTGTCTTGCTATGTTAAACCCATTTAACATAGCGAGACAGGTTTAAAAAAAAGCAACGGAGAAAGCAATATCTCCGTTGCTTTTTACACACTGTGTCACTATGTTAAAAGAGTTTAACATAGCGAGACAGCTTTAAAAAAAGCAACAGAGATCTCCGTTTTCCTTTTTAAACCTGTGTCGCTATGTTAAACTCTTTTAACATAGCGAGACAGTGTTTTAAAAGAGACTTATACTAATGGAAAAAGTCCGGGCGACCGGACCTTTTTCCATTAGTATAAGTCGATTTACAACGTGCACGCTGGCCAATCAGCGTGCACATTTTGGAATATTAATGTGGGGTCATGGTATAATATGTATCATCTCACTGCTACCATGAGACTGTCATATAATTTACATGCCCCAGAAGGGCTGTACATGAAAATGAACAAACCACCAAGCAGACCTTTGGTTCTCATTGTCAAGAGCTCAGTTCTCTCTATTGCATTAATAATAATAATCTCAAACCCACTTTAACACTCTTCACATATAATGCTACCACAGCTGTTTTTGACCCTCGCCCTCCTATAAAACCCATATCTATGTCATGTACATGTCACAGTCCAACAAGTCACCTTCACAAGTTTTGCTTTTGATAGATGCCTCTACTTCCTTGTTGTTCCCTGGACTACTTGCATTAATTAGAACTGCTGCCCATCCCCCCCTTTTAATTCTTCTTCCTTACCCTGCTCTCTCTCTATATCTGCAAATCCAAATCTTCCCTTTTTTATCCCACATCTTCTGTCTGGAGTCTCTTTTGTAGCTGAATTTTCCAGAATACCCTGCAAATAATTAAATTACTAGCCCAGGATACTGGAGAACAAAATAAATAAGAAAGTCTGATGCCTTCCAATATCTTCAGCCATACCTAGATTACCAAGTTTATAATATAACAAAATTAATACAACAGTTCAATTAAAGATGATGTTAGAAAACCTGATATAGCAGATAAATACAGTAAAGAAGCAAACTAGAGAAGAAGGAAAAGACCACAGGAAATATTCCTTCAAATTGTGCAAAATCAAAGGCGGTACTTCCAAAATGCAAAAAAAATTACTTCAAGGACTTCTCAGAAAAAGGCTGATGTAACACATCTGTATTACAGTACTGCAGTCAAAATGAAATGATGGGATAGTCTCGCATCATAACAAAGTGCACTATGGAAAACACAGACTGGAACGAAAACAAGTGACTTAAGAATGCTGCTTATATCTCCCAAATTAAGGGAACTAAAATTTAAAAAGCATTTAAACATTTTGCACAGCTCTATGCATAATAATATATACATTTATTTTTAATTTTTGTCCCAATTTTTCTTTTACTAGGTTTTAAAGACATTGTAAAATGTAGACCTTTTTCCTGAATGCACAAAGAAATATAGATTGATATGTAGATACATATGTTTATTTTGCTATGGTTAAAATATTTGACACACAATTCCATAACAATGTTTGTAATAGCAAACAGATTGCTGATAAGCATGACATTTTCATACAAGGGTCTTTTGCCATACCTGCAAATGCGAAGCTTTGCCCTCCACTAAGTACAATTACTCCAAGGTTGCAGCTTCAAAAACATTGTACATTGGTCTGCATTGCATTCTGTTTTCTATTTCTGTGACTTTATTTCATTTGTTACCATGGGTACTGGTTTACTTTCTCAATGCAGATTATTTTATCAGTTATAAGAACACTTTTGTGACTGCAAGACTGCATTCTTGCCCTCTCTGTAGGCTTTTATTCTGGATTAATAACTGACATATGCACTTTTGTGATTCATCTGGCTGAAAAAGCCTTTTAAATATGAAAGTTTAGCTTGTGAAGAGAAATAAAAACAGACTAGTACTAAAAACAGCCAGCATGAGTGCAGACTATCACACTGACATGCCCCTCTCAACTGTCCAGATTTTTGCCAAATGTCCAGATTTTTGCCTCAAAGTTTCAGTCTGTTCCTCATATAATTTATGGTTTTCTGGCAAATCACTGGGATGATCTGAGGAATGAAATCACTAAATTATGAGATACATTTTAGTTTCAGACTTCATATTCTTTAGAAAATGCATTTTAACACAAACTCTGTTATTCTAGCTACCTTCTAGTTTATAAAAGCAATATTTACAATCTGTCCCTATTTTTGGGCCTTTGTTCCCTCATTATGTCAGGCTTTGTCCAGATTTTTTGTGCTAAGAGGTTGAGAGGTATGCATACAGAATGTTCTCTTTGTATCATCCCCATTGGAATATTTGTGAAACAATTAATGTAATTAGAATTATTTTAATCTGCACAAGTAATACGGGTGTCAAAGTATTAAAATACAGCAGATTTCCAAGCCTACTTTGGAAACAAAATCTCACAGCTTTGGTAATATTCTATGTTTCACTGCATAGTTTTGCAAGAATTTCCATTCATTTTACAACTGTGATGGCGGTTATTTTTAACTCCTGCTTAATCTTTTCACGTGTTTATTTGGAAGTCTCTGTGCTACATCACAAAAAGCCAAGGAGGTGAGTATCTTATCTTTCTTCATCACATATATTTTAAAAATAAATTCAGTTTTCAAGCATTGGATTCTGGGACTCTATAATAGTAAACTTTATTACCTCAAATGTTTTATGTGCAGCCATCCAGCGGCTTTGTCTACTGTCCATACAACACCTTTTCTTAGCTGAGGGCGATGTGATATACAGCTTGCAATGCTGCGAGACAGAGGTGAGATTTATGGATTGATGGGTGACTGATTGACTGTTGCTACATAATGCTGAACTAGCTTTCACTTCCCTTACCTCATACAGTGATTACTCACCATTCTGCCAGAAACAAGGAACAGCAAATTAACACCTGACAACTGCAAGTATCATCTCATGCTGATGAAACACACAACTTTATCAGAAATGTGAAGTTAGCAGGGCCATGTTTAATTGGCATAGATTTCAAACCACCATTTAAAACATTGCTTTGACTTCATACTGCAAGTGGACAGACTAGCATATATGTTTTATGAAGTATTTACAACAGTTTCATGATAGACTGCAGCAGAATGTCTATCTACATGCAGCTTATCAAAGGTCTCATTATTTATTATTCTTTCAAAAATAAATCTTTTTTATTGCTCACTTTTATACTGCTACTTTTCCTAACTCTCACCAGCCCACTGACATTTTATGCATCCTTATTTCTCATAAGTTCAAAGGTATTTACTAGGCTATTAATCTGTGAGTATTTTAAGAAGCCTAGCCTTATACTCCCATGGTAGACTTTAGCCCTTACATTTTGCATATGAATAACCCAGAGATGGTCTGAACAAGGATATGTTGGGACATTTACATGTTTTCCCTATCCGTGTGGTGCAGGGCTTCCTAAACTGGGAAAGAATTTGCAGTTACCCATCCAGTCATCCAAATTACTCTTGAATAGACCAAAATAAGTACTTCGCCTTATGTGTAGTAGAAGATGGTTTCATAGAATCAGTATTCTCTGTTACAAAAAGCTATTCCTCCAACATGTTCTTTTTATTTTGCAAAACAGATTAAGGTTCCTTGAGCAGGTGTTTATGATACTATTAAACTTGAGAATAGGCAATAGGGTCTGGCAGAACAGAATTGAGTCTGTTGAATCTCTATATGCGAGACATAGGTCACCATTCAGTAGCCACTCTGCATGAAACTGAGAAGAGGGACAAGTCTTTGAGATGGACTACATATGTTTTGTGATTTAGGCCCTTGAATTTTTTAGTGAGAAAGAGTTGTGGTTGCTCCACTTGCAACAAATGTTAGGATAAGTACATACCAGAAGTGCATTATACTCAATGATCAGCCTAAGTGCAGTGAAATGATTGCATCCCTGGATCTGAACACAGTACCTTTAGATATAAGCTTTGCAATGAAAATAGATTTTCTTACAGTAGTGGAGATGTGGTGATCAAAGGATACCATTATACATGTCTTGGTATTTAGTTTTAGTCCATGTTTTTTCACCAGCTATTTGTTTGGGAAAAGCCCTCTTAGAGGATCGCTGAAGTCTGCAACTAAAATTAACTATATGTTAAAAAAATGCTGTTTTTTTTTTTTTTTGCTTTATAATTTGTCATGTTTCTAAACTTCATTAACTAGAAAATACCCATCAAACATAAATGGCTTTTTTATCATTGTACTTACGAAGTCTAGTTAAGTTCAGAGTGAGGTTAACCAATTTAAGTGATTTGATCAGTGATAGAATATGTAACTGGAAGTTGCAAGATCTGAACTATGTCTGTAGAATGCAGCTTGCTTAATGACTGTTTCCTCAGCTGTTAAACTTCAGCTGTATAGGTGGGTCACAAGCTGCATATTATTCTTAGGCACATTAATGTGACTGGCAAGAAGTTTGTCAGATACATGTCAGGTATGTGTCATGTACACATTAGTCTTTTCAATCAGAATACCTGAGATAGATGAGAAATCAGTGTTAGTAAGTCTTATTCAGTTAGAAAAAAACATTGTGTTAGTGCTGTATTAAATACTTTGCGTTTTTGTTATTTACTTTCATTTATTTATTTACATTTGTTTGCAGGGAGTGTCCGACTGAGCCAAGTTTGGCCCGTATTCAGCAGAGGCCTTGGGAGAAAAGCTCCACAAATACAACAAATTGCAATGCCTCAAACAACACAACCATAGTACAAATTATAAACTGTGTCAGAATTTGGATTGCATACACTTTTGTCTCAAAGATTCATGCAGTACATAAGTTAAGTAGAAAGGGAGTCGTGAGGCAGGTATAGAATTGGTGTAGCTAACTTTGGTAAATTTTAGAATTTGCTGAAATAAAGGGGGAATGAGCTAGGGTAGAAGAAAGGAAGAAAGATGGGTAGAAATACACAAGTGAAGGTGTGAATAGGAAGAAGGATGGCAGGTAAAGAAAGTGTAATGGGAATGGGACTTTGTGGGGATTTAGTGAGGCTTTGTGCAGGAGCAGAGCCACTTGTTAGGTGTTTTCTTAGTTGTTTAAATTTAGGGGTGTTATTAGTGTTGAGAATGTGTTGAGGTATGTTATTCCAGATTTTGGCAACCATGTGTAAGTAAAGGGAATCACCATAACTGTTGTTAGACTTGCTGACCTTCAGAAGTAATTTGCTGGAAGAACTTAAAGTTCTACTGCTAGAATAAGGCTGAACTAGTTTGCTGGTACACGGACAGTCCTCTGGGTGGAATATGGTTGAGTGTATTAATACCAATTCATTGCAATTTAGTAAGTTGGGCTGTTCCAACCAACAGAGTTGGTGAAGTATGGTACAGTGGTGAGTTTTTTGTAGGTTGGTTGCTGGCAAATTTGGCCACTTTATAGTAACAGGATTCTAGTTTGATTAAGTAACATTTTCTTAAGTTTGTAAAAAATGGGTGAGGCATAAAGGAGAGTGGAAAGCAGATGAGTTCTACTGATGGAAAGCCTAGTATGTGCAGTTAGGTAGGGCTTAATTCTATACAGTGAGCCTAGTTTGATATGTACTTTCTTGATGACAAGGGTTAAATGTTTGTCAAAATTGAGGTTTTTGTCAATAGTGACTCCTAAAAGCTTTGTAGATTCAATAGGCTCGATGCAGGTGTTATTTGAAGAAAAATAGTAAAGAATGTTGAATCTAAGGATTGTTTACCATTGGAGAAAAGTATTAGTTTAGTTAGTTTTAGAAGAGTTGAGGATGAGTTATGAATTGCTGAGATATTTTTCAGTGTTGAGGAAGGATTGTTGGGTTTTGGTGGGAAGATTTGTTAGGGATGGGGCAGACCAGATGAGGGAGGAGTCATCTGCATATTGGACTAAGGTAGTATTATGTGTGGCACTGTTTAGTTTATTTATACATATGGTTAAAAGAAGGGGAAGAATAGAGCACTGAGGTACTCTGACAGAGGTGGTAAGGAAGATAGTTCATTTTGCCACCTCATGGCTTGTTGGCGGTTGGACAATTAGCTGATGAACCATGAAAGAGTTGAGTGAGACAGGATGAGGGAGACTATCGCATAAATAAATTTATTGTGGGAGAACATATCAAAGGCCTTAGATAGGTCCAGAAATATGGTGGAAGTAAGTAGGCCATTGCTTCTATGCTGGTTCACTGTGTTCATGAAAGTAATGAGGGCAGTTGTAGTACTGTGTTCTGGATGGAAACCATGCTGGGTGGAGGCTATCAGGTTGTTTTCCAAGAAGTGGTTAAGGAGTTGAGAATGAATACATTTTTCCAGGATCTTGGCTAGAGGGGAGAGGATAGCAATGGGCCTATAGTTGGATAATCTATACAGGGACCACCTTTATGAAGAGAGATGATGTAGGATGCTTTCCAAAAAGATGGGACATATTGCTCAGTGATGGATCAGTTTATGAAAATGGATATGGGGTGTGAAATAGCTCCTGCAGCAAGTTTAAGGTATTCATTAGGAAGTTGGTCTGGACCAGGGGAAAAGCATTGGAGTTTGGTTAGAAGTTTTTTATGTGGTGAGTTTGTATTGGTTGAAAGCTGAAGGAGTCAGATTTTCCTTTGAAATTTGGGGGTAGTAATAGTTGAGAAGTATTACTGTGCTTTACAAGTGATAGTACAGAATTAATGTAGTGGTTATTAAATTGAGTGGCAATGTTGTCTGAAGAGGTTGTAAGTTTATGGCTTGGGGAGGTTATGTGGCCAGGTTTTAAGAGTTGGTTAATGGATCCCCAAATTTTTTTGGGGATTTGTAAGATATTTGTTTTGGATAGATGTATAGTATTGTCTCTTGTCATGTTTTATTTGTTGTTTTGCTAGGTTGCAGAGTTGCTTGTAATGTTGGAGGGTAGTAGAGTTTTTAGAGAGCTGATGATTAAGACCTTACCCGACACCTGCAGCAATTAGAAAGACCCCAAAAGTATCTCACCAAGAGGATCAAGGGTCTCAAACAGATGCCATATGCTGCTCGGTTAAAAAAGCTCCAGCTCTACTCAGTTGCATACCGCCTACTTCGAGGCGATCTATGCCTGACATACAAAGCTATGTCAAATCCAGAATTAATGGACATGCTCCACCTCAGTAAATCTAAATCCCTTAGAGCCACACGCTCGAGGGACTTGAACCTCAGCACAGAAATAAATAGAACTTGCTGGAGGGACAGGTTCATAACCCAGAGGCTCCCTTCACTATAGAATTCCAGTTCATGTGAGGCAGAGCACCTCACTGAATCTCTTCAAGAAGAATCTCGATAAGTGGATGGGGGATCGTAGGTTTGTCCCAGGGATTACTCCCATGTCACTATTAGACAGAGGCACAGTAAACTAAACCTTAAAAAGGGCACAGTATACTCAAATCAAGGGGTGGCGTAATCCATACAGAATCGGGCTAGGCTTATAATTGCCCCAGGGCAGATAGCCTAGTATGAACCTATGAACCTATGATTATGCTATGCTTTGTCTCGTTCCTTGAGTAGCTTGTTGGGGTCAGAGTAGTGCCAGGGGATGAATCTGCTTTTTGTCTGGATTTTCCTAAGGGGGGGTAGGGCATGAATCTGCTTTTTGTCTGATTTTCCTTTGTTAAGCAAACAATCTGACTGGGCAAAGACCATTTTTGAGGATGCCTGCAGAGAAAAGCTACATAAAAATAGACATATTATGAAAGAATGAACACAAAAAATGCTAAGAGAATGCTGAAAAATAACAGAAGTCAGAATAAAAGTAAGTAAAGCTAGTGATGCTACTGCATTTGCCCATATACAGAACACAACTGCATATTTACATCTTAAAACTGCATAGACCAATATGACTGCCAGCATACTGAGAACTCTGAGCTAAAGGTATGAGCAGGATTATAATGAAAAAATGATGAACACTAAACTTACTGATAATCAGTGATTCACCATATTCCTACAAATACTCAGTACAGTATGGAAAGACAACATGAAAAGAGAGTTGTTACTGCATTCCCACAAAGTCATAGTACAATACGAAAATAATATTCCAGGAATGTGCCCTGTGATTCAGAAACATGCATAATTGATTGACCCTGCAATAGCTACCACAGAGATACAGAGTTTCATGACACATCTCAGATGTAATTATCATATAAAAATGAGGCATTTAAGGGATGTAAGATATATATGTTTTAGGGCAGGTCTGTCTTTTTTTTTTTTTTTTCTTGTGAGAAACAAACATAAAAGACAGACCAAAAAAAAAATCAGGGGAGGTGCTGACACAACATGGGATTAAGGGACAGATACACATACTAACAGAGAGACAGCAAGTGGTAAAAGTGAGGCTAGCATTACAAGCAGGGTAGGAAAGGAAGTGACACACAAGGAAGGAGGATATTATAATTGGGGATAAGGTGGGGCGGTCTTGCCTCCTGATCATGCTGCTATAGGTAGGACCCAGACAGAGATCAGTCACCACCATGACTGCCTTCCTTGCTAGTTTCTGCCTCTGGTGGGACACTAACACTAGTGAGTGCCAGGCACTGTAGGGAATCTACTAGTCACACAAGGAAAGTTTCAGGTAGCTGTTGTGAGTGTCAAACCACCAGTCCATACCTCCTCTAACTCCTGCTAGATAACAAAATGTAATCCACCAGTGGTGTCACTAGTGGGAGCCACAACATCTGCCCTTCAGTGATCAACTGCCTACATCCACTAAGAATACCTTCAGACCACCACCCCCCCCCCCCCGCCAAATGTCCTCCATCACCTGACAGACAGGCAGGCCAGGTGATAGATGGTCAGCTAGGAGGGTCTATATTATATAATCAAAAAGTCAGTTCAGTGAACGGCACTTACATCGAAAATACCATTCAGCGAACTGTTCAGAGTGAGATTGCAGTACAGTGAAGATCAGAAAATGTGCCCTTTCCTCACTGTAGTGCGATCTCAGAGTTGATATATATATATATATATATATATATATATAATTAGAGGGGGGTGTGGGGGGCACAGCCCCCCACAAGAGCAAATTTGCTGAATGGCATTTTCGATGTAAGTGCCATTTGCGGAACTGACTTTTTGATTATATAATACAGACCCCAGCTAGGAGGAGATGGATTAGCATGGTGGGTTAGCAGGGACTGGTGCAGTACTACAACCATATCTGTGGCTGACGTTGCATAAAATGCTAATAAAAATGGAGAGAGATAAAAACAAATCTAAACAAAAATATAAAAGAAAGTCAGCAACAAAGAAAGAGAGAGAAAAATTAGTATGCTGTTTGTGTAATGGTCAACTAAACAGCTGCTAGGTATGCTATTATGCCAGTAACCATAACGCTGAATAGGTTCAGAATGTTACATTTGTTCCTAGTGACAGATGTGAGTGTAAAGGTGCAGCAGCAGCATACCAGTTGGCTTGAGGGAGAGAGACTGTCGGGCCATGGAAAATGGTTGTTGATGTTCCCCCCATGGGTACGTCATGTGGGTCAGGGACAAAGACAGATTGACTGCACATAAACAATATTACTAACTATGTACTCCAACAAGTATACTGTGCTAGTGTGTTATACCAAAGGCAGACAAGACAGAGGTGATAACACAAGCAACACATGGTGGATGACCACTGTAAAGTAAGCTAATATGTGACAGAGCTGCTGTAATTTAAGAATATCACAGGTATGTCAGTTGCAAATGGCATTTACATCTGCATTTGCAGGACCATTGCACAGTCAATAGGATGGGATGTGTACCATGCAGGTATAAGAACCCTGCCTTGAGCTGTTGAAGTGTCCATGGTCCAACACCCTGCACATCAGGCACTATATGTTTCACGATTTACAGAAATGCTGAGGTGGGCATATGTTTACAAATGTAGAATAAGTGGATCCTGCAAATGTGCCCTGCATGCATGTAGGTTAGGATGGAGTGGCATATATAAGTTGTGTCAGGCAGTATGTAATGGTGTTACAGTTACTCAAGTGGGTAATACAATGCTGTGATACATAGTACTTATATACAACAGTAATCATGCTTCTTAAGAGATGCTCCAGCCTGTTCTCCTTGATCTGCTCTGGAGCTAAAAACGTGAAGAAGAAAGAAAAGCATCAGGAATTGATTGTCCTGCAAGGGCATATGTAACTGTACATACAATAACAGTGTGATGACCAATCCTGCATACTTACTGTACGTCTCACGAGTATTCTGTCTGACCCCTTTTGTCCATTGGCATGCAAGTTTGAGATGGTGACTCTTTGGGTCACAATAGTGGTGCTGACACTGCTCACCAGAGTGCCTGATGCCAAGAGCAGCTGTCACCACCTGTCAAGGCAGTGCCAGGCACTCACTTTGTACTTGGGAACCCTCATAGAAGTCTCCCAACAGGTGCTGCCAGTGGGCTATCTATATCAAGTGCAGAAATATTTTATTCTCTTTAGAGCACCACTTGGGAGTACTGCCACCTTCAGCGCCAGCGGAAGTAATAGCCATGTATCAGGTCACAGTACAGGAATATAGTAGCTCTCTTAATTCCATGTATGTTGTTGCCGAATTGTGACATACAACAGCAGGTGATCAGTTTATATGACATGCTGCGATGCCACTGTGGCAGACTATGGATATGCATGGAGTGGCAGAAAGATGTCAGAGTGTGAACTATGACATGTATGGAATCTAATGGCAGCACAAGACCTACATATGTTTCCACTTCTGCACTTTAATACCACTGTAGGCCATAATACTGAAGTAGCTCTACCCATGTCCCTACCAGGATCATTAACCTGCCCAAGTATGCACTCTGCACTTCTGAAGTAATCTTGCAAGGGGATAGTGTTGAATGAGACTTGCAGTACACCTTTGGGAAGGTATGCAATATAATATACATGCAGTTCAGAAATATCTGCACTAAATAAGCTCATTAGCATTATAACCACACTAGGAGACTCAAAAAGGCACAAAAAGCAGCCATAGCCATTAGTCTGCTTAGTGCACTACAGAAGTTTGCTTTAGGGTGACTTGTAGAGTGACTGTAGGCATCGGGAAGCTGCAGCTCTGTCAGGTAAACACTATTTCACCTATGGAATATGATTGTGGAATGGTGCCTGCACATTATCTTTTATGCATTCTACATATGTTGTAATTCTATGTTGCTTGCAGAACTACCTAAACCTGTGTTGGGATAGGGTGGGGGATTGAAGTACTGGGTATAGCTGACAACAGGTGAACTCTCCCTAGTATAATATGAACAGGAACAGAGGTGTCGCACATGGCATTACTTGCAAGTGTCTTGCTATGTACTACTTTAACTACAGCAGAGGATTTATTGTGTGTTGTAGTATGTCAGACGCATAAGCCCTGGCTTAGGTCTTCGACTGTGCGTATCCAACAAACTACTGTTATCTATGTGATGTGATGTGAAGTGTTCTGTTTGATTCTATGTAACTGACATATAAGGGAGTGTTACAACTGTACAATGGACAATACTCTTCATAAAACCTTTGAGTAGTGCGCGTTTGCTGCTGAGGGGTCATTCACACATTAGCTGTACTTTTTTCCATTGTGGGTGGTGGGGGGAATTATCACCTGCATCTGTAATGGGCACCAGTGCAGTGGACCTTGCAGTACACAGCCTTCCATGGTGTTATTGCATGAGTGGTATGTCCATGTACTTTTTAGAATCACTTCCTTTGATGGACTGTAGCTGTAGAGAAATGTGTGTGTCTTTGTTGGTGTTAGTGGAAGGGGGCATAAACTACTAATAATTATGTTTGTTGGCCCAGTAATGCTCCGCAGGATGTTTGCAGCAAACACAAATGTCTTGTCTGTTTTCAGGAGGTACTGTAGGAGAGGATGATTCTATATTATTTATGGACATTCTCTTACTACATTTCTATCATGGAGCTGTATGTGTGCATTGGGTGGGCCCCATACACATAATCCCCCATAAGAAGCCTTATATGGATAATAATAGGGGATTGCATTGGCAACCTGAGAGATTTCCTGGCATAGGCCTCAGCCTACTCATTAGCTACACACACACACTAATGTCAGAGTTTATATAAGAGTTGAGTATGCTGTTAGGCGGACATACTGCAGTTGACAATTACATTGCGTCATTGTTAGGATGATTATCATAAAATGGCAGGCAATTACATTGCTGAACCTGTAACACTTCTGCAGTTCAAGGGACAGAAATGATACATTTAACAAAATTTGTACTCATTCACAGTTTAGGCAGAGGCAGTATGCATGCTGCTGTGGTGCCCACAGACCCAGAGAACACTTGACATGCTGCAGATATTCTTGTGATTCTGCCTTATTTCCTTTGCAGGGTAATGTAGCCCCTCTGCCATTTGTCAGTGTAACGCCTAGAACCATACCATACAATACTGACTGCTGCCACATGGATGGCAGCCATACATCTGGCTTGTGTCACATTGTGGACGACATGTAACACAGATCATGTGAACAATGGCTATATTCATGTGTTGCGGAGTCATGGGTATACTGTGTATGACATGCCACCAGCTTATACATATATTACTTTGATATTACAGGTAGTCATCCTGCTGCCAATAGACACTGGAAGTGTAAATTCTCCCAGGTAAATAATGACATTCAGTTACAGACCTTCCATGAGCTCGGCAGATGATATGTAATGCATGATCAGATTTGATTTTTCCTAAGCATGTCAGGTGGGATCTTTTAGAGCAAATCAGTGCAATCAGTTGCCAAAACAGAAGGTACAAACAGGTTAGGGGCAGAGAGTTGCTGACATGACTGCATATGAGAGCAGCAAGACAAAGCACCCGGCACTCGAGCAGAGAGCCAGTGGTGGGGTCCACCACCAGATGAGTCATCATTAGCAGTTACTGTGGAGTTCCTGGCATCTCTGGACCAGATAGCTCCATTGTCAGTTGGAGAGTACTGGACTTTGGAGCAGAACTGCATTAAGCATCTCAAATATTGGTAAGTGATGCCTCAGATGGGTATGTCATAACAGGTGGGACTATCAGTAGTACCCATGTGATTCAAGGCACTGCACCTAACAAATATGGCTTGTTATTACAGGCACATCAGGATTACAGCCACACCATCAGTCTGTTTGAAGTATGTTAACCTGTTAATAGATGTTTAGCTACAATGGGTTTCAGGAATTTGGTGGAGTGCCTTTATAGACTTGGGTATGCTTATGTGTTTTCACGTGTGCTTTATTGTCAGGTTTCTGCACCATAGATGTAGGCATGCCTGATTAGGGGAACTATCTGGTCCTGAAAATGATGGCAGACACATCAAAACACAGCACAGTCATGGGTCAAGGTGGTGGTGGTAGTAGACCTGGGTAATGTGATGGCCATTTCCTTGCCATCTTGCAAGGACACAGCTTATTTGCCTATATAGCTGCCAGCCCAGTTCCAGGATACTGCAGTAGAACAGAATGTAGCAGACACATCAACACAGGAAGCAACATCTTCTCATAAATTCATAGGTAAATGCTAGGTTGGCTGCCTTTCCGGATCATTTTAAGCCTAGCCAATTTTCCTTTTTGTGCTTGAAATAATCTATCCCATCTGGTTATAGATTAGCCTTACCTATCTCATTGTTAATAATTGCATATTACTCCTAATGAAAATAACTGGAATCATACCGTAGATAATTTGAGGGGACCCATGAATGGGATAAATTATTTAGGAGCTGCATCTGTCCATTAGTTGTACAGGGGGCAGTCCTGGGGTATATTTTCAGTTTCCCATCCATAGATCTAAGCTGCACTAGAAAATGGAAAGGAATGAACTTTGTTTTCAGGGTGGGGTGTCTGCTCTATAGCAGCAGTATCCTCTGAGAAATGTACCTGTCCCTCAAATTCCTTCTACTGATGCTGCAGAAGAGGTTTAGATCCCTAGACCGAGTATTTCTGATGACATTTGACTTGCTTATGTGCAGTAAATCTATCAGTAATGGGTCAGTGGATGCCTTGTATGCCAGACACAGGTCAGCACTTAGCAGTCTGTATGATACCAAGTACAGTAACAGGGATTTGAGTCGGTCTATACAGGACATGTTGTTTAGGTCTTGTATCCTTTTAGTAAGGTATCACTGTGGATGTTTCTGTTGTTCCATGTGTCTAAACAAATACATACCAAAGGGGGCATTACATTCAATGACTGACCTAATAAGGGGAACAATGACATCCCTAGATCTAGACACAGTCCCTTTGTTTATAAGCTGTACAATATAAAAGGGCTTTCTTACAACAATAGACACGTGTTGGTCAAAAGTTAGGTCACTGTCTACATAAGTTCCCAAATCCCGAACAATGAGTTCAACTCTTAGGGGGTATATTGTCCGTGCGGTAACTCCCTTGGGTACATGATTTCCCAAAGGATACAATAATGCATTTTTTGGCATCTAGTTTCAGACCATTATTTTGACAGCAGTTATTTATTTGAAATATAGCTTCCTGGAGAACGGTGAAGTCATTTGGGGATTCAGTGACTTCTCTTACCCTGCAGTCATCTGCAAATTTAGTCAGTCAGAGCCCTTTGTCCTGAGACCTTATACTGGGAATAGCTGGGGAAGACCCATGGACACGGAAAGAAAAGCGATCTTAGTGACTGGGAGACAAAGTCGTGTTGGTCCTACAACCAGAGCTTTCATCTGGAAGAAGCACTGTTAAGCTGAATGCCACAAATGAATGTTGATTTCTTTCATTCCTTATCAGTATTTTACATTTTTCACAGTTCAAATATTTAACTTGTGTCCTCTTTGGAAGTTAATTACCTTGACTATTTGTTGCATCATAATCTGATCATGGTGGTGCCACTGCAATGTTCCTCATTTGTTTGGTTACGGTTATGTGCTCAGTAGGTAAAAAGTGAAAGAAACATTTCATAAATTGTTTTATTTTTCTAGTCATTAATGCAATTATGAAAATATGTTAAAAAAAATGAATATGTAGAATGCATTACATCTACAACTAAGAATGCAGACCTGGTCTCTGAGGTGTTGGCTGTGAGTAATGCGAATGGGAAGCAATTTTCCTTATTCATCTATCCTGGGTGAGGGAAGGGGTTTCTGTCTAGGGATACAGACACTGGGGAAAACTGGGGTATACCCTGTGCTGCCCTCACTAGAGAAGATAGTATGTGACAGCATGTGCCACAATCTAAAGTAATGAGAATGTATTCTATGTGTTGTAGCACAACTCAGTGTAGGATATAACAACAACAACAATAATAATAGTAATAATAATTCCAAACTAGATGAAGATGATTGCATGCCTTAGCTTAACTCTTTCCCCAAATGGTAATATGACTACAATTTTCTAATGGGAGCTTGATGGAGACAGAAGGGTGACAATTAGATGATGACTGGGTGGAGAGGAGGGAAAGATTAAATAAAAAAATTGTTATACAGGTCTCATTTGCAAAATAAATGTAGTCAGATGCTTAATCATTATCAAGCAAGCATAGTTTTAGTCAGTTCACTATACCTAATTTTTTTTTACTGAGTGACAGGACAGGAGACAAATGATTGACAAATCTTACAATAAGAAGCAAGCTGTAGATGAGGTACAGGCTAGTGGTATAGAAAATATAAAGAATTAATTCATTTTATAAAGATCCCCTAAATGGAATCTATGACAAAGCTGGTAGACATACAGTTGCACTAGCAGCACATATGCCTATTTTGCCAACACATGTACCGTGGTGGTCTCACCCCCCCCCCCCCAAGCAGAGGCCATTTTCATCAAATCCATTCCCTGGCATTGAGTTCCATACATTATATGCCACCCCTCCCTTATAAGACAGCTCCCACCACACATCGCCTTGCAGTCCACTCCATTTCAGTGCCTGGCCCACACATGACCTGCTGCTTCTCTGTACCTGACTACAGTATACTATTTCCAACACACAGATAATGTATGGTGTGTCCCTTCCCCATCACTGGCCCCAGCACACACATTTTGTTAATAAACCCTTTTGTAGTTTCATCTATATTACATGTCAGCCTTAATATTTCACCTTCCCTTTCCTGTTCATGGTCAAGTACACATAAAAAAAGAACTTATGCTCTTACCATAACGTCCCATCTGTGTTGTTGATCTTCATTCATTCATTCATTACTGATGGGTCTCAGCTCCATCCTCGGAACAGAGTTGGCCATTATAACAAGGTCAAGCCAGCCAAAAAAACTCTTGAGCTAAGCTTACCCATATTGCCCCTGTCTCTATTACCTCAGATCGAGTTTCCCAGTAAGAAAGGAAGAGAAGAAGTGGAGGCTTTATCTGAGCAAATTCCCTTTTATAAGGTAGGAGCAAATCTGAACCTCCAGGAGTTTTTAGAGGAGGATGGTGGGTGGGATGTAATGAATGAATGAAGATCAACAACACAGATGAAACGTTATGTTAAGAACATAACTTCTTTATCTGATGTTGTTAATCTTCATTCATTACTGGTGGGACAGAGTCCCTAGCTTTTTTTTTTCCTGGGAGACCCTATGGAAAGATATTCCTGAGCACCAGTGAACCAAAGGAAGCTCTCCCCCTGTCACAAATGGCACAAATGTCATCCATGGAAGCTCTTGAATGGAATGCAACAGATGTTGCAACTGATCTGGTTAAATGCACTTTGACCTTAGATGGTAGAAGAGCTTTGTTCTGTTGATAGATAAAGCAAACGCAATCTCTCAACCATTTAGATAAAGTCACTTTGGAAACAGATCTTCCCAATTTTGGTCCTGAGAATGACACGAATAATTGGTCAGATTTTCGTAGTGATTTAGTCTTGTCCAAGTAGAATCGCAATTGTCTATGCACATCAAGTAAATGTAGTGAATATTCTCCTTTGTTAAAAAAATTTGGAAAGAAAACTGGCAGATCAATTGTTTGATTAACAGTAAAATTGGAAATAACTTTGGGTAAGAAGGTGTGATTAGTCCGGAGTGACAAGCTATCTTTATGGAAACCATGTTAGGACATTTTATGCACAAGGCTTGTAGTTTTGTAGTCTTGCTGAGGTAATAGCTTCCAAGAATAAAGCTTTCCAGGATAAAAATTTTATATCTTAAGTGGCAGCAGGTTTGAAAGGAGGACGAGTCAAGGACTGTAGAACTAGTGTGTAAATTCCAGGGCTCGACTGGCTCTTTGAAGGGTGGCCTAATGTGCATGACACTTTTCAAAAAGGTTTTACAGAGACAGTGAGAAATTAAGAACAAGTCCTGGAAGCCATTGTGGAAGTTAGAGATAGCCACCAGGTATACTCAAATAGTTGAAGCTGCCGCTCCCGAATGGAGGATGTTTGATAAATAGTCCAGTACCGAAGTAAGCAGAGCTGAAAATGGGTCTATTACCTTCTCTCAAGGCCAGATTATGAATTTTTTCCACTTGCTGAGATAAAGGTTCCTGGTGGATGGTTTATGGGAAGCCAGAATAATGTGACATATAGGGGAGGCTAGGTTATTTTGCCTGGCAATTACTGGAAGTGGAGGAACCAAGCTGTCAGCTTGAGGCATGATATGATTGGATGTATCAACCCTTCTGGGTGTGACAGCAATTCCTGAGTTGGATCCAGAATCCATGGTTGATGTACTAGGTGAGGCCAACGAAAGGGAAACCATACTTGTTAGGGCCAATAGGGTGCAATGAAGATTACTCTGCTTCTGAACCAAAGAGCCTTCTTCAGAAATTGTGGGATCAGAGGAAGGGGAGGGAAGGCATAAAGAAGTCCCGTGGGCCAATTGTGTACTACAGCATCCCTCCGGGACTCTCCCTGTGGGGAATTAGGGCAAAGTAGCTGCTGCATTTGTGGTTTGCGGGGGGATGTGAATAGATCGCAGCAAGGCTGGCCCCAGTGACTGAAGATCTTCACCACTATGATAGGATTGAGGGACCACTCGTGAGGCAGGAGAATGCATTTCCTCAGTTTGTCTGCAATTACGTTGGAATCCCTGGGAGTGTGTGTTGCTATCAGAAAGTGGATGGAAGCTATCACCCATTGACAAATTCTCATGGCCTCCCTACACAATGGGTATCACTTGCTTCCCCCTTGTCTGTTGATATACCAGACTATGGACATGTTGTCAGACTGGATAGCAATTGTCCCTGATGGGAGGACAGATTGGAATGCTTCTAACGCTAGAAGCACTGCCCTCAGTACTAGGACATTGATATGTAGGTTGACCTTCATGGGTGACCAAGTGCCTTAGACCATCTTTCCCTGGAAATGCCCCTCACCCCATCAGGGAAGCATCCATGGTCACTATGGCCTTGGGCTGAGAGGGGAAAAAAGGATGACTCCATAAGGTCTTTTTCTGGCTTCATCCACCAAAATAAGTCTTGCTGGCATCGAATTGTCATGCAAATCTGAAAGGACATAGGATGAGTCAAAGGGGACCACTGAGTCAATTTGCTCTTCCTGTCCTAACTTATAGTTTTGGAGTGATTGATTGGCCCCAAAAAGTGTTGGATAGATTGGATATTAAAACAAGAAGGATGTTTCAAGCTCACCAAATGATTTATAAAAATCAGTGTATACCAAGATTATATATTTCCCGTTCCGATGGAGCGATGGGCGTCCTTGAAATTGATTACATGTATAGATCTGCAATCGTTGGACTCCACACATATCTGCTGACCTCACAGGATCCAAATGTAGTGAAAGTTTTGAAACATGAGGAGAATAAATCTAAGATGACATCTCTGCTTAATTTAGCAGAAGTATATCGACGTCAAGCAGAAATGGAAATCAAACCAGAAGTAGATAAAAACCAGGCAGCAACTGAATGTGCTAAAAAACAAAAGAAAGAATATAAGGTGAAGGACCAGATGAGAAGGCAAGAAATGTGGAAAAAACATAAATATAGTTGCAAGTATAGAAAACTTCTGGAAGAGCCTCATGTTGATCAAGAACGAATGCAGGAATGGTTAAGGAGAGGTGAATTTACATCAAGAAATGAAAGGTTAATATTGGCAGCCCAAGATAGTGGGCTACACACACGGTGGTTTACAAAGTCCATTGAACATGTGGGAGAAACAGACGTATGTAGGTTTTGTAAAACCGAATTGGAAACAGTCACACACATTGTTGCTGGTTGCGATGCACGAATGGCAGAGGGACTGTATACTGAAAGGCATAATTATGTGGCAAGACTGTTACACTGGAGATTGTGCAAACATTAAGATATCAAAGTGGCTGAAAAACACTGGAAACATGAGCCACAAAGAATCATAGAAAATGATGAAGTTTATGTCACATGAGATCACCCAATACCAACAGTTCAAAAGCTAGATGCTAGAAAACTGGATATAGTGGTCCAAGAAAAGAAGACAAAAGTAGCATTGATCATTGAAATCATCACATCTAGTGACTACAGTGTCTTGCGTACAGAGAGACGCAAAGTCATAAAATACCTTGATCTGCAGGCAGAAATGAGAGCCATGTGGAAGAAAGATACCCAGACAGTTCCAATAGTAGTAGGAGCAACTGGTTGTATAACTGCGAAGAGCACTTTTGGCTAACATCAAAGAGTGAAACAATACTAATTTCATGAACTTTAATCATACTTTGACTTAGGAATGGTGTCTATTCCCGTCATGGTATTAGAAACCCAAAAGACTTGGTGAAATTAAAAACAGCAGAGACCACTGTGTTAGTAAAAGCCACTGTAGGAGCCTCATGTGTAGTCTTGCCAGGGGAACTATTGCAATCTATGCTGCCATTAATCCTAGCAGTTGAAGGACTGCCTGAGCTGAAACTTTGTCCTGAGAGAGTATCACCCAGAGTTGAGACCTTAGTCTTTCTAACTTGTGAAGTGGGAGGGAGACTATATATGATTTTGAGGAGGAGTCAACTTGCATTTCTCTTCATTTACTGAGATCCCTAAGGGTTTTGCTAGCTTTAGGATGTAATGTAAGGCTGTAACCAGTAGACACTTGATGGGGGTGGAAAGGAGCCAATTGTCTAAATAATGAAACACCCAGCATCCTTGCAGTCTCAAGTGAGCTGTTACCACTGTCGTGCATTTGGTGAACACTCTGGGGGCTGTAGAGAAACCAAAGGACAGCACTCAGAATTGGTACTGATTGGATCCCAGCCAGAAGCAGAGGAATCTTCTGGGGCATTTGTCCATTTTTATGTGGTAATACGCATCCTGAAGATCTATCAAGCATATCCAATTGTCTTTCTCTAGAAATGGTAGGATAGATAAATTTGTTTAGGATGCTGAGCTTCAAGATTGTCCTCTAGTCCCTTGCCTTTTTTGGCACTAAAAAGAACCTTGAGTAAAATCCGGATCGTATGTGGTCTGGTGGGACTGTTTGGCTCTTTTTAGAAGCAGCTTTTGTATTTCTTGAGCTGCTGCTTCCCTTTGACTGGGTGGAACATCAGAAATATGCATTAGCGGTCTTAGGTGAAGATTGAAAGGTATGTGATAACATCTGGTAATTATTGTCTGCACCCAATAGTCTGTGGTTCTGGATTGCTAGGCAAAGTGGTGCAAAGAAAATTGTCCCTGACTGCTTCCAGAGGTATGCAATCGGGTCGCTCTTCAGGAGCGATGATAGGGCTGTCCAGAGAAATAATCTCTGTATCCCTGATTACGCGGACCCCCCTCTGTAGGGGCATCTTCCAGATGAGTTTCCCTCTATGCTCGGGGAGTAAACTTGCCACGTCTGTCATGGAAAGGACCCTGGGATTTCTTGTACCACATCTTTCTACTCCTCTGACTCCTAGAGTAGGATCATTGGGAGGGGGGTGGAAAAATGCACACCCATGGCAGACAGGGTCTTACCTTACTTTTCACATCTGGCTAAAGTGTTGTTTACCTTTGGGCCAAAAAGAGAAGATGCCTCCATGGGAGTGTTGAGAAAAAAAGACTTAAAAGGGTCCTCAAAATCACATAGGTGCATCCAAGTGTGAAGTCTCATTGCAACGCCTGCTCTGGTTGCCCCTTCGGTAGTATGAGAAATCAACCGCATGGACAAGTTAGATATAGACTCCAGGGTGGCAAGCTGTGAGGCAACTTTGTCTCATACCTCATCAGAAACTTCTCCTGCTAAGAATCACAAAAGTTCCAAGATTAGGTCTCTCTGGAGCCGGGTAAAATGTGCCAAGTAATTCAAGGACCGAATGGCAAAGGTCAATGAAGACTTTACCCACTTCCCTAACCTATCACCGAAGACACCCTGTTTGGGGGATGGATAGTAGGGCTCTCCTTGGCAAGGTCTAGGCCTTTGGACCAGTGTGGGTTGTCCTCTGGTGGAAAGAGAATTTTGTCTGGTCTCCGGGGGATAGGTTCAATGGTGTCAGGATTCCTCCAAGCATGCTGCACAATGAGCTGATCTAGGTCATCTGCAGGCGGGGTCACCCAGGAAGTAGAGGGTCAAGTACGGAAAGCCTGCAAGAATACAGGCTCCTCAGAGGAATGCTTGGTGGGCTTCCTGTCTCTCCACTGCTTTAAAATTTCAGGTATGTCTCCAAAGGAGACATCCTCAGGGGGTGACCATGGGGACCCTTCCCCTTCATCGTAGTCTGTATTTTTGGTAAGGGATTACTCAGGGGAAACCACGTGCTTCCTCTTGCATGATCTGTTACATGGTACCTCCTCAGCAGGGGACATCTGAGGAGGACTCTGAAGAGTGGGTACCTTGTGGAAGTGTATCTTGAGATTTCCGTGCTTGATGTCCCAGAATACTGGACTGTGTCAGCTGCGATTCAGAGGACAGATATATATGGGTCTCTGGAGCTGTAGGAAGCAGCTGTAAGCCTGCAGAGGCAAGTGCCCTCTCATTCGACTGGAAAGGGGGCCTGCCTGAAGAGGAGTGGGAGCCTGGAACCAAGAAAGACAACCTCAGGACTGGGATCACACCCTACTCCAACAAGCCCACCCCAAGGGAAGGAGCCACAAGAGGATGGTAAGGTCCACCAATGGAACCAAAGAAGCTGGTACCAGGATAGGTGGCAGTGTCCAGGGCTCTGATACTTCCAAGGAGGTTGAAGGAGGAATATATGTTGGAGTCTGTGGAGAAAATTCCTCGGCTCCGGGTGGGATGGAGGATTTGGAAGGAGTTGGAATTCCTCTGACTGCCAAGAGCTGATCCATTAGCCTCACCATGTCAAATTCCAAAAGGCTCCTGGAGGAGCAGGTTGACATCCCCGATGAAGAGTCAGGGCATTCTAGAAAAGGAATGCGCTGTTGTCCAAAAAAGGGATCTGCCAAGGAGGGTATCAGGATCTGAGACAATATTTCACCTTTCGGCACCGTGGGACCAGTAAGTTGTATGGAGGGGGTAGTGACCTGAATTTGGAATATTGTTTTTTTTGGCACTGTAGCAAATGTTTGTACAATAGAAGTTGAAGTTTTGTGTGTTTCTGTAATCACGAATGATACTATAGTAGATGCTTGAGGTATTGCTGCCAAGGACGATACCGTAGTTGATGGTTGAGGCCCTGGTACTGAGGACGGCACCATAGAAGGGGTTTGAGGCCCTGCTGCCGAGATTGCTGGTGTCAATTTAGGAAGTTTTGCTTTTGGTTCCATAAATTTAACCGATTTTGAGTCACTAATATGTGGAGAGGAAGATACAAATCAACTCTTTTTGTGTTCCTTTTTAGGAGGGATTGAACCCTCCATCTCAGATATAGCCTCCGAGAAAGGAGTTTTTAGGAGACCTTTGAGTATCAATTTTTTTTTTCTGTCAAGTTATGGCCACTAAAGCACTTACATATATCACATGGAGGTTGAACTTTCAGATGTGGTACCCCAAGACAGCAAACACAAGACAAATGACTATCTGACTTCAGCATTTTCCTGCTGCACTGATCACTGCTTAAAGCCTGCTGTTCCTTTTTTATCAGCCATCATCAATAATAAACCAAATACTTATCCAACAACAATATGACCAAAGCAATCAACAAAATACACACTTACACAGTGAAGAAAAAGAAGGAGTTTTATTTTTTTATTTTTTTTTTTACCAACAATGGTAAAAAAGCAAATACCCAATGGGTAAAGAAAGAGGGAAAAGAGGGGGGGGATACCAGCAATGGCATTGAAAGTTACCTCAGAGGTAAAGGAAGGCCTGTACCAGCAATGGTATGAAGAATACCATAAAACGTGGTTAAGAAAGTACTCCAACAGGTATGCAAGGGAAGCAAACTCTAAATGACTACTAAATAATTAGAAATTTCACAACGTAAATGAGAAAAAATTTAAAGAAGTATAAATTTTTAAATGACTTCGCTTTAGAGCTTGCCTGACGTGTCTTGATACTACAAACAAGATCTGGGGTGACTGAGAGAGGGGCAATATGGGTAAGCTTAGCTCAAGAGTTTTTTGGCTGGCATGAGCTTGTTATAACAGCCGACTTGGTTCTGAGGACAGAACCAATAACCATCAGTAATGAATGAATGAAGATTAACAACATCAGATCATAATTTATTAACAACCACTTTCACTTTTGTTCTTGGCACAGATATATATATATTTTTATCTTCCATGCATTTCAGTCTTTGATACAGAAATACTACCAGGTAATTCCACCCTATCATTCTGAAACACGTACATATAAATCAATACCAGCCTTCACCTGGCTTGCACCTCCATCATATAGTAGTGTACTCCCCTGGCATTCCAGTCCTCACAAACATTGAATAACAAGACCCCACTCTCTATGCACATATAGTGTATAACACATAACCCTCTAGTTTCCTTGCATTTTGGTCCCCAGTAGACATTGCATATTATACTTCTGTCACAGAATCTTAGAAAATACAAGGCAATTGGGTGTATTGGCATTTATACCTTGCCAATACCCACCTTATAATTTACCACTTTTTTCAAGGAACAACAGGCTAGTTGTACCAAAGCTGAATTTGTGGATTCCTGTCCTGTTGTCTGACTCCTTTTTGAAGGAAGAAAATGTGTCAAAGTGATTAATTTTGAGTCCAAATTTGTTCCTGAGAAGAGGTAAGCAGTGTGTAACCAAACACTTGTCACAACTGTCTCTAAAACACCAAGGGCCTAAATCACAGTATGCAGACCATCTCAAAACCTTTGTCCCTCTATTTAGTATCATACAGGCTACTAACAGGTGACATCTGCCTTGCAACACACCCTATCCTGTCAGACCAGGTATACATTCACAACTCCAGTGGTATTGTGAACACCCACTCAACAGCTTTCAATCTCTTTCGCTACATAAATAGAACATGTTGGAGGGACAGGTAAGTATCACAAAGACTACCTCTTCTGTGGAACCATCTTTCATGCCACATAAAGAGAACTACTTTGTTTACTTTCTTCAAATGTATATGGGAAATCAGAAATTCACTCCTAATTTAGTACCCATGTCCATCATGGATAAGGACAAGAGGTGGATGTCCCAACATTTCCTTTTTCTGCCCAACTCTGGTTCAATTGTACACAAAATCTAACAGCTAAAAACTACCATGGGAATGGAAGGCTAGTGTTCTTAATATACTTTCAGATCAATAGCCTAGTAAGTACTATGAACTTAAATCTGTATCTCCACAGAATTTTACTTATTTGTGAAGCAGGTTTAGATCCCTGGCTCTAGTGCTAGTGGGACTTTTGATTTGAGGAGTTATAAGTCCTGGACTACTGGATCCTTAATGGCCTGAAAGGCAAGGCAGAAATCACCCTTAAGGAGAAGTTAGGGCACTGAATAAAGGGATTGTGCTTCCAGCCACTCCAGGCAGCTCTAATCTTTTAAGCCTGTGATCTTTTAGTTAGGAACCTCTGGGGTCTTTCCAGTTGCTTGATATGCCTAGTAAGATACATCCCCAAAGAGGCAGTTTATTCAATAATGGATATGATTAATACAGACTACAGATGAGTAAGAACTTCATTGAATTTAAATGGAATACCTTTTGAAATCAGCTGCACCAGGTAAAAAGATGTCGTAACTCGTTACAGCATTATAGTCAAAGGTAAGAGAATTATCTGCCCGTGTTCTAAGTTCTCTTACCAGGCTTTCATTTTGAGGTGTTGTCTATATTATAAGATGAATGAAGGGAGTTTCTACCAACAATCCATCCAAGTCCTTGGCACACATAACGTAACATCACTGCTATACAACATATAGTCCATTACCCATCATACATACAATAATAAAGCCTTACCACAACCACAAGGAATTGTGTTCCTCAGCAGAGTATGCTAATTATCTCTATAGTCCTGGCAGACATTGCATCATAGTGGTCCCACTGCTCACTGCATTCTGGTCATATGCATGTGTAAATATTACATCACACACCCACTTGCATTCCGAGCCTAGAACTTGGAGCATATAATATTAAGAAATAATGCCCTGCCATGCTTGGCTCCAGCATGTGTAACCTTAACGCAAAAAAAAAAATAAAAAAAATCACACACTTCCAGAAACCAATTAACATTGTGATGAATTGTTCACTTGCTTTGTGTAAACCTGTAAAAATGATTTATTCATGAAGCATTACCAATAGTTATGAAGATCAATGAGTGTGAATATACCTTTAAGAAGCAATCCAACGGTTTGCACTAGAGTATAAATACTGAGCATGTGCAAGCCTGACTGCCATTTAGTAATTAGCTGTTGAGATGTGAACATGTATGTATGTATTTAAGCTCTGACTAACTTAGTTCATTCGTATTTAAAGATGCTGCTATCAGTCCTGATGTGTTGCTATAGAAACCCCAAGGCTTCTCATTTGTTGTGTTAGAGACGAACAAGTGACATGGTGCCAAAAGTGGCATGTCTAAAGGGCATGAAGTCAGAACCGGCGTATCCAAGGGCTGTGAACTTTGAGACGGCATGGCTAAAAAGATTAGAGCCACTTGTACAGGAGTGAATCATCCTAAAAAGGGGTAAAACTTTGGAAAACAGGTCAGAAATTAATTTAAATATTAAATCTTGCTCAGCACTATTTTTTATTTATATAATATGAAGAGGGGCATACATAATGTTCTAAACAATATCCACATAAACAGATATGTACGTTATTGATAAAACCATTTGAATTACTAAGGAAAATGTTTTAAATAAAGTCTGAATTGCATAAAACGAATAAAAGAAAGGGAAATGACCGCATTTTCACAAGGCATATGTATTTTTCATATTAAGCAAAGATATCCAGGTTTTCAGAAGTGTATAAAGTGCTCCCACGTTTGTGCAGTGTTACAGTAAAGATATTTCACACAGTGCAGCCATTACAGAGCATATTTCGCAAAGTACAGTATTTTGAAGAGTTTATTGTGCATTTGAATGTTGTTAGAAGCTCACAGAACAGTTTGTTCAAACATAATTACAAGGGCTATATTTTAAGTGTGTATACTTTTTGGGCATGGCAGATGGATTTCGAAAGCCCAGTGCACTTGTGTTTGACACTAATATTGCTGAGAACTGGAGTTGTGTTTGAGCGAGAGTATGACATTTTCATGCAGGCTGCATTTTCTGATAAAGATGACTGTACAAAGGCATTTATTCTACTTAATTTAGCTTGGTCAGAAGCCAATGAAAGGGAGTGCTCATTTGTGCATGCACCTGCTATTTATGCTGTAGAGGGGGAAAAATGCTCATAGTGTCATACAGGCTGAGTCAAGGGAGGACCCAGAGTACTTAAAACATAAATTTAGAGAAATGTGTAACCCCCAGACAAATGCTACAATGGAAAGGCACTTATTTTACACAAGGGATCAAAAGCCGGGTGAAACTTTTGCAGTGTATATAACTGACCTGAAAAAAACCTGTGACAGAGCCTGGACTCACTATCACAAAGACAAAAATAACAACAATTATGTAACCTACCAACAACTCAGAAATCAGGCCAAAAAGCAAGTTAGACATGACAAAAAAACTTTCTTTCCAAACATGTCAACTAAAACACCAAAATAACCCCCAAAGATTCTGGCAATCAATCAACCTCCTCCTCCTCCTAAACCCAGGAAAACCTTCCACTCCAGCCCCAGCATCTAATGGCTCTACAGACTGTATAGCTACACAATTTAATAACCACTTTATCACCTCTCTCACCTCATTGCTTAACAATACTGCCAACTCTACTCTTTCTATACCACCTCCCCCTACTGACCTCAATACTCCTCTATTCTCTCTTAAACCGATCCAAACTAATTATACACAAAACCTCCTAATCAAAATAAAACCTTGTACCCTTGCGGCAGACCAGTTACCTGGTGAACTACTGAAACTTGCTGCTACAACTATCTCTTATCCTATATCTATTCTAATCAACCACTCAGTCTCTTAACAGTATGTCCCCCTTCTCTGGAAGATATCTCATGTCATAACCCTGCACAAAGCAGGGCTCTCTACTGACTTATCTAACTAAAGACCTTTAGCTATAATATCACCACTTTCTAAAATCCAGGCAAAATGCCTACATAAACAGATATTAGACTATCTCCTAAGACATAACCTTCTATTTACTACTCAGCACAGTTTCCACCCCACACGTAGTACTAATACCACTCTATTAAGTTCCACCAACACGATAAACCACCTTAGAAACAATAATCACCTTGTCTCAGCCACCTTCCTTGATATGTCAAAAGGCTTTGACACCGTATCTCACCAAATTCTCCTCAACAAACTTGCCTCTCTCAATTTCAGCTCCAAAACCCTACACTGATTTCACAGCTCTGTCTCCAACTGCAAACAAGCCACCATCTGGGAAAACAAACTTTCACCCCTTTCACCCATCAATGTTGGCGTCCCACAAGGCTCTATCTTAGGACCGCTTCTCTTTATTATTTTTACCAATGATCTTTATACTGCAGCTGTACCTGCCTCTACCATTCAGTACGGAGATGATGCTTCCCTTATTTGATCCACCCCTTCCTTATCCATAACATTGAAAAGCCTATTAGACCATCAACTCATTTTAAATCCTAACAAAACTAAACTGATAGTATTTTCAAATTCCACCAAAAAAAAAAAAAACAAACACATCTCTCAAGCTTTGCCTCTAATGGCACAAAAATCGAACCTGTCGAACAAACAAAACTCCTCGGTGTCACCATAGACAGCAACCTAAAATTTGACAGACATATTTAATTAACAATCAAAAAAGTCCACATAAAACTAGGAGCTCTGTATAGGGCTAAACCATACCTATCTAGTCACGCTAGGATCGCCACTGCCAGGACTCACCACCTATCCACCCTTCTCTACTGTTTTCAGGTCTTAACAAACCTTCATAAATCTGACTTGAATAACCTGGAAGCATGTTATAATAAAATCGCCAAATTTCCTGCTAACCTTCCCCATAGAGCTTACCATTACACAGGCCTACAAAAACTAAGCTGGATTTAAGTCCCAAACTTACTCACCCTAAACCAATAAACTGTAGTCCACTCTGTTATCCACAATCCTGACTATTGGCCAGCCCTATCCAACCTTGTTCAACCCTACACTAATCTTACCTCACTCAGGTCTGCTGATAAAATCTTACTCAAAGTTATCAAACCCCCCAACTTCCATGGTGATTCTCTATAGCCACACCATAGCCAAATCTTGGAACTCCCTTCCCTAGCACCTACTATCTATTCCTGACACTCATAACTTCAAACTTCTTACAAAATATTTCTCTAATCATTGGTTATGCTCCAACGCTTCCTCTGGCTAAGTTGTTTCCTTACCCCACTCAGCCTACCAATAAAAAAAAAATGTTAAGCTGCTTTTATCTTTTACATGTAATTGCGTGTAAACTATAATCTTTATTGTACTATGTTTTGTGTTTTACTTGTTATAAACATTTTGTACTTGTATTCTTTGTAACTGTACTTGGGAGCTTTTCTCCCCAGGTCTCCGCTGAAAATGGGCTTCTGTTTTTTGCCAAATCAGACAATACCCGGTTATCAAATGTAAATAAATAAAATAAATAAAGCTAAAATGTGCAGATTTAGTGACTTAAGGGATGAGTTGATAAAGGATAGGCTTGTGTGTGGTATAAAAGATGATGCTGTGAGAAAGATTTTGCCTCGTGACAGTGATTTAACTTTGAATAAGGCCACTGAGATTTGTCAGATATATGAGCTTACAGAAAAGCACACACATATGCTTACACATGAGAATAGCTCTAGAAAGCACAGTGATAAAGCTCATGTTGATAGTATGTAGCACGTTATTAAAAGAAACAGGCCCAAGCACATGACAGCTGTAATCCCTGCAGCACCTACTGGTATATCCCAGAACTTTCTAGCACATTCCAGACTTTGCACAGTCTCAGTGAAGCATGAGAGTGAGTCAGCACATTAAAAGCATGGGCCCCAACCTAGTTTCATTGCCAACTGTCATAACTGTGGTGGAAGCCAAGAATCTAATAGGGAAAAGTGTTTAGCTTTTGATCAGCAATGCCACAAATGCAATAAATAGAATCATTTCAAAAGATTTACAACTTATTTTATGTGGTCAAGAGGCATGGCCAGTCATTATTAGGGTGCAGAGATACTCTGAAAAAGTGACTGCTTTCATTTAATAAGGAAGTCCACCATGCTAGCTTGAAGGACCACTACTCTAATTTTGCCCAGCACATTTTTTCTACATATGCAGATCTGTTTGAAGACAAACTAGGCAAACTTCCAGTTGTGTACTCCATGAAGTTACACCCAGAGGTAAAGTTTCAATAGCCATGCAGGATAGAGTCAAAGCCGAGTTAGATAAAATGGAGCGACAAGGTGTAATTTTGTCCAGTGGAAACTAACAGAATGGGTATCTTCCATGGTAGTAGCTCATAAGAAAAGCTCAGATGACATCAGAATATGTATTGAGCCACGAGATTTGGCAGTGAGAGATGGGCGGTGCAGTGGTGTAGCGGTTAATGCTGTCGCCTCACAGCAAGAGGTTCTCTGGTTCGATTCTCGGCTGGGGTGCCTTCTGTGTGGAGTTTGCATGTTCTCCCTGCATTCGCGTGAGTTTCCTCCGGGTACTCCGGTTTCCTCCCACATTCTAAAAAACATGCTTCTGGAGCATTTCTCCCCGGGCCTCTGCTGAAAACAGGATCTGTGGAACCTAGTCGGACTTCCTCGGTCAACAAATGTTAAATAAATAAAATAAAATAAAAATTTGAACAAAGTGCTAAAAACACCTCATCATCCAATGCGCACAAAGAAGTCACAGGCTTGATGCTAAATGCCACTATTTTTTCTGTCTTAGATGCAAAGAGTTCACTTTGGCAAATTCAGCTTGACAAAAAATCCTCATTGCTCACTACATTCAGTACTCCATTTGGCAGGTCCAGATTTTTGAGAATGCCATTTGGGCTAAATTCTGCAAGTGAAGTCTTTCAACATGCAATGGAGCAATTTTTTTCTAGGTATCCTTGTGCCATCATAGTAGATGACACACTAGTAGGAGGTCATGATGAAGCCAAGCATGACAGAAACCTCAGAAAAGTTCTAGAAAGGGCACGTCAAGTTAATCTTAAGCTCACCCGACACAAATGCAAATTCAGGCTACAAGAAGTTCCTTATGTTGGTCATTTATTTATGAGTACAGGCCTATGATCAGAACCTTCAAAGCAATCAGCCATTCTTGAGATGCCAGCTCCAGACGATGTTCAAGCCCTGCAACATTTTCTCTGCATGGTCAGCTACCTAGGCAAGTTTAATCCAGATTTGAGCCAACTATCAGCACCACTCAGAGAGCTGACACATAAAGATGTATCCTGGTCTTGGTTAGAGCAACACCAAAGAGCATTTGATGTCCTGAAACAGAGAACTGCTAGTCCGCCAACACTCAAATACTATGATTTTCACAAACCAGTTACACTTTCCTGTGATGCTTTGAAATTTGGTCTTGGTGCAGTCATTCTGCAAGAGGATCACCCTGTTATCTGTGCATTGAGAACTTTTACCCAAACTGAACAGCAGTATGGCCAGATTGAGAAAGAGCTTTTGGCAACTGTGTTTGCATGTTCGAAGTTCCATGACCATGTTTATGGTAGGCCTATCCAGATTGAAACAGACTACCAACCACTAGTCACAATCTTGAGAAAAAAAATGCATTCAGCCCCAGCCCAATTGCAACGTATGATGATGATGATGATGAGATTGCAAAAGTATCATTTCAATCTTGTCTACAAGAAAGACAAACTTCTTTGTCTTGCTGATATGTTATCCAGAGCACCCTGAAATACCATTGAACAGAATTGCAATCAAGGTTCTCATTCGACTGATGATTTTGAAATTATGGAAGTGCATAATTTTTTTTCCACATGTCTTGATGATTTGCAAGATCATACAGCCACAGATCCAGTTTTACAGAGGCTCAACCACTTTATCAATCAAGGATGGCCATCAAAGCAATCTAATTTACCTCAAGAAGTGCAACCTTATTTTCCATACAGAGATGAGATTTTTTTCTGGCAAAGGTATCAAAATGAAAGATCCAAAAGTCATTGTGCCAAAGTCTTTGCAACCTGAGTACATTACTATCTTGCATCATGGTTACCCAGGAACCGAATCTACCAAAAGAAAGGCAAAAGAGAGAGTATTTTGGCTTTCTATGTCACAAGACATTGAGAGAGCACTTTCTTCTTGTTCAGTGTGTAATAGTACAAAGCCTAATCAACAGAAAGTACAACTTCAGCTTAACCAGATTCTGGGACTACCTTGGTCGACAGTAGCAACTGATATCTTCGAGTGGAATAGTTAAAATTATTTGGTGTTAGTAGACTCTTACTCCATTTGGTTCGAGATTGACCTTCTTCCCAACCTGGCATTCAGTACAGTCATTACTAGGATGAAACATCATTTTTATGTACATGGAAGTCCACACAAAGTTATTTCAGACAATGGCATGCAGTTTACAAGCCAACAGTTCAAGAGATTTGCAGAAGAATGGGACTTTACTCATGTCACAAGTAATCCAGAGTACCCACAGTCAAATGGTTTGGAAGAACATGCAGTGCAAAGTGCAAAATAGTTATTTGAGAAGTCCAAATGAGGTAATGGTGATGTTTTCCTGAATCTCTTGAATCTCAGAAATATGCTTTGTGATAAACATCTTGGTTCACCAGCTCAGAGACTTCTGTCGAGACAAACCAGAACCACATTACCACTCAGTAGTCAATTATTGGTTCCATGTGTCAAGAACAGCAGATCAATGAAACATAATCTGTTGAGGAAACGCCTATCCCAGAAATCCTTCTATGATAAGACCAGCAGACTTCTCAATCCATTATGAAAAGGAGAGGTGGAAAGGATGCAAATGTCCAAAGGTTATGATCGCACTGGTGTTGTGAAGAATTTTGTTCAGAGCTGAGATTGTACATTGTGAAAACAGAATAAGGAATCTTTAGGCAGTATCTGAGCAGATAGCCTGAGCCTGTGAAAAAGACTCTTTATCTCAGGTTGAGTTGTCCGCTGTTCCAATTCCAGAGGAAGTTCCAGAGGACATTCCTGCTCCTGTAACAAATCGAGGCATTCCTGATAGGAGTTATGCACCACAGACTGTCCTTGTTGCTAATTTTAGTCCCAACTATTATATTACAAGATATGGTCGAATCTCTAAACCTTGCAATAAATATGAAGCAACTTGGACATGAACATTGTATTTTGTTTCTGATGTAAATAGTAATGCATGCCTATCTCTGCTTTTGTCTTGCATAAAGGGCAATCTTTTTAAGAGGGAGGCTGTAGATCACTGAGTGTGTATATACCTTTAAGAAGCTATCCAAGGGCTTGCACTAGAGTATAAATACTGAGCACGTGCGAGCCTGACTGCCATTTTGTAGTTAGCTGTTGAGATGTAAACATGTATGCATGTAGGCTGTCTGTTAGTTACTTTGTTCATATTTAAAGATGCTGCTATCCATCCTGATGTGTTCCTATGTATTAAAGCATCTGAATGAAACCATAAGCCTTCTTATTATTTGTATTAGAGACAAAGAAGTGACAAGTTATACCACTATAATATTTCTGGAGTGATGTGGAGAGGTTGCATGGTATAAATACTGCAATGGGCTGTGCTCTCCTGGCTGCATTAGGAGGTTTAAATAGAGTAGGGGATAATGATAGGTGACATGCCACACTCTCTGTGGCACAACTATGCCTGCTACCACACCCAGCCCTACTTACATGATCCCCTAGGCCCAAAGGCCTTCTTATATCATTTACATGGTGTTGCTACACACACACTGTGCCATCATAGTTTGGGGAGCAACTGACCAATGCAGTATCCATACTGTGTGGCCTTAATGTGTAATACAGATTGTCAGTGAAGACATAATCTGCATGTCTCTGTAATGTGGTCTGTGTAAAGGCATACAGCAATTGGGGGGGGTTAGTATGATGCTGCAGACTGTTGGGACAGAAACTGAATAGACTACAAGCAGTCATATGTCGTGCATAGTGCAGATTACCTTGCTGTGTGTATAACTTGTTTATGAATTCTAGATGGAACCTTTATCACAAGCAACTGTATAGAAATAAGTTGAGGACAATCAGCAAAAGAGGGTCTGAACTTCAGCAGCAGTGATGGTCGCTTTAAACTCTGCAGTGTCATTTGTATTTGCTGCAGGGTCCGATTTGCAAATCTACAATGACAGTGTTAGTGTGCAACACAGCACTGAAGAATGAAGAACTGGCAGCTGCAGAAAGCTAGATCACGGTAAAAAGTGGAATGCTTTGGTGCATAGACGTAGTGGGGCACACTACTTTTATAAATCATACCCTTTTTTTGAATCAAAGCATTCCTGCATGGAAACATCTAAGGTCATAATATCAACTGCGGGTTACTTTTTCCTTTTTTCAGATGGGGTATGTTTGGCAGGTTAATTACCCAACTCACTACATTTAATCTGGCTTTATAATGTCAGATTTCTTAATATGAGTGTGAAATGAGAACCTTTGTGAGATCTCAAGTGGGAGCTACAATGGTATTTGAGGGAATCAGCAAGAGATGAGATAATGTGTAGGAACAGCTTTAAAACTGAGATTAACTTTAGCCATGGTGTTTTGTCTGTGGGAAGTAAGAGTTTACATCATTAAAAAGAGTTACAGTTTTGCTGCCAGTTAATGCTGGCATCCCATGGTGAGGCTTGTGTTAAAAAGTTCATAGCAAGCACTAAAGCAAGAACCAGAGAAGGTGTGCTAATCAGAACAAACAAAAAATATTTTTGACTTAAAACTGAACTTTGATTTAACCATGATTTTTTTTTTTTTTTTTTTTTTTTACAGAGGGATACTTAAGCTTTTATATGGTTCATAAATTTGATAACTGAAGGGAGGGAACAATTTAGTGTTAAAAAGTTAGAAGATAAAAGGGTGTTTTAGATGGTGATAGGATATTCTACCCAATAGTTTTCTATTCATTTCTTGTTTTAATCAGTATTTGAAAAATACTCTGTAGTTTTGTAACTCTTCATGAAACCATCCCTGGGATTCAGAAATGTTTATTGCATTGAGGTAGGCAAATCTACATAATGAGCAGCTGTGCACTGGGAGGGGTTGATTCACAGACACACTTAGCACAATTATGCCAGGTCATGAAATAGCACTGCCAGCATACTATGCAAATCACCATATAACAGCATGGAAATGAGCTATTAAAATGAGGGTATTGGCAAATACAAATGAAGGTAAACAATATGGCAGTGTGGCACAGAAATAAATACATTCTGCCTGATGAGATGCAACTGCCAGAGATGCTGACCATGGTAATAGATATGTATATGCAAAAGGTTATCAAAGCTGGAAGCCATGGATGTAAGCACAGCTGCCCATGGCATCTCCAAGTCATCCAACCATGACACAGAAATAATGGACAAGGAGCTGTTTGATATGTGCTGTCCTCATATGCAGCCTCGTTGGATGAATGGAGCACTATTCCCCATGGACACCAATGTTTGTGTGACTTTAGGAATTTGATCTACAGGGATCTTCCTTTGGGCCACAGGAAATGTAGGGAGTGTAACCTAGGCAGTTATCTCAAAGATACTCCACCAGTTTCTCAAAGGCATGCTGTAGCACGTGGTGGAGCATATGTGGTTTCAATGTGCCACAGAGGACAGAAGCAACACCATGCAGGCACTTTATGACACAGACCATTTTCCTGAGGTACTAGGAGTTACCGACTGCATTCACATTGCAATAAAGACCATACCTGGGAAACGGGCAATGGCATATCAACTGTAAAAGATTCCTGTCTATCATATGCTGGGTAGTCTGCAATGCACAGGGTGTATGTAACATACAATGTGCCAAAAGGCCACTCAGGTAGTTCCCACAACTCTCACATCTGGCAGATGTGCAACTTATATGAGCAGTTTGTGTGGGATGATTCTTTACAGGGCCTTCTTGTTGATGATGCTGGATATGCCCATATACCATGACTAATGAAAACAATGAGAAACCCACAGACCATGGCAGAGAATGCATATAACACTACCCTTTCATAGACCCAAATTATTGCTGAACATGTATTCAGACAGCTTAAGGTCTTCTGTTGTTTAAATGTGTTCAGTGGTACCCTGCAGTATGACCCTGAAACATGCAGTAAAATATTTTTAGTGTGTGCACTATAATACAACATGCTCCTACACAAACAGATGCAGTTTAGGGAGAGATATTCATGAGAAGGAGTCAGTAGTGGAGAAGGTGTCTGATGTGATGGTTCTAGTGGAGATGACTGTAAGAGATGGCTATATGTAGCTGCTATAAGTGCAGTATGCCATGGCACTGGCTAAGAGGCAGCATCTGATTCATAAATGTGGTACTGATAAAACATAACATACAACAGTAATGATGATAAATGCAGTAATACAAGCAGGTTGTGCTGTTCTGTGCATAGACTGGCCACGATGTTCATCAACCTCAGGCTGCTTAGATGGTAGAGAGCAGGACACAGTTGTCATCATATTCACAGGTTGGGACAGGTGTGAACAACATGTAGTGTGTGTGTCTGGGGGGGATGAAGGTAATGCTCTATGCGACTGTTTGTGTCACAGGTCGTGAGTGTGTGGTGCCAGGAAGACTACTCAAGGAAGATGCGGTGTCATCACTATGTTGTAGATGGGCAGAGGTAGGCAATGCTGATGGATGCATGGGGTGTGCATGGACACAGTTACAGCAGGAAAGACAGCACTGTGCTGGGATCTAATGGACATGACTACACCACCCACTGGTGATCTATATACAGACTGTGTATGTCCCTATCCATGGGGCCCCTTCTCCAGGGAAAGCCATAGGCATAATCCAGAGCATGTACAGAGGATGTAATACTTTGTAACACAAACGGCATGATGTACTAGGAATGGTCTCAGCATTAGCACCCTGTCTGTGTCTGCATCCACATCATCCCTCAATGCCCTTAAAACTGGATGGAGGTGGCGACAGTAAAGGATGCATGCCATCCCCCATCCTGTGTGGGCTTCCCTACAAAAGGTGGAAGTGGACTGGCTATGAGAAGGCTGGTGGCGATGATGGCTGGAGAATCTCATCTCAGTACAAAATCAATCTAAGTCGCAGCCTCCATACTTGGTGAACATAGGTATTTGAGACCAGGCTGAAGCTGCACGTTTTATCTAATGAACCTTTACTAAACAGAACATTTAAAGTAGAAACAGCCCTTAAAGAATGTGCCTTGTGAGTGTTAGGTAACAGTTTGTCATATTTGTCACAACCAAAAAATAAAAGCCAGCCACTTGAACATGTCCTTGCTGTCACTTTCTTGTCTTCCCTACTTTGGCATCAGAAACAAAGAGCTGACGGTTTCCTAAGGAATGCTGTTCTGTTGGTACAGCATCTGAAATTTGCAGGCACATCCATTATGTGAAGTAAAATTTTGCCTGAACTGGAATACCATGGAAATAAAACAGGAAGATGAATGCATTAATTTAGGCTAGAGACTGCAGCTACCTTAGGAAAAGAAAGATAGGCTGATATGTAATGAAAATGTTTGTTTGAAGAAAACCACATAAGAAAAGTGAACAGAGAAGGCAAATCTGAGACTCATCTGGATAAGATAACTACACCCCCCAAGTTTTTTTCCCAGAAGTACATACAGTTGTCTGAATGCACTGGTTTAGAAGAGACTGAGAATTAAGAAAGCTTTCCTAGCACAAAATTGAGCCCATACTGTAAAAAACAAGCCCGTGTTGCTTAGCCTGACCTCAACAGGCTTTTAATACCATCACATATTGCTAGTGTCATAGAAAAATTCTCTCAACTTATCATCACTTTGTATTTTATCCACTAGAGAGCCAATTAGCTCTCTGAAAGCATCCATAATGTTAACGTAGGGTATCATCTGAAGAGAATTATAATAAAATGTGGAAATGTTATACATCTTTCAAAGAAAAGTATGTGTAAGAAGTTATACAAAAGCTGAAGTGAATCAATGTAAAAGTGAAAAAGTTGCATTGTAGTTGTTTTTTTAACCAAAAGTGCAACAGGTAAAAGAAATTGTGTAAAATGATAAATAACCGTCTTTGCCACTGTAAGAATGTATTACAGTTAAAATGAATCTAATGTATTATTGATCTATGAAACCATCCTTCTTATTATTTCCATTAGAGAAAAATATGATTATTATACCACTATAATATTTCTGGAGTATGTTGAGAGGTTGATGTATAGCTGCAATGGCGTTTCACGAGGCCTAGGAGTTAAATAGAGTAGGACAATAAGAGCATGCACAGTCTCTTGGCACAACTATGCTGGTTACCAACCCATCCCATTTAAACATATCTCATGGGCCCAAAGGCCTTCTTATATCATTAAGGGTGTTGCTATAACTATGTTATTCATAATAGTTTGGGGAAAACTATATATACCTATACTGTGTGGCCTAATGTGTAAAGATTGCAGCTAAGACATAAAATGCATGTCTCTGAAATGTGATTGGTAAAGGCATAAGCAATTGGGCTGAGTAGATGACCAGACGTTGGGATAAAGTAAGTAGACTCAAGGGGTCATATAGTGATGGTAGTTTATTGGGTGTGTATAACCTGTTTTTAAATTTTAATGCCTTTTCACAGAAACTGTATAGAAATAAGTTAGGACAATTGCAAGGAGGGTCTGACTTCAGCAGCAGGATGGTCGCTATAAATTCTCCTGTTAGTTGTATTTGTGGGGATAATAGTAAGTCTACAATAAACAGTGTTAGTGGGGAAACAGTAAAGAATAAGAGTGGCAGTGCAAAGCAGAAGGGTGAAATGGAATGTTAATCTGGAAGTAGAGAGAAGAAACTTTGGTATTCATAGCCTTTTAGCATTTAAGTGATCACATGGAAATTCTAAGTATCTTGGCAAGAATCTTTACTTTTTATTTTTAATTGGGGAGTTTGTGAGGTTAATTCCCAACTCTAATTTAATCTGGCTTTATAATGTCAGATTTCTTAATATGAGTGTGAAATGAGAACCTTTGTGAGATCTCAAGTGGGAGCTACAATGGTATTTGAGGGAATCAGCAAGAGATGAGATAATGTAGGAACAGCTTTAAAACTGAGTTAATTTACATGGTGTTTTGTCTTGGGATAGGTTTACATCATTAAAGAGTTACAGTTTTGCTGCCAGTTAATCTGGCATCCCATGGTGAGGCTTGTGTTAAAAAGTTCATAGCAAGCACTAAAGCAAGAACCAGAGAAGGTGTGCTAATCAGAACAAACAAAAAATATTTTTGACCTAAAACTGAACTTTGATTTAACCATGATTTTTTTTTTTTTTTTACAGAGGGATACTTAAGCTTTTATATGGTTCATAAATTTGATAACTGAAGGGAGGGAACAATTTAGTGTTAAAAAGTTAGAAGATCAGAGGGTGAGTCAGAGATAATAATTACTGTGGTCCTCTGCATATTGTACAAGAGATGATTTGAGGCAAGAAGTATAGAGTAGGTTTGTAAAAATATTAAATAGCAGTGAAACAAAGATAGAGCCTTGGGGTACACCCATTGTTATAGGGAGTGAAGGGGATAATGCAGAGAGCCACTTCACCAATTGTGATCGATCAGTGAGATAGCTGGAAGACCAGGTGATAGTATAAGAGGAGAAATTAAGATTAGCTAGTTTAGTCAGAAGTAGTGTGTGTGAGACAGTATCGAAGGCTTTAGAAAGGTCTAAGAATAAGCAGGAGACAAGTTTGTTGCCATCACGAGCAAGGGATATAGTGTTAGTAAAGGAGATCAGTGCAGTGGTTGTACTGTGTTTTGGGTGGAATCCATGCTAAGTAGGGGAAAGTAGATTGTCTTGTAGTAAATATTGAAGTGTCTGCTTGTGTATGCATTTTTCAAGTATGTTTGAGAGGAGAGAAAGGATGGCTATAGGTCTAAAGTTAGAGATTTCATGTGAGTTTCCACCTTTGTGGATACGTAAAGAGTAGAATTGTTTCCAGACAGATGGAACTTTAGACTCAGTAATAGAGCAGTTAATGAGGATAGATATAGGAAAGGCAAGAGTATCAGCAGCTAGCTGGAGAAAGAAGGAAGGAGTATTATCAGCAGAAGTGGAACATGGTTTTAATTTGGAGAGTAAGGATTTAATATACGTAGTAGAGACAGGTTGGAAAGAAAAGGGTTTAGAGAAGTGACAAAGGCAGGACAGAGTGATTGGAGTCTTTATTTAGCTAAGAGGGGATGTGTTTTGACCATCTTTGTAACAGTTTCTATAAAGAAGGTATTAAAGATAGTGGCAGTGTCTTCAGGTGTGTTATTTGGGTAGGGATTGAGGGAGGAAGGGTTGCCAGGGTGCAATATTTGGTTGCCTAAATTCCAGAATGTTTTGGGATTAGATCTTAGAGCTGTAGGAGAGTTAAAGTAAAATTCCTTTTTATCCTTAGCAATTTGTTTTTTTTTGTGCAGTTTCTAAGTTCTGTATACTTTCGCCAGTCAGAAGGGAGTTTATACTTTATCCAGGTTTTCCACAGCCTGTCCCTGTTTCTCATTAGGGAACAGGTTGTCTTAGAGAGCCATGGAGATATTTTGAATTTTATAACAGTACGAAGGAGTGCAAGGGAGTTTAATATATCAAGAAAGATAGTGTTAAAAGATTGGACTGCTTCATCTAGAGTAAGTTCTTTAAGGTGGCTCCAGTTAATTCTGGTGAGAAGGGTGTTAAAAGTTTTAGGGAAGAAGTTGGATAGTTTTCGACAGGTAATGTATCTATGATGTCTTGTGAAGTGAGGGGTAAATCTAGTAACTTATAGAAGAGTGATCACTAAGGAAGTTGGATAAGGTTTCAGGGTTGCGATATATAGAGGGCCTGAGACTAGTATCCAGTCAATTAGAGTTCTAGGAATTTGAGAGTTGTTAAAGTGTGTAGATTCTGATATAAGTTGTGTAAAGCCATGTAAGTTAATGTGAGAATTACAGTTAGGGTCATTTAGAGATATCCATTTTATATTTACATCGCCAAGAAGGATAATTTCATTTGAGTAGTGTTCTGTAAGATAAGACATTAAGTTTTCTAGTAGAGGAGTATTCTCCCCTGGTGGAATATAAATGGCTACTACAGTGATAGTAGTGAAGTTGTTTGGTTTAAAGTTAGCTGCCATGATTTCTGCAGGAGTGAAAGATGGGATGGGTTCTTTAAGATGAGTGAAGGTTAGATGGTTAGAGTAGATAAGAGCAACACATCCCCCTTTTTTTTTGGGTGATCAAGGTGAAGTATATTGTACCCTTGGGGAAGAATGTCTCTATCTGGGATAGACGGTTTCAGCCAGGTTTCGGTAAGGGCAATGACTATATAAGCAACTACAAGCACACATAATTACTGTCTTCTTTGTAACCAGCACCACAGCTGTAAAAATGCCTTTAGTGGGACAACAGCTTTGCTCTCATATCAAACACTACATATAACAATATGAATAATGATCTCATCTCTACAGGCATCTTTCCTGATGCGTGTGGTGAGGGGTCAGCCACCCCAAGTGTCACAGGGCATGACTAGCAGATCTGTTTTATCTATTTATTTATTTTTAGTTTTAGTTTTTGCTCTTATGTAAACACTAAGACAGGCAGTAGAGCAGGAAGGAGCACCAGAATAGGGAATCCACTTGTTTTGCTCTCATGCAGAGTGGGAAGGCATAGGGTGTTAGGAGCTGGTGCAGTAGTTCAAGGGAGTGGCATTGGGTGCCAAACAAGGCAGCTACAGCTCTGCTGTAAACCACAACTTATTTATATAAGAAGTATATCTACTCAGCTTTAGTAAAAATGCCATAGTATGGCTCAGAAACTACCTTCCAAACATTTTACAATAACTTATTCTCGGAAATAGGAATAATTAAAACTGGCATCCCTCAGGGTTCAGTGTTGGGACCTTTACGCTTCTCTTTATTTACTAATGATCTTATGTTAGACACACCAAAACTTAACCTTGTAATGTACACAGGTGACATCCTCATATTAGAATCCAGCAAAACATGCCTTTTCCTTCAGTCAAATCTACAGTGAAAATTTAATGATCTTGGTTTATATCACCAAAATAATAAGCTACAATTCATCTGCAAGAAAACCAATGTTCTGTACCCCCAAAAAACGTGTCCCAATATATGCCTCTTAGTAAAGGACACTAAAAGTAACCTTACTCTAAATGTTACTCAATAAAAGTATCTGGGGCTTATTTTCGACCCTTCACTTAATTTTTACTCTACATACCAATAACATTACAGCTAAATTTATATCTCAACTTAAACTTTTCTATCCCATCTCCCACCTGTTTTCTTTTTCATTACACTTAGCCATAGCTATAGATCTCCAAATGCCTAAATTAGAATAAGCAATCCCATTCTTCCACCATCAATCATCCCAAAACATGCATAAGCTGCAAATAGCCAAAAGTAAACTTCGCAGATTTGTACTTCTGGCTACAACAACACATGCTGATATGACCTGATAAAAATATCAGCTGGCTACCCATCATAAACAGAGCTATGTTTCTCCTCAGTACTCTGATATTTAAAATTCTCCATCTCAGTTACTGCCTTTCTATAAAAAGACTATGTCTAGTCAGGCAATCAGTCTTAAACATTTGTAGCAGTCAAGATGATCCCCTTACTCTGACCAGACAAAATTCAAAACACTTATAGGGGAAAGAGTGTTTACCAAGCTAAGCATGCGCTATGGAACCACATCCCAAACAAAGTGAGAAACATCCAGAATCTACAGGCCTTCAAAACTCCAATAAATGAACATTTAGTTAATGAGTCTACATGCATATGCTTTCATGGTGCAAGCTAAGTCAATTCAATGTTTCCCTAGTACACCTTTAATAAGGTTCTTCATAATAATCTCTACTGTTACAGCTAGTCATTATAGCACTGAGATTGTAAATCTGTACACATGTAAACAAAATTTGTGCATTTAAAACAAACTATACTTTGATATCAGAATGAATTTTGCAATGGATAATCCAGTCGAGACTTGACTTTTACTGCTTATATCTGTGTACCAGTTTTTACATTTTGTATCCTTGCATACCTTTCTAGAAACTTGGGTCATGATTCAAAAAACAAGATTGACTAAAGGAAATAAAAACAAATAAATGTATAAACAAACCGTGTAACTCTATAGTATAATCCTAATGCTACCTGAAGCTTCTGGCGAGGTCACGTGATAATGATGATGATGATGAGGAAGAGGATGCCTTATTTGGACAGATGCTTGTGGAGACCCTCTGTTTCCCCACCTCAGAAGCAAGTAACTGTAGAGTAAGGAAGGGCATCTTTTAAAATTTAAACTAAAACCACATAAAAAGGAGCAAATAAGAATATACTCTAAATTTTAAACTGAATTGCAAATAGGCTGACTACTCATTCAAAAATTAAGAAGAGTTACAGAAACTATAGGAGATACTGCATTGTTTGAAGCAGCACACCATTGGGCCAGAGTTCAAATGGTAAATCAATTACATTTAAGGATTTGTAAATTCTATTGTGAACTTGGATGCTAGAGTTAGTATGGACACAGTATATATTTTAGTCAGATGCAAATAGCTTTTAGTTTATACATTAAGTAGATTTTTCTGGCCAATCTCTGTCCTTCTAAATGTTTTATTTCCCACTTTTGTGCAAGCTTTCTATTTTTCATATAGTTATGGGGAAAGAAAATGCTTGAACTTATTTTTTTTTTCAAGTGAATAATTTTAGTACTTAAATGTAAATGCTTGTGCCTGATGTTTTATTTATTAGCTTAATAGTCTATGCATTTTACCTATGTACCAAACTGTCTTGTGCCAGTCTTTGGAAGGGTGACTACCCAAAGCCAATTGATACCATTTGAATATTTAAAAATTGGCTTATTTTATGACAAAAACATAAGGTGTGGTCCAGTTTTGTTAATTTTGACTAACTGGTGGCAGAATTTCATAAACTTGGGAAGGAATTGATTGATACAAAAACAAATCTAAGGTATAAGGTCACGAGAAGCAACTGTTTTATTTGGTAAAACCACTTAAAACCAAAACAAAAAAATGACATATATTAAGAGGTTTCGTCTCTTATCAGAACTTCACCATACTATAAAAACAGTTAAGTTACAAAACTTTTATACATACATCCTAGAGGGAGTGCCTCCAATCATTCTTAGGCAAAGTAGTATCACAGTGCTATCTAGTGTTCGGAAGATTTAAGTGAACTTCATCTTGACAGTGTAATCTTGTAAGCCAGCTAAAAACTGTAAACTTTTTGTATCGAACAGATTATGTTTTTATATATATGTTTCTGTGAAAAATCTTAGATAAAAAATAAATAAAAATCAAAATTAGATTAAAATGAAAAGTTAAAATCGTATACATAAAAATCACTCCAAAAAACCTAGTACCTACAAATAAATACATTCAATGCATGCAATGAGATGGTGAAAAATATTAAAACCAATTGTAATGGGAATCAGGGGCATTTAGTTAAAGAGTATATAAAATGTATGTCATACATCATTTCCTTGAAGGGGCTTGAATAGGAGGAAAAAATGTGTGTTAAATATAAAGTTCACATAAATACTTTATTATTTAAAAAGGGTACTTAAAGTGTAAACCCATAGCAAAGAGGCCAGATGTATTATTGTACCTTTCACCCCTACCTCTGTTTCATTACCTAGTCAATGCTTTAAATTTCAAAAGGGGTGCAATGGAACAAGACTTGTTAAGTCCAGGCCAACCATGGGCATTCAAAGTTGCCAATATAATTCCCTGAGTTCCAATAACTGTACCCATAGACTTCCCCTCATTCCCTCCTTTAATCCTTCTATAACTACGAACTTAAATGTGTAACCTTCATTGTCCAAAACATGTCTTGCCAAGGCATTGTTAGGGTTCCTTTTGTTGATGTAATACTGGTGTTCGTAAATTCTTTCCTTCAACCTACGCTCAGTTTTACCTATGTAAGAACATGGGCACTGTTGGCATAATGCCATGTAGACCACCCTCCCTGAATTACAGTCAAAATTTGACCTAACTTTGAATTCATTGTCTTTAATAAGAAACCTGTCACACATTAGAAATAACTTACATTGGGAACAGAACCCACATTTCTTTATACGACATACCTGGTGCATGTTTTCTTTAGATGTGTCTTCCAAAACTGCCTTCATCTTCCTATCTATTCTAAATGTAAAACTGGTTTGTGTCCTTACTTCTCTCTCAAAGTGGAATTTTCACAAATAATCACCCAGTTTTTTTTTTTTTCAATAACCCGTTTAAGTATTCTGTGGTCTATATTAAAGGTAGTTAGGAAATTCATGGAGTAATGAGGTCTGATCAAATCTCCAGCTCCTCCCCCTCCACTTCAGCCCCTATAATTTGTATTATAAAATTTGGTGACCCTCCTAAGTTAGGTTTATACCATCTGGTATTTCTTTTTCTCATAACCTCCAACTTAAGTTCCTCTAGAAGTCCATCGGGGTAACTTTTCTTATGGAACATACCCAGTAATAATTTACATTTATTGTGGAAGTCCTCATCCATGGTGACCATTCTAGCAGCTCTAACCAATTGTCCTTTCACCACAGAGTTCTTCTGATGGAAGGGGTGGTAGCTGTCAAAATGGAGAAAGGAGTGTGAATAAGTGGATTTTCTAAAAATCATAGCTATAAATATGTAGTTATTCCTGTCCTTACTGAGGAAGACATCCAAGTAAGATATTTTCTATCGAATTCATACATAAATTTCAAAAAGTTACTAGTGTTGTTCATGTATGTTAAAAATGTCTCAATCCATTCTACCCCACCCCTCCATTAAATAAAAATGTCATCCAGGTTACGTGTGTAAATCTTAAGTCTATCCTTGTACTCTGGATGATCTAAAATGCATTGGTTCTCCCATTGGGCCATGACCATATTAGCAAATGTTCCAAGACAAGGAGAAACCCATAGCTACAGCAGTTTTCTGAAGATAAAAATCACAGTTAAAAAATTGTTGTTCAACTCCAGCTCTAACAGAGCCTCATATAGGCTGATGTCATGCTGTGGGACCCCTTTTCTGTGTAAATAACCAACCACCACACTAATTCCTTCATCCTGGGAAATGGCACTCTATAAATCCCATACATCAGTTGTTAAAAATACATTATCATCCTCAAAATGTGTTCCCTCTATGTGGCTAAAAAGGATCATGAGTCTTTACAAATTTATTTTTCACTGTGTAGATACACTTTTAGTTTTTCATCAATAAATTTTGCACTGGGGTATGTGATGGACTTATGTCCATCAACTATGGAGCGTATTGGGGGGGGTCTGATACACTCCTGTGTATCTTTGGGATACCAAATAACATGGGGATTGTGGAGGAGACCATGTGTAAATAGTTGAAAAGATTCACATCAATTTTCCTTTCAAGTAACAAATAATCTAGTGCCTTTGAGATGTTTTTATAGCTACAATTTAGTTCATTTTTTGAAACCCCTTGATAAGTGTCAGTATATAATATTCTTTCCATCCTTTCATTGTACTGGTGGATATCCATCACGATTCCCCCACCCTTGTCAGGTTTCACGATACGAACCTTTTGCTGTTTAAGGAATCTTAGGTTGCTTAACTTTTCCTCACTCAAATTACTCTTGCCATTGTGTTGCCCCATAAAAGCATTTCTTATATCAAGTTCACAGACTTTCTCATATAACCCTAAAATAGGATGTAGAGGTGAGTTAAAGATGTTAGGTATGTAAAAATTATCAGGCCTGTCATTGTTCTCTCACAGCATAATTCTAAAATTAATTTTCCTTAGGTAGAGTTTCAAGTCCATTAAAGTGTTTGCTAAGTTCGCCCTCTTTGCAGGTACAAAAGTTAAACCCTTACTAAGAAAGTCAACAATACCTGTATCAATTGTAGAATTAGAGAAATTGTAAGCAAAAAAATCTTCACGAGAATTTTTAACAATGACAGGACTGTTATTAAGTGCATCTTGGTTTTAATTATTCTGTGTAGAACCCAAACTTATATTTTGTTGGTCAGAAACCTCTCTTAAATTACAATGCCATAAATCAAGTCCAAAATGCATATTCAGCTCCCACAAGCTGGCCCTCCTGTTGTTCACTAGTGCAGTGAACTGGTTCGATGATGTCCATTTCTGCATATTGGGGCCCTTCCAAAAAACATGTCCATTGCCAGAGGTTGTGTTTGTTTGATTTCATTGTCTGTTTGATTCTTTTGGATCTCTTAACTGGAATATTGTCATTATTAATGTTACGATAACTGCTATTCTTTTTTTACATTCTTATTTTGATTAAGTGTTTGACCATTCTGTTGCCTTTGGTTAGTTAAACCATTCTCCTGATTCTTGTTTCCAAACACATGACTTTCAAAAACAATTTTTCCCCTAAATTTGACCACTTGGGGGTGGGGGGTAAGCAGTCCCATTAGTGTAGTCCACCCTGTCCCTTTCTAGTTTGGCAAATTTCTTTTCATGTAAAATATGCAATTGGTTGTCAATACTATTAAAAATCCTCTGGTATTCAAATTTATACCTGTTGAAATCAATGTCTTCCTTTATTTTACTGTCAAGATGGTTCAGCTCCTCCTTAAGAGCTTCAATGAACTTATTGTTGTGTTTAACCAAAATGTCCACGAATTCACATCCGTATCTATCAAAAAGTTGAATAAGTTCAGTGTGCAAGGGGGAACTGGGTTCCAGACCTGCATGGTACTTCCATAACCTAAGCCCCTTTAGGACCATTTTACTTTTAATGCATTCAAGTAAATAACTGTTCTCAAGTTGTGTTTTCTTATATTTCAGTAACTTTTAGTCAAACTTTACATTATTAGATAAAGTCTCATGCTCACTTTGTAGGTTGTTCCTTTGAAAGCCAAAGTTGTTTGGTAACCAGTCCTTCAGAATAGGTACAGTAGAAGCTGAAGAAATGTCTCTGTTTCCAACATTAATAAAACCATCCATGTCACAGGCCCCTGCTGTAGTGTCCAGTGCACTCTCTTCAGAAGGGGTGCCCCTCACCATCGTCACAAGGGTCTAGTTTCGCAATGAATTAGGTTGAAGAAATCCTGCTCCCTGTTCTAAGGAAGAAAAACCAGCTGACTGGGCCTGTGTTTTGTTAGCACCTATCAGGTTATCCACAGTTCTTGTTAATGAATCCATTTTCTGTGAAAGCATTTTAATAAACAGTCACATTTCCTATTTGGTTACTTGGTGTTCCCTCAGCTATGTTACTGCAAAGGAGCTGACATCCGTTGCACTCACTACCTCTTTCTGCCATAGTAGAGCAAGACGACCTGGTAAACACAAAATCCAAGAGGCACCAAAACAAATCCAAGGCAGAAGGTCACAAGCAGCAACTGTTTTATTTGGTAAAACCACTTAAAACCAAAACAAAAAAATTATATGTATATATTAAGTGCTTTCATCCCTTATCAGAACTTCATTAGAATATAAAACCAGTTAAGTTACAAAACTTTTATACACACACATCCATGAGTAATGACAACAATTCCTTTGATGTTTCAAGAGGGAGTGTCTCTAACCATTCTTAGGCAAAGTAGTATCACAATGCCATCTAGTGTTTGGAAGATTTAAGTGCACTTCATCTTGACTGCATGTAATCTTGCAAGCCAGTTTAAAACTGTAAACGTTTTGTATAAAACAGATTATGTTTTTATATCTATTAGTTTCTGTGAAAAACCTTAGATAAAAAATAACTAAAATCACATTAAAATGAGAAGTTAAAATCGAATAACAAAAATTGCTCCAAAAAAACTAGTACCTAAAAATAACTCAGCATTCAATGCATGCAATGAGATGGTAAAAAATATTAAAACCAATTATAATGGGCAATAGGGACATTCAATAAAAGAGCATATAAAATGTATGTCATACATCATTTCCTTGAATGGGGCTTGATTGATGTTGGAAGGTCACTATTTATCTCACATTTCAAAAATAGTGTGTGTGTGTGTGTGTGTGTGTGTGTGTGTGTGTTCAAGCTTCAATTATTGATGGTAGGGTTGCAGTGAAAAGCACTGGGCTCAAACTGAAATCTTGGTAAGACTGTGATTATAATTTTGGTCTACAGCTGTGCAGTATGGAGCTTATTTATTTGTGGCAGGTATTGGCTATTATACAAAATCACAGTGCATATTTACCACATACCCTCATGACCAAATGCCTTTTATATGATAGCTGGTACCAATGGTGGAAGTCAAACCCTATACTGCTGGTTCTGAGTTGCATCCAATATTGATGGTAGCAGTATGGTAGGAAAATCCCATATACCCAGTCCATCACATATTAATTGATGGTAGCAAATGACTGAGAAGACAGTGGCAGCACATTTTCTGTCTGATTATTCTGTAACAGATATGACAGTTATGGTTCTTCAGACACATTTCCATACACCTGTGGAAGAAGAATAATGGAGATTAATCACTAGTTCAGCCTGACAGTCAGCAGTTTGAACTTGGATATTGTTTTATGAGACACTATAGTACTTAAGAATTTTTCCCTCTGACAAACTCACAGTGGACACAAACAAGGAGTACTGAAGAGCAACGATTGCTTCTTTTTCTGGTAATGCATGAATTTATTATAATGAATTTACCCTGGGTCTAAATTGCTGATCATCTCAGAACATCAACAGTAACTATTAAAATTACTGGGGTTTGTGTTTAAGCATGTGTTTTATTCATAACAAGAGAGTTGTTATTTCCACATAAAGTAACATTCTAGACCGAAAGTAGTAACCATAAACTCAACAGTCGGTAAGGTCTTAATGTTCAGGCAGTTTTAACAGTATAGCAAAACTTATTCCAGCTTCAGAGATATCCATTACCACCTTTGACATAACACCACTTTTATCTTTTCTTTCTCTCTCTCTCTCCATTTCTTTCAGTTAGCTAAACCACAGCCTGTGTGATATACTAATTGCACTCAACATTCATATATTCTAACCCTATATATTCTCTTGGTAGTTCCTGCCTTTCTCATCACCATGAATGAAACATTATTGCAGATTCATATTTTCTGTTAATCAGAACATCTCTCTCACAAAGTTTTCTTGTGTACATAAACTAACAAATTACAACTTTTTGTTTTCCCTCTCTGGATTTAATTAATCTCCCTAGCCATCTCTTGTATTGCTATTTATTGTCTAATTAAATATCAGCGCAGTCTCTCTGAGCATTATCTTCTGCTGAATGAGCAATGACTCTAATGTAACAAACTATGATTTTATAAAGGGGCACAACCTGGTGTTCTACAGTTTCAGTCTGTCTCACACACCCTGAGATTTAGAAAAAAAAAAATACCACTAGCTGTTAGAGCTTGGACAAAAAGCAGCTGTTTACACAATGCAGGAATTTGTGGTCCAGAGCAATGTTAAGCCACGAGGAAACACCTCATTGCCAGCTAATCAGTGTGTCCCTGAATCCCCCTCAACATCTGCTAGTGCTACTCAGCACTTTCATGCTGTAGCTAACACTGGAAGCCCATACATCTCGTTGGCACAGGCACCCCCATTCACTCCACTGTATACATACATACATTCACACACACTAACATAGCTCTTACCTGTTCCTAACTTGACAGGACATCCCCATTGTCTCTACCTATGTTTTTTACCCTGCCTTTATATATCATTATTCCTTACAGTCAGTCACTGATACCATATGTTAATGTTTTATTCTCCTTATGGTTCATAAGGTGCAACGTGATGGTAGGCCTGTTGCTCTATTAACTACTTAAGTAAGCCCTAGTAATATATTTTCACTAGTGTCGTCTAGTGTTCCTCCCAGCTTTGTTCAGATGTCTCCTCTTACATGGACTCACCCACCAGTCCCTCTCAATTGTTTGTTCTAGATTTCATAAGATACTCCTACTGTTGCCCTGTTTCTGTTAACTCAGGAACTGTTATACTCATTGAATAATCAGAGTTTGATATCTCTTGTAATGTAAAAGGAAAATGTAGGGTTAATGCTGTTACTTGCTGTGTCAGGGGTGCAGGGTTCAAAACCATTTTCCCCCATTACCTTACTTTTTTCTTTTTAACACTTAGATAATATTTTACAATACTCTGGTGTACAGTGGTGATGCAGAGACTAATATGCTCAGTCTGAGAGCACAGAGTTTGAATCTTTTAGTGCCTTTAATGAATGTTATAGTATCCTTGTTGTCTAGCGTCCCCCTGACCTATGTCTTTCATGCTACAAAACATTTTTAAGTGCCTTTAAGGCATGCTCTAAAAGTTATCTTAGTGTTTACTGCCCTCGCCAACCCATGTCTTTCATGCTGCAAAATTTGTTTTGTTTTTTAAGTGACTTTAAGGCACACTGTAAAAAGCATCCCTGGTATCTATTATTTTTCAAGTTTCTCCTCTGAGACAAGTTTTTTGTTTTTGTTTTCTGACTTTTTGTTACTGAGGATCGCTTGTCTGTGATGAATAAAGGCTTGTTGCTCTGGAACATTACCTATGTTTCATAATTTTTGGAAATTATTGTGACTGAGCTCATTAAAAAGTTTTAAGACCACTAGTAAGTTGATAACTCCCAATGAAGGGCTCTTGCCAGCTCGAAACCTTGAGTGATCGCAAAACCTATGTTGACCCAATAAAAGGTATTACATTACATCTGTGTCCCAGAATCTTTTTTTTTTTTTCTGATAGTGGACCAACTCAGAATAATTTACATTTTTTTCCTCCATTGGTGGCAGCATGTGAGATTATATACTGTTTTATCACAGGCACCTTTCTCAAATTATATCTTTGGTAAACTCATGTTATATTATTGTGTATTTTTGCCCCAATAGTTATTATTTTTCCACTTGGTACAAAACTGAGCATATTTGATCTAATGTTACTTGATAAAGTAGTTTAGTAAACAGCTTTGGAGCCAAGTTTATTTGGATACAGCATACATCTGTGCAGAAGGTCAGATGGTAGTGGATTTTGCGAAAAGGATGGACATGGCTGTGATGAATACATATTTTAAGAAGAGGGAGGAGCATAGAGTGACATACAAGAGTGGAGGAAGATGCACACAGGTGGATTATATCTTATGTAGAAGGGCCAGTCTGAAGGAGATTAGAGACTGTAAAGTGGTGGCAGGGGAAAGTGTAGTTAGGCAGCATAGGATGGTGTTTTGTAGGATGACATTGGTGATCAAGAAGAGGAAAATGAGTGTGAGGGCAGCACCAAGGATCAAATGGTAGAAATTGAAAAAGGGTAATTGTGAGGTGATGTTCAGGGAAGAGTTAAGACAGGCACTGGGTGGCAGTGAAGAGTTACCGAATAGCTGGGTAACTACAGCAGAGCTAGTTAGAGAGATGGCTAGAAAGGTGTTTGGTATGACATCTGGAAAGAGGAAGGAGGACAAGGAGACCTGGTGGTGGAATGAAGAAGTACAGGAGAGTATACAGAGAAAGAGGTTGGCAAAGAAGAAGTGGGAGTGTCAAAGAAATGAAGAAAGTAGACAAGAGTATAAGGAGATGAGGTGCATGGCAAAGAGAGAGGTGGCAAAGGCTAAGGATAAGGCGTATGAAGAGTTGTATAAAAGGTTGGACACTAAGGAGGGAGAAAAGGACCTAGACAGAGGGACCGAGCTAGTAAAGATGTGTAGCAGGTAAGGGTGAGAAAGGATAATGAGGGAAACGTACTCACAAGCAAGGAGAGTGTGTTGAGCAGATGGAAAGAGTACTTTGAGGGGTTGATGAATGAAGAGAATGAGAGGGAGAGAAGGTTGGATGATGTGCGGATAGTGAATCATAAAGTGCAGTGGATTAGCAAGGAAGAAGTAAGGATAGCTATGAAGAGGATGAAGAACGGAAAGGCTGTTGGTCCAGATGACATACCTATGGAAGCATGGAGGGGTTTAGGTGAAATGGCAGTGGAGTTTTTAACTAGATTGTTTAATGAAATCTTGGAAAGTGAGAGGATGCCTGAGGAATGGAGAAAAAGTATTTTGGAACCAATTTTTAAGAATAAGGGTGATGTGCAGAGCTGTAGTAACTACAGAGGGATTAAACTGATCAGTCACAGCATTAAGTTATGGGAAAGAGTAGTGGAAGCTAGGTTAAGAAGGGTGGTGATGATTAGTGATCAGCAGTATGGTTTCATGCCAGGAAAGAGCACTACAGATCCGATGTTTGCTCTGAGAGTTGATGGAGAAGTACAGAGAAGGTCAGAAGGAGTTGCATTTTGTCTTTGTGGATTTAGAGAAAGCATATGACAGGGTGCCTAGAGAGGAGTTGTGGTATTGTATGAGGAAGTCGGGAGTGTCAGAGAAGTATGTAAGAGTGGTATAGGATATGTATGAGGGTAGTGTGACAGCGGTGAGGTCTGTGGTGGGAGTGACAGATGCATTTAAGTTGGAGGTGGGATTACATCCAGGATCAGCTCTGAGCCCTTTCTTATTTGCAATGGTGATGGACAGGTTGACAGATGAGATCAGACAGGAGTCCCCGTGGACTATGATGTTTGCAGATGACATTGTGATCTGTAGTGAGAGTAGGGAACAGGTGGAGGAGACCCTGGAGATGTGGAGATATGCTCTAGAGAGAAGAGGAATGAAGGTCAGCAGGACTAAGACAGAATATATGTGTGTGAATAAGAGGGAGGATAGAGGAATGGTGAGGATGCAGGGAGTAGAGGTGGCAAAGGTGGATGAGTTTAAGTACTTGGGATCAACAGTTCAGAGTAATGGTGAGTGTGGCAGAGAGGTGAAAAAGAGAGTACAGGCAGGATGGAGTGGGTGAAGAAGAGTGTCAGGAGTGATTTGTGACAGACGAGTACCAGTAAGAGTGAAAGGGAAGATCTACAAGAGGGTAGTGAGACCAGCTATGCTATATGGGTTGGAGACAGTGGCATTGACAAAAAGGCAGGAGTCAGAGCTTGAGGTGGCAGAGTTCAAGATGTTAAGATTTGCACTGGGTGTGACGAGGATGGACAGGAGCAGGAATAAGTATATTAGAGGGTCAGCCCAGGTTGGAAGGTTTGGAGACAAAGCCAGAGAGGCAAGATTACATTGGTTTGGACATGTGCTGAGAAGGGATGCAGAGTATATTGGGGAAAAAGATGCTAAGGATGAAGCTGCCAGGTAACAGGAAAAGAGGGAGGCCTAAGATAAGGTTTATGGATGTGGTAAGAGAGGACATGCAGGCGGTTGGTGTGACAGAGCAAGATGCAGAGGACAGGCAGAAATGGAAACAGTTGATCTGCTGTGGCGACCCCTAACGGGAGCAGCTGAAAGAAGAAGATACATCTCAAAAGCTATGGCTTTAGTATAGTGTTACAATTTTCTTTGTCATTTTGCCTTGCTCCTCCTAGATGTATTGATTTTCTTCATAAAGTTACATCTTTCTAAGGTGTTTTTAGTAGCTTACATTATTAGCTAACTAAACTAAGGATAAGCAAAGATTCAACTCTAACTCCTTGTGGTTTAGTACCCAAAAACCTTTTAATCTGAAACGTAAGGAAGTGTTCCTCTTTCTGTCCCTGTGCTATGATTTTTTTAAGGCCATTGTTATGGTTTTTAATGCTTACAGACTGAGAAGTATGGGTTAAAGATAATCCCTGGGATTCTGAAACATTCCTTACACAGCCACTTACTGGCCAATGTGGTGATGCCAAGTAGTGCAAGGTGGCTCTAAGGTAATTATCAATTAAGCAGGAGACACTTAGCACCTTGACTGTTAACTTATCAAAAACTCTGTGTCTGTAAGTGACGTTGTTGTGGTTATGGAATGTGGAACCAGCACTAGCGTGAATGTAGTATGTATGTGCACAAGCACAACGTCATGATATTTGTTTACATGTAGCTCCCAGCAAGGTCGCTAACACTTTTATTCCTTTAAATGTGGGGGAAGGGATGCACTGCACAGGAAAGCCAGAAAGGATGATGAGCAGCAAAGAGACACACAGAAGGATACAGGGAAGGAAAGTGTGGAAAAGGGAAAGGGAAGGGCAACCTTTGCTGTGAAAGGTGACCTTTTTATTTCTGTCAGGATGGACAAAGATGTAAGTGGAAGGTGGGGAAAGGGAAGAAGGTATAGGCATAGAAGCAGGGGCAGACAAACAAAATACAGATAAAGATCAACATGAGATGTGTTAACTCAAAGTGGGGGGGAGGCAATGGATAAACACATACTGACAGAGTAAAACAAAAGAATTCAGTGTCTGCTCAAGTTCCAGTAGAGACTTTTAATAAAACAGCCGCAAAAGAATCACACAATGTTGAGCACTTTCATCTTGAAACCAAAAAGACATCATCAGAACAGTGTGCGTTAAAAATAGCAATGCTTAAATACCCCCAGTAGACATAACTACATATATAAAACATAATAAATTTAAAATACTGATCTACCAATCAAAAAACTGATGCATCAGTTAAAAAACATACATTTTCATTGAAACAATGCAAGCCCTTCTTCTAAGTTCACTTGTAATTGATATATTATCATTTAACCCTGGAAAGGCTTTGGCATCAAGCCTAAGTTGCCAAAGCATCTCCCGATGTAGTAGAAAGTTTTTCCAGTCACCCGAATAGACAGTGAGTAAGACCTGCTCCAATACTAGAAATTGGAATTTTTTGAAGCCACTACATTGGGTGGCATGATGTGCCAAGGCACTTTTTTTGTCAGATTTTTGCAGACTGTATAGGTGTGGTAAATTCTCTTGTTTAATGCGTTATTCATCTTATCTATATAGAATGCATAACATTGGGTACAATGGGCTAGGTAGACCACCCGTTCAGAACCACAATAAAACTTTCCACCCTTAGTATGTTTTGTAATCTTTCCATATAGATCACCCATGTAGCTACTATTAATGTATCCACACTTATTACATCTGCTACATGGCCTGGTCATGGGAAAAGACCTGACACTACTGGAGTGGCAATTTTTCAGTAGGTTCTTAATGCTGCGTTTCCTTTTATATGTGAATCCTGGGTTACAGGAAACTAACCATTTGGTAGTATCATCACATTGGAAAACTGGCCAGTATTTTTGAATATTTTCGATGTCTTTCACATATAGTGAATAATCATGTTGTTAGAAAAGTCAGGCTTCACATTAACAGAAGGGCTTTGTCAGTTATTTAGGCATAACCCGTGTTTGATAATGGAGCCATATTTTCTATTTCTCTCAGACCAAATTTCTCTTAGTGGTCTCAAGAAGCTCTGTGGGGTAACCCCTGGTCTGAAACATCTTGTGTAATGTACTGAACTCTTTTTGCTAATATTCATCATTAGATGTCAGCCTAGAAATTCTAGCAAATTGACTCGGTATTCTTTCTTGGTAAAAAAATAGATATGTGTTGCAAAAAGTGGGTTTCCTGTATACACCTGAGGAAAATCCAGTTTCAGGGGTCCACCATAAATTCACATCAAGGTAGTTGATCACTTTCTTACCCAGTTTATATTTAAAATTTAAAAAACTAGTGCTGTTCTCCATAAAGTCAAAACAGGTGAAGAATTCTTGGACATTCCCGTGCCATATAATGAGTAAATCATCTAGGTAATGGTAGTAACCTTTACAGGACTTGATAAGAGGAGTTTGAAATAGTATGTTTAGCTACCATTTTAGCAAAACTCCATTTGCAAATGTTGGGGTGCATGCAGTGCCCATAGCAACCCCTGTCAGCTGTGCCAAATATTCCCCACAAAAGAAAACAAAATTGTTAGATAACACCATCTCCATACAGTCATGCACAAATAAAGTCTCACATTCCGTAAGATTGAGTCTTTTGTCAAATTATGTGAAAATGATATTTTTGCATCTTCAGGCATTTTTAAGACGAAGTTTTGGAATCTAAATACTGACGAAAATAATGCTTTGCAACAACTACGAACTGAACCTTCTATCAGTATTAGGCCTGCTGATAAGGGGAGGTGCAATTGTTGTACTGAATAGATCCGATTACTTAACTAGTACGTATGCTATGCTGAATGATGTTTGTACCTATAAGAAGGTGCTAGAGAAAGATGTTAATAGATGTATTACTAATGTGAAGAATGATCTTTATGATTTGTTGATGTGTGGTCTTATTGACCATGATCTGTATGAGTCCTTGACCATTGAGAATCCCCTTATTCCTACAATACATGGGTTGCCCAAAATTCATAGGGACAGTCACAAGCCCCCACTCCCCCCATTGTCTCGGGGTGCAGCTGGGTGACTGAACCTTTTTCCAAATATGTTGAACTAAAACTTAAACCTGTGCTTAGTGAGTTTATCAATTTTAACAGATACTGAACATTTTTTCTATCTAGTTTATACTCCTCTACAAATGGTGTTGTACTTGATAATGTTTTTCTGACAACCTTGGGCGTGAAAACTCTGTTCACTGTTATACCTAATGAAGTAGGTATTGATGCTGTCAGGTTTATTTCTCATCATGGCCATTTCTCACATGATTACTGTTATTTGTACTTTGCTAGATTTGATTCTATGTAATGACAGTTTTGTGTTTGAAGGACAGTTTCTGCAACAAACAGGAGTAGCCATGGGTACCCCCTGCACCAATAGCTATGGCGCAGTGGGAGAATGAGCATGTTTATAATGATAATCCCTATAGACGCTTTATCAAGTACTACGCTAGATTTGTTGATGATATTTTTCTCTTGTAGGGAGGTAGTGAGGAAGAACTTTTGAATTTTGTCAGACATCTTGAAAGTACCACAGACTATCTAAGGTTTAGTCTAAATTACTCTTCCACATCTATTGACTTCTTAGATGGTACTGATTAAGAAATACTGAAGGCACCCTTGAAACGCAGCTCTACAGGAAATCCTGCTGGAGGAATAGTTTACTCCATCGGTCTAGCATGCATCCTTCACATATTTTTTCTAATATTCTTAATGGCCACTGTTTAAGAGCCTCTAGGCTATGTACCAACAATGTGGCTTTTCAAGAGACCATATATAAAATGGGTGAAGGCTTTCATGTTAGAGGGTACTCTCAGACTTCAATAAATAACTCCAGGATGACTGCTTTATTGAATCAATGCACTAGAGGTGCTCCCTATTCTTCAAATAATCACACTACGAATAAAAGACAGGTTGGTAACATGGATTGCTCTCCCAGGATATTTTTTAAATATTATAATAATATACATTACTGTAATATTAGAAAAAATTGGCCTGTTCTTTTAGCAGATGAAAATGTAAGACAGGTGGTGGGAGATTATCCCTCCTTTACATTCAGGAATAACATGTCACTAAAAAGGCTTTTAATTTATGGCCCAAGATCTGTATGTCCCACACCCTCAGGGAAGGTTGGTACCCTTCCATGTTATAACTGTAAAGCTTGCTCTGCTATTTCTCCAGATCCCTGTTTTACAAACCCTGTCACCGGACGTGCCTTTACACCTAGATTTGTGGCAACATGTAGGAGCAGGAACTTAGTTTATCTTGCTACATGCTGTTCCTGTAATGGTTTTTACACTGATAAAACCACACACCAGCTGAGGGAAAGAATTCTTGAGCATTTAGGAAACATACGCAATCAGGTTATATCTAATGCCTTAGCTAATCATGCCATATCTTATCCAGGGCATAGTACCTTCTTGTTTAGGATTCTGCAAGTGCTGCATCCCAGCAGAAGAAGATGTGATTTTAACAACACTGTTGAATTGTGTGAACTAAAGTGGATTATCTCTATGAGGGTTTATGAACCTCCAGGCCTTAACAGTAGCACTTCCCTTAAGCCTGCCTTATTAGGCAGAAGATGATGCAAGATGATTTTTGTTTTTTAATTGGGTCAGTTTTAATTGTTTCTTACTGATTGGCCGAGTACTTTTTTAAAAATATGTGGTTTTTATTTTCATTTGCATTTGGTCTGATGAAGCGGTAACCCCACGAAAGCGCTAACCTTTTTCCAATAAACTGTTTGCTGTTTTACATATCTTCTGGACACTTAATTAGCTGGACCATGGTGGTTTGAATCACATATACTTATTTATGGATGTTTTAAAGTAGACAGAATCCTCCGGTCCTTTTTAGTGAGGTTATAATACCTTTGCTTAAATTTTTTAGTCAATAAAGACCGTATATTCCTCTCACACATTTTTTTCAAACATGTGAACCATTGGCAGCAAAGGTGGGTTATCAGTACTTCTTCTTTTGAATAAATTTGTTGGCACAGGGGTTTCAAGACTGTCTTTCATTAAGCAATGCAAATTAAGTTTGCATGTGAACAACTTTAAACCTAATAAAGTTTGTTCAGTGTTGGTTCTCCCTGAAGGTACAAAGTTAAACCCCTTTAAAAATAGTATGTGATAACTGGGTTCTATATTGATCTCAGTGAAATTACATATGTTGAACCCATAATATGAAGTAAGGTTAACAGTACCTGGTGTTAATGAGGTCTCATTTTCTTCTGTTAAGACCTCTTCTGCCTCCAGTTCTTGTTCCTCCATTGTTTGTTCCCATACTGATTTCCCCCTCCAAAAAACCTGGTGTTCTCTGTTGGATGTATTCCCATTGTGCTGGTTGGCTAACCGTTCCGATCTTCTCAATTGACCATCACCAGTGTGGTCCTGGACGATGGGTTCTTCCTGTACATGTGTGTCCTGTTCATTACTGAATGAGTCTGGCATAAAACTGTTGTTAAACAGAGCTCCAGGTGGGGAAGGGTACACCTTTTATGTTGGTAGTCCAAGTTGTCACAAAGTAGTTTTTTGTCTTTTTTTAATCTTAGAAATCACAATTTTTTTGTCCACATTAGAGAAAATCTGGTTGTAAAAAAACTTGTGTTGAAAAAACAATAAATCATTAGTGATGCAATTCACTAGTGAAAGGATGGACCCATTTAATTTAGTATGCCACCTTTCGTTCTCCTTAATAATTAACCTGGATTGGTCCAAACCCATCCCGTCAAACAGTTCTAACAACTCCAAGTGAAAGGGCTGTTCAAGTCGACACACTATGGGGAAATTTCCATAAGTGGAGCCCTTTCGGTACGCCCTTGGCATATACTCTCATCTAGGAATGTGTTGTCAGGCTGCAGCGATCTGTAGTTAAACAAATCTTTCTGTAAAGTGTCCATTTGCTCTTTTAACGTAGGAAACTGGCCATATCCAACTCTACTCTGTTGGCCATTGTTGTTGAAACTGTTGTTGATCAGCCATTTGTTCATTAGAATGACTGTCAAAAAATCTTGCTGTTCATTGTCATTATTGACATTTGTATCCTGGCCAGCTGGAACAGCCGAGGTCAGAATATTCTGAATATGGTACAAGGGGCTCTATTTCTACTACTCAGGAGGGCTTCCAGGACTTATGAAGAAATTGAGTAAGTTGCTGTATAAGCACAGTAAGATCCACTTGTTGAAAAGGGGGTGTGTGTCAGTAGAACAGCTGAAAATCTCTTGAGAATCACGGGCAGACGTCCATAAAAAACACCAAAAGAAATGGAACTGAAATTCATAAAACAAAAATATTGCTACATTATCAAACACATGTTATGCCCAAATAACAGACAAAGCCCTTCTGTTATTTTGAGGCCTGACTTTTCTAACAACATGATTATTCACTATTCACTAGATGTGAAAGACATTGAAAATATAGTTCGAAAATACTGGCCAGTTTTCCAATGTGATGATACTACCAAACGGTTAGTCTTCTGTAACTCAGGATTCACATACAAAAGGAAACACAATATTAAGAACCTACTGGAAAATTGCCACTCCAGTAGTGTCAGGTCTTTTCCCATGACCAGACCATGTGGCACATGTAATCAGTGTGGATACATTAATAGTAACTACATGGGTGATTTATATGGAAAGATTACAAAATATACTAAGGGTGGAAAGTTTCATTGTGGTTCTGAACAGGCCATTGCACCCAATGTTAAGCATTTTGTATAGGCAAGACAAACAATGCATTAAACAAGATAATTTACCAATACGTATACAGTCTGCAAAAATCCGACAACAAAATTGCCTTGCCATGTCATTCCGCCCAATGTAGTGGTTTCAAAAAATTTCAGTTTGAAATATTGGAACAGGTCTTATTCACTGTGTATTCAGGTGACTGGAAAATTTTTCTACTACATCGGGAGATGCTTTGGCAACTTAGGCTTGATGCCACAGCTCTTCCACTGTTAAATAATAATATATCAATTACAAGTGAACTTAGAAGAAGGGCATGCATTGTTTGAATGAAAATGCATGTTTTTTAACTGATACATCAGTTTTTCAAGTGGCGTTCAAAAGACATGCGTAAATGGGAGTGCCTTCGTTGAAGGTTGGGCGTTGAGCTGGCACCGGAAAAACTACTGCCAAGAAGAACATCAGTTTTTTGACTGGTACATCAGTATTTTAAATGTATTATGTTTTATAGATGTAGTTATGTTTATTATAACATTTGAATCAAAACACTTCAGTTTTTCACATATATAAAAATGAACTTGATCATTATTGCATTAATTGAGGGTGGGCAGAGACGTACTGGGGGGTATTTAAGCATTGCTGTTTTTAATGCACACTGTCTGATGATGTCTTTTTGGTTTTAAGACGAAGGCGCTCAACATTGTGTGATTTATTTTTGCGGCTGTTTTTTTTTTTTAATTCTCTACTGGAACTCAACAAGACACTGAATTCTTTTGTTTTACTATTATTTTTGTTTTTTGAATTTCAGTTTTGTTTCTTTTGGTGTTCTTTACATACTGACAGAGGGAAGATATGGTGATTGGGAGGATTGGACTACAAACAGGGTAAGGAGATAACATACAAGGAAGGGGAGCATGATGATTAAGCATAGAGCAAGATCCTGGAAGCCTTTCATACTGAATTAGGCAGGGCACAGGAAGAGGTCAGTCCCACTTGCCATCCCCAGAGGGTCCTGTCTCAGATGACACACTAGGTATTGTCAGGCAGACGTGCATCTCTGGTAGACATATGAAAGTGTTTTCTAGTTGACCATCAAACTCCTGCTCCACAATCTGCAATATTACCTCCTCCACTCTTTCTGGGTAACATAATGCAGCCTACTTATGGTGTCCCCAGAGTTATACAGATAGTTACAAAATGATTAAACATCAAAGTATGCAATAATGCCAGGGGGCATGATGATGAATAGGCACAGAATGTGATACATTTCTATTGGAAGATGTGCATACAAAGGAGCATGTCGCAGATTACCAGTGGTGTCATGGAGTTATATGTGGCAGTATTGTGCTGGTGGGCATCAGAGGCAATGGAAAGTGTGTGTATCAACCATTATGAGTATGTCATGTAGAATAGGGAAAAGAAAGGCTAAATGAACATGGGTAGTGATACAAACTATGCAGGCCAACATGCTCAGTGGGCCAGTGTGTTATACCAGAAGCAGAAAAGACAGTGTGAGTAACATCGGCAGCTGTCAGCTTATGGTCAACACCTAACATATTAGCTGGTTTGTGCTATATAACAGAATATTATTAATGGCAGAGTGCCACAGGTATGTGAAGCATAAGTGGCACATGCATGTGCATTTGGTGGGGCAAAGCACAGCAGATATCGGGATGTGTATTTTGTTTGTTGTAGGACTGCCAGGGCTGTGACAACACCCACAATACATCAGTGAATCAACAGCCTTGGATGTTTAGCACTGCACTGAAGTAGGCATGATGTAAGGACATGTCATACCAGGTGTATATGTTTGCTACCAGGAATGCATGGGACCCGCTATCAAATTCTAGATGCACCTGAGGCATCTTGCCATCATAAACAGAGGGTTCATCTAGCAGTACTCTGCAGTGTCACAGTTACCGCAATATAATTATAATACAGGCTAAAATGTTGCTATGACATCTAGCATTGTCCATAGTATGATAGTGCTCATACTTAATCCTTTGTCTGGACAGACATTCTATACATATCTTCCCTCTGCTCTAGAGCTGAAAAATAGTAACAAAAATGAGAAGGATCGTGAATATATGTCCTGCAAGGGCTCTTATATTATGGGTAAAATAACAGTAAAATTGATCTGTTATGCATACTTATTGCACATCTCAGAAACTCTCTCTCTGACCTTTTATTCCCATTGCTACAGAATGTTGACATAGTGCTTCTTGGGGTCACTGTAGTGGTACTTGCACTACTTGCCAGAGTGGTAGATGTCTTTACTGCTCTGGCAAGGCTGCTTAGGCATCCACCTCACACTGGGATCCTCACAGGCAACCCCATCAGCTGCTCCCTGTGGTCTCTGTGCATAGAGTACAGAAAAATTTTAGAATCCTTAGAGCACCATCTGGGAGTCCTGCCATCAATGCATATGCAAAGCGCTTCAAATGTGCTCGTGCATGTACATGACCTGGAGCTAGCATTGTAGCACAGCCTTGATAATGTGTGCATTGTAATAAAAGTGAGATTCAGAGACATTTACTCTAAATAGCCTCATTAGCATGCTCACTTTGCTTATTGCTTGAACTAATTTGTTACATTCAGCAAAGAATCATGGAATGACCAACAGTGGAAGAACATTATAGTTTTAAGGAGTTATCAACACGACACATGAGATAAATGAATGGGGAATACTGTCTACAAATGTTAAGAAGTACATTGTACATCAGCTATAGATCTGTGTTGTTTGCTGACTTTTATGTTACTTTCCTTGATGAAAGAGAGCTGAGCTTGGAGGTTCAGCTGATAATAGATGACCCTTGAATAGAGGAAATATACATAGACAGGATTTGTTATATGGTATGACATGTAGATGACCCTTGAATAGAGGAAAATATACATAGACAGGATTTGTTATATGGTATGACATGTGCCTGTGCTGTAACTTATGACTAAGTGTCACAGTGGAAGGTTTCATGTTCATTATAGGAAATGGGTTACATGGTTAGGGTAAAGATAGTAAGTGTTATAATATACAACTCTATTAGTTATGATGTGTTTTGTAAGGGTTTATGTAATTGCCGTATGGTTCTCTGTACCTTGCAATGTACTGCAGGAGAGAGACAGTGCTGTGCAGAGGACATTACTTGTTATGAAACCTTTGTGTATTACAAATTTGACTAATAAGTGTCCAGTCAGATAGTATTATTAGCTGTTTGAAGGGAGAAGCATTCTAACCTGTCAATAGTATGATTGCAATGGACCATATACTCCACAAGCCTCTGTGATGTGACTTCTGAAGTGTGTGTGTGTGTGTGTCTTGGTGGATGGAGTGGGGATGTTAAATGCCATTGCCTAAGTGTATGCTCATTGGGGATTTTTGTTTTTCAGAGACTGTTTGGGGAAAGGTTAATCATAAGATCTGTCTGATATTTATGGACTACTTCATAATACAGCTATAAAAAGAAGTTATGTTCTCTTGGTACTGAAGATTATTTTCCTGACCTGAGATCTTATAGTATGAACCCGTGAGGGAGGCAATGAAGTTGTCATTGACTTTGTGTTAAATACTGCTCCTTTAAATTCCAATTTCTGAGTTGCTTCCAGTTGAGACTTTTGGTAGTTTATGGTTATTCCCAGATAAGAACACATCTGGAAAACCTGATCTCTTGCTCTTATTAATTGATGCTTGGTCGGGGTGGTAATGAGTTAGTCATCTAGATATGGAAACACCCAGAATCCTTACAGTTTCAAGTGAGCTGCTACTACTGCTACACATATGGTGAACACCCTGGGGGCTGTGATGAGACCAAAGGGCAGAATTCTGAATTGGTAATGACTGGCTCCCAGCTGGAAGTGTAAGTACCATCTGGATTACCTGTTCATCTTTACATGATAGTATGCATCCTGAAGGTCTGTCAAGCACATCCATCATCCTTGCCCAGAAAAGGAAGAATGGACTGAATTGTGATCATCCGATACTTGGTGCATTGCATTGATTTGTTTAAGTTGCTGATATCCAAAATTGGTCCACAGTCCCCCATTTTCTTTGGCACTAAAAAGAACCTTGAGTAAGTTCTGGATTCTATCTGGTCTGGTGGGACCTCCTGGATGACTCTTTCTCTAGCAGTTTTTGTATTTGAATTGCTGTTTGTTCCCTCTGACTGGGTATAACATTGGGGATTTTTCTTGAGATTAGAGGAGGAATGGAAAAGGGTATTGTACAACCTCTGGAAATAATCCACTGCATGCAGTATCTTTTGTTAAGCCTAGCCAGGCTCTTTGGCACAGGGACAATTGACCCAAGATTGCCTCCAGAGGATGGCAATCGGGCCTTCATTCAGGAGCACTGATAGGGTCTATCAAAGAAAGAATTTCTGGAGACCTGGTTTAGTGGGCCTCCTCTGCTATTGAGATGGCGTCAGCTACTGGAGTTACCTCCTCTACCCCTGTGGTAACTTCCTCCATGTGTCCTGGAAAGGACCATGGAATTTCTTGAACCACATGTTTTGACTATCTTGTTGATTCCTAGAAAAGGATCTTTGAGGGGTCAAAAAATGTATGTCTATGGCAGACAGGATCTTTTCATCGTTTGCACACCTGGACAATGTGTCCTTTACTTTGGGGCCAAACAAAGGCTTGCCGTCAAAAGAAGCACTGACAAAGACTTGAAAGGCTCACCAAAATCACAAAAGCACAACCAGGCATGCCTCCTGATGGAAATGTCTGAACCCACTGCCCTTGAGGTTCCTTTGGCTACATGCAAAATGAGCCTCATGGAAGAATTGGAAATAGATTGTAGGGTAGCCAACTGGGAACTCATGGATCACTGGACCTCTTCAAAAATGGATCCTGAGAGGGTATTTGAGGTGCTCCTTAATCAAATCCCTCTGTAGCCTTGTAAAATGTGCTAAATAATTCAGAGATCTTAAGGCAAAGGTTGCTGAAGCATAGACACTTCCCGAACCTGTCCATCAACCTAGACTCCTTTGTTGGGGGGATGAATAGTGGAACTCTCCTTGGCAAGTTCCTTTTTGGTGGCTGCCTCCACAGACATGGCATCAACAGGCACCCATTTTCCCCAAATCTGCCTGTCCATAAGGTGGTGTCATAATCTTGTTTGGTCTCCGAGCTATGGGTTCAACTGTGTCAGGTTCCTTCCACACCCGTTGAGAGTCCAAATCAATGAGTTTGTTGGTGGGTGGAGTCACCCAGGAGGTAGACAGATCAGTACTGAAAGCCTCCAGGAAAACAGATTCCTTGGATGAAGGCTTGCTGAGCATCCAGCCACCTCTGTGCTTTAGGATTTCAAGAAGATCTCCAAATGAGACATCTTCAGGAGGTGACTGTGGGGACTCTTCACCTTCATTGAAGTCTGTATCTTCTGTGATTGACCTCTCTGGGGAGTCTTAAGTGCTTCCTCTTACATGTTTTCTAGTGGGATGCTCTGTGCAGGTGTCAGAAAAAAAATTAAGATACTCTTCTGGGAAGCCTGGGGCTCTCATACTGGCTGTCCCTGTGGAAAAGAATGACGAGGCTCCATGAGCAGGCTGTAGACTGGAGATCCAAGGGGGTTGGATCCATCTGTTATGCTGAGGCAGACAAAACTCTCTCCATAGCCTCAAAGGCAGACTGCCTCAGACAGGGAGAAGACCTCGGATCTGAAAAGACAAGCTTTTGGACCGCCATCCCCTCCCACTCTGAAGGCAATCTCCCCGAGGTGGAAGCCGGAGTCTTGCTAACCAGTGCTGAGGCTCCAAGGTGGAGAGATGGCTCCGACAACTTTGGAGTCGAGTGCAATACCTTGGACCTAACTGGGAAGCTTCAGCTACAAGAGCCCTGCAGATCTGACTGAACCAGAGCACTCAGAGTAAGCTTCAAATCTGGAGATATTAATAACTTCGGATCCAAGCCAGACAGACCTGGAAGGCCTGGATCCAAGGACTTAGAGTCAGTAGAAGGAACTTGTAGCAGGGGTGCAGACAAAGAATGAACCTCCTGACCTGAAGGGGTAGGAGCCAGTTGGACACCTATCTGCGCCGAGAGGATCTTCTGCACCATTCTTTCCACATCTTTCTCTGTTAAACTCCTGGAAGAGCAAGTTGAAACCAAGGATGGGCACCTGGGTCTCTCCAAGAAAGTTCTGGGTACTCTTGAGGGGACTGGATCAATAGATAGAGAGTACCTTGTTCTGGACAGAGAAATGACAGAAGTAGTTGGATCCGAATCTTTTTTTGTAGGGTCCATGGAAATTGGATCGGACATTTTTTTCTTTCTCAGATCCATGGTTGAGGTTGGATCCATTTTGGCTTTTTTTAGAAGGCTTTGAAACTATAGATTTCAGAAAAATTTTTGGTACATTAGATTTGGTGGAATCTCCAGATATTACTTCACTAAAACAGAGGGGAACAAGTCTTTTAAGATAAGCTTGTTCTTCCATTCAACAAGCACCCTTGGGTTAAATCCGTGGCATATTGAGCAATTCTCCTGAAGATTCAATTATCCCAGGAAGTATACACAGAAATTGTGGCATCTGATTGGGCATCAATTTTCATATTTTTTTAAACCCCACTGGGTCTTTGTACACCATAGCCCAACAAACATTCAAAAACTAAGTAGTAATAATTTTTTTTTTTGGGGAGGGAGAAAAATTACCACCAATGGTAATAAAAAGAAGCTGCAGAAAGGAGTGCCTTCTGTGTGGAGTCTGCATGTCCTCCCAGTAGTCAAGTGGCCACTGAAAGACATGTGTGAATGGGCATGCCTTCGCTGAAGGTTGGGTGTCGGGCTGGCAACTCAGCACCATAAAAAAAAAAATCGACTTCCAATCATTAGCGGACCAGAGTTCTGCTGTGATGACCCCTAATCGGGAAAAAGCCGAAAAGACATACAGTATTTAAGATGTCTGCCTGTATGATATTAATAAAAGGAAAAGACAATACTAACAATAGTATCCTAGAGAGTACTGACTGTATGAAAAGGTAAGGGAAAACCAAAAAAAGTTAGGAAATATTTAGGTTTTTGATACATAATCATAACACTTATCTAATAGTCACTCGGGATTTAAGGTGAACCATGTCTTTCGCGTAAAGCGGCAAACAGGATCTGAAGTACTTGGGGTTGGTGCACTATAGGTAAAGGAGAAACTTGTGAGTTTTAGGTTGCCATGAGCTTTAGCAATGGCCAAGTCAGATCTGAGGGATCATATCCAAACCCATCAGTTCAGGAAAGAATGAAAATTGACAACAGATCATGGTGCTGTATGCTTGAATTGGAATGAGATTGGGCCTTCACACATACATGTCTCAGAAGCCCTGTTTAGTCATACAAGGGGTCCCACTGACATGCTCATGGATGTCCTGTTATAGGCCTTGTTCAACTGCTGTGCTGCACACATACTGAGGACGGGAAGTCATACACCAGTGGTATGCTGTTATGGGGTAGACAATTTGGCTGACATTCACAGAGTGATATTGGCAATGTAGGTGACATACAAAGGCAGTCAGTTCCACTGTTGGGCATTGCAGTATTTTAGCACTTCTGGGGACAGAGTACAGAGAGCATTCTTGCACCCTTCCACACTTTTGGTGGAGGCAGTGTAAGTTCTAGTGTGGGACACACACACCAACACACCACATGTTTTTGCGTGGTCATCTTTGCAGACTAATACTGCTTCTTGCTAGGTTTCAATAAAACACATACTACCATCTCCTACTGACTGCTGCCAAACAGGTCACATGTCCTTTCCATGGTAATACTTGACTTTTTTATGCGGTGCTGAGAAATGAGTGGAGCGGGTATAACATGCCAACAGCTTACATATGTCTATCTCTGTATTTACAGATAGGCATGGGTGAGACTGCATGTAGGAGGAAGAGGTTCCTTCAAGCAGAAAATGACATTCATCTGCAGGTCCTCTGTACGTATGGCTGGTGGATGCTCCAAAACAAAGTAGGCCTTTTGGAGGTATGTCTGGTGAGACCTTGTAGAGCAGGTGAAAGTGGTCAGTGGCCCCAAACCATCACAAGTATAACATAGGGGCATTGACAGCACTGCTCATCCTTACCCCAAGGCAACCACCTGGCAGAGCAGTAAAGGGCCATGGGTTGAGGTTTTCCAAGAGTCACCCTTAACAAACATGAGGAGCTCCTGGCATCTCTGTCTGGGGGCATGCCAGCTCACTTATTCTTAGTGGAGGACTTGACCTAAGAGCAGAACTGCACTGAAAACCTGGGGTGTCAGTTGGGGGTCCCCCAGCCTGGGTATTGCCTAAGGTAGGACAAGCCACACAACCTACCTGATTTATTAAACTAACATTCATGAGCATGGTTATTTTGTTGTTATACACAACAATATCAGTCTGCACAAAGTATGCTGACTTTAGATTTTGCATTGCTACTCTTGTTATATAGGTCTACCTTCACTGGACTGTGGGTGTTTGAAAAAGGTACAGTCATAAATTTGGGTGTGTTTTCACAGGTGCTTCAGTGTCAAGGTCCTTCACTATGACTATCTGTATGCTTAATGTCTGGGACCTGTCTGCGCCTGATGATGATGGCAGCCACTCAACCATATCTCGGCACAATCTGTGGTCATGGTGGCAATGTTAGACACAGGTAATGTGACAGTCATATCCATGGGATCATAGTGATTACTAGGATAATGACACTTAAGAGCCTTTTTAAGCCTAGCCATGCTACCTAAATGTAATGGACTAGATTGGATTCCATAGGTTTTGTGAAGGGAATATATAACTTGTGTGTGGGTGGTTGAGCATTTACAAGCTCCCTCATTCTAATAATGACACAGGTGACAGGGCAGGAGTAAATTTACAATTCCCCATACACTGATTTAGGCTGAGCTTGAATAACTGTAGGGAAGGACACATGAATGGGAAGACTGTTCCCTAGAAGGGACAGTCTCTAAGAAACATACCCATCTCTGCAACATGGTTTATGTTGCATGCAAGGTGGAGGTCCCTAGATCAAGTGTTTCTGATGCTATTTGTTTTGTGAATGTGTGACAAGTCCATTAAGGCTGGATCATAACGTGCTTCGTAGGCCAGGCATAGGTTGCCTGTTAGTAGTCTGTAGGAGATTGAATACAAGTATAAATAAGGCTTTGAGGTGTCCGCAAAGGACATTTTGACTAAAACTTGTACTCTTTTTGTAAGAAATCTCTGTGGATGCTCAACTTGTTGCATATGCCTGGTCAGGTACATACCAAAAGAGGCATTGTCCTCAATGACTGGCTTTATGAGGACTGAGTACATTGAAAAAAATTACATCTTTGGACCTGGATGCCATACTCTCTACTACATTAGACACATGGAGGTCAAAAGCCAAGTCATCGCCTACATGTGTTCCCAAATCCTTGACCACTGAGTCTATTCTTAGGGATGTACTACAATGTAGTGATTTGCAGTTGTGGCTGTCTTTCTGAAAGTGACTATTCTGCGCTTTTTTACATCGTGTTACAGACTGTGACTCTGTCACCAGTTATTAGCCTGCTTCAAGCCTGCTTGGAGGGGGTGTGTGTGTGTCACTGGGGAATTCTATGACATCACCTAGTTTATGATCCTCTGTTAATTTAGTCAGGTAGAAGCCTTTGATGTTAGCCTTGACTTCAGAGGTGTAGATGCCAAATAGAAGCTGGCCCAGCAGTAAGACCTAAGGGGCCCACTAGTAATGTTTCATTTAGAGTGGGTAGATTCCCCTATCCTGACTTTTCAGGTCTTATCTGTAAGCCAGCTGGTTACACAGTGCATAATATAGTAGTTTATACATAATTTTGTGAGCTTATCTACGCCAAGCAGGTTATTGTGTCAAATGCCTTGTAAAGGTATGCAGTATGCACCCTTTTGCTCTTGCCCATTGCTTTGGTAACTTTCTTGAAGAAGTCTACCAAGTTGAGCAAGCATGGCCTACCCTTACCTATGTTGTCAATAATCATATGATTATTCTTTCCATGGCTTTACATACGAGTAATTAGGCTTATGGGTCTATATTTTCCTGGGCCCATGGATGGCCTTCCCTTATACAGAGCACTAACAGTTGTTATCCATTCATCATTAAGCCTATTTGGTGGCTTCCGTTGAATAGTGATTCTAGTGGGCCCAGTAGGTCATGCTTTGCGTTACTGAGGAGACAACCTTGGATAATATCAGGACCCATACATGTAATGTTTTTGGCCTAGGAGAGCATTTTAGGACTTTTCCCTAGTGATAGATAGTTGGGGAGTCATGGTTGGAATTATTTCTAAAGAGGTGTCTGATGGTGAAAACAGGGAAAAATGAGAGATGAACTTAGCCAGTAGATTAGCTATATCCTCTGGCTCAGTATAGGTGCGTCTGTTTACAATTAGTTTAGCAAACTGTTGTGTATTGCATTCAAGGCTGTGGAAATAGTTGAACAATGCCTTATGATTGTCCTTAGCCTGGGATGCTACTTTTATCTCAAATTTGGTTTTGGTAGATTTAATTAGTCCCCTGAGTTGTTTAAGTTTGATGAGGGAGTTTTTGCCTTACTGGACATTAAATGTCCTATTTTTAGACATTACCTTCTTCCATTTGTTATACAACCTATTTATGCTGGGATCCACCAGGGTGGCTGGCTTTTTAGAATTTGTCCTGTGGTTATTTCAGGTAGGTACCTCAATACATGGTTACACAAATTTTGTAACAGACTCAAAATAGGCAGATGTCAATTAAAGCAGGAAGTTTGCCTTGGAATACTTCCAAAATATTTCAAGGTTATGTTGTTTCCCAAGCTTTATTTTTATTTCGAAGGAGACAGAGTCCAACCTGACTGATGAGGACATTACACGGGGATTATGTAGCTTGTCTGGATATATGAGGCTTAGGATCATACTGCCTGACCAATCTTGAGGTGTGATTGTTTTTTATGTAAATTGAGATATCCACCTTTTGTTCCATTTTGTATAGTAGCAGATCTAAATGTGTGGAAGGTATTATGGCCTTGCACTGCTGGGGTGCTCTCTGCTGCTTTCAGCCATATCTCAGTAACTACATAGGGATCTATATTATCCACTCCCTTTCTACAGACATAGCTCTAGTGCAAATTACCTGTCAGCCCCAGGATGTCAAGGAAAGACAGGGGTTGGCTGACACATCGACACAAGTACCATATTCTCCTGCAGTAGAGGCATCCTTAACTGCTTTCAGCTCCCTTGACTACAGGCAGGACAGTAGTGGCCAATGGACCAGTGAGAGACAAAGCCATGGGTACCATGCCCTACTGTGTTAACTGTCTCTGTGGCCACTACATAGCATAAGTGCAGTGTCATTACAGAGTAACAGGCAAATGCCAATATAGCCATTACAGAGCTTATTGATATGGTACATGGTCTGCATAATGACCCATGAGAGGGTTTGACCCATTTATGCAAAATATCCCTGTATGGCCTTGCATCATGGCCAGTCCTTCACATCTGGTGGGGAAGCACAACTCCAACCAGTGTTGAGGGCACTGGGGACACAGATGCAGTCAGATGCTGATGCTGAAACACGCCACAACACATTATCACTTTCACACTAATATAACACTCCATCCTCTCTGTGTTGTGGATTATGTCATTCTTTAGAAAAGTGTGCCCCTGTGTATGGGGACTGACACAGTCAATGCACATATCTCCTGAGGGAGCCTTAGGACAGTCTGTCATATCTCAGTGCATTGCATTTTCTGCTGGAAATGTGTCCATACACATTCACAGACATCCACCCCTCAGTCCAGGTACACCACACTAGAAACACCATACCCCTCTCTGAACAGGTTTCTTGATTCCTCACAGTCACCAGGCAAAGAGAAACAAACACATACTCCATAGCCTGCACCCCCCCATACACACACTAACTCTTATTGATACTTTGTAACAGTTGCCCACCACAGCTGTAAATGATGACACCTATATGCCATGCCCTCAGTATTTTGTTGCCTGGGTAGCATGAGCTTGATGCACAGTGTGGCAAGTCATGCAAGGTACAGCATAGCCAGGGTATAGTACTGTATGCCCCATTGTTGTTATTGTATGTTTTGTCTAATCTGATGCATTGTTGTGAGACAGCTACTGCCATACTGCACTGTACTGTACTGTACCCACTTCTCCCTAGAATAGCCATCACCTGCAGACAGCTCTTCCACAGGCTCCAGAGCAGGCAATTTCAACACCACTGACACCAGGACATCCTCCTGCTGAATGACTACCCCCTGCTGTATTTGTTTCCTTACCAAAATGTTGGATAATACTGTACACACAGCAAATATTTTTCTGCATAATTTCTTGATCATTCTGCAGAGTACCACTGGAGGCATCTAGACAGTGAAAGCAGGCCACCATCAATCCAAACATGTTTGACAATGTTTCTGGTCTGTGATAGGCAATGTAAGTATCCTCTACTATGGTCTGTGAATTCCTTATCAGTGTCATTAGCCACATCTCCAGGGCATATCTGGCATTGCCAATAAGATGTTCCTGAAGGAAGTCACTCTGCACAAATCAGTGATGTAAGCTGGGCATGGGAATCGTGGGTATTACCTGGGTGGATCACTCATACATTGTATATTGTACCCTGTGAATTGCAAACCCATTGGTAGTTGACAGGCTAGAATTCTTTACAGTTGTAGTGTCAGCCATGTTCCTCAGGTGGTGGGTGCTTTGATGGCAATGTGGGTGCAGTTAATGGCTTCAGTACCATGCTAATGGCCGCTCATTGTGCTGCTTCACCTACCACAGTGCACTATTTGTTTCTGAATCTCAGTAAGTGTGATACACAAGCAATTAGTCATACATTTTAAAAGCATATGTCATTTTATTCTGTTAATAATGGACTCTACTCACCATGTGAAAATGGATGAGCAATGAATAATGACCAAGATACTTCTGACTACATTGTTTTAATGTGTAAAGAGATGGTTTTGTTACAAACTGGAATCAGGTACCCTAAAAGGTTTTTCTACGGAAGAGTTAAACAAAATGGGATTTCAAATTTTGGGATCTTCAGAAATTAGAGTCCATAGGAAGACATCAAATAAAGCTTAAAAAAAATGCTGATTTGAAATAGAAAACAATCTTTGATAGACAGTGAAACCCAAGGCTGGGGGGCAAAGAACAAATGGAGGGAAAACATGAATTGTTGGACTGAGAACAGTCTCACTACACTTCCTCCCAGATCCTGTGGAAGCAGGGGAATTGAGATTCACTTTTCTGGATTCTTCAGATATGCAAGACATGGTAGACGAAATCCAAAAGAATTAGAAGCTCCTTGGTAGGTGATGCTAAGCTAAATATCATATCATTTTGTCCCTAGATTTGCAAAAACAGATGAAAAACCTATCTAGGTCACACATATGATGCCTCCAATCACACGGCAGCAGTTCACTATTTCTGTTTTATGATGAGAATAACAATAGCCACATGTGGATGACTTAGCAACACTGTGGATTACAGGCCACATCATGGCTACCAGCTGTAATAACAGTCTCATGCATAAATATAAGTGGAAAACAGCTGTGACATGTTCTGGCATCTGTCAGAAAAACAGGATTTTACTTGATTGAGGGTAATTCTAATGTCAGAACTGGGAAGCTTTTATTGTTATGAGGCACTCCTATTAAATAGAAAGGTACTTGCAATACACAAAACATAATTTGTAAATAGGTCTGGCCACTGACAATTGAATCTTGTAAAATATCGGATAATCCTGAATGGGTCAGATGTAAAGAAATACAATTATAATCAGTTTTGGATTATATGTTAAGCTTCCCTAAATTATGAATATCTATATTAAATATTGAACAGAGTTGAAAGTCTTTTTCCCCTTCCTTTTCTACTCCTCTAACCTATGCCTCCAAATCTAGCTATTGCCCTTTTCTTCATAATATGAGGATAAAATATAACTTCTTTTTCTCTTAACTGAGTCTTCTCATACCTTCTCGTGTGTGTAGTATATTGTTTAGTATACTTTTTTACTAAAATTTTTATAGTTTATCATTTTTAATTTTTCTTTGAACAATGCTGCCTCTGTATTTGTTTTATCATGTCTTTTTATATTGTTAACTTTGTCACTGTTCATGCTTGGAGCTTTTCTCCCCAGGCCTCTACTGAAAATGGACATATATCCAGCTAGACTAGCCTGGTCAACAAATGTAAAATAAATAAATAATAATAAAGTGATCTTTTCCCACTAAACTTGGAATATAAAGTTGAAAGGTAGAGGGACAGAGTGGGAAATAACTTCAATAAAAAGAAAAGTTAAGAAATGTAGACATTAAAAGCTGTTGATGAATGGTCAGTCCTTCTAAACAGCATTTGCTAAGAGCAATAACAAATGAAAGGTAAACAACTTACCTCCTGAGATTAATATAAAGGTTATGCGAGTTCTCAGATTCATGCAATCTGGACTCATTGCCCCATCTATAATCTTGGAAGTACTCAAATTTATTTATATTTATCAGGAAAGCTCAAATGGCACAGGTGCCCCTTTTTCAGTGGTGGCCCCACAGGGAGTAAAGCTCAAAGGTATATTTAATGCAATCATTTTTTTTACAATAACAAATTTATAATGCAGTTTCAAGTGACTACATAGCATAATAACCAGTAAAATAAAACTTATATTGATATTCACAAACAATAAATTTACAAGCCCTGTACTGAGACTTTATAGTTAGAAGACTGGTGGATAAGATAGGTATAACAACTTGAGGATGATGGAAGCATAACACTTTGTTTATTATCTCATTCATGTTGACTACAGAAATATGAAGGGGACCTTAGTTCCCTCCAGCAACGTGAAAGGAACTAAGGCTTCTAGCAATTGTCCCACATACATTATAAAGTTATATTACTCTAGCGATCAGACTAATGGGTTGAAGTTTGCATCTTTTTCTCAAGGAATCACATAGGCTAGGCTTTTAGGGAGAGACACAAAAGAAGTGAATAATCTAATCAGAAGTACGATCTACATTCCTGGCCAATATAGTCATAATACTGTCAAATTCCTGAAGTATTTTCTGGTGAACTCAACTGAGGCATGTGTTTTTTGTGATCTCTACAGCTGTGTTAAAGATCTGATGTCTTTATGCTCTAAATGCACTTTGTTCAGAAATTGATTCAATGCACAAGTACACAGTAAAAGTTGCAATATCAAAAGGATGGTGATAGATATGAGCTACTAACAAATTTCATTCTGCAGCTCTGAGTTTGATTCCAATAATGTCAACTTACAAACTGCTTGAGTATGACCAAGACATTTATTCAGCCCAGGGTCCAAAGATCACCTTGAAAAGAAGTACTTGTGCAAGATGGCATACCCAGTAAATTCATTAATAAAATATAATGCAAAACCATTCTTAGCCAAAGACATAATACCCTTTGGCAACAGACACCCACATGCAGTGAAAGTTAAGAACTAAAATGTAAGACCCTGCTCCTTTTGCAGAAACACTTTCACCTTTTATATCTGAAATTTTCAGTAATGTAGACAGCGTATTTTAATTCTGCCATCAGTTGATACACAGTTTCAACTCTCCATGATTATTTTATATATCTAGGATGGCAATCATTTCTCTACTTATGCTTTCTTAATGGACTTAAAAACTATGTGCCATAAGACTGCACATATAAAGGAACACATCTGTACAATACCGCCCAGTTAATATTGTTTTTGAATAGTCATAAAACAGTCTACAGATGAAAAGCAAGCACATGGATTAAAAGAATGCCAAAGTTAACAATTTTTTTATTACAGGGTTACATGTCTTGGAGGTATTCATTTATTATATTTTACAACATACTGCCAAATACCTTCTCAAGCATGGAACATGGACAAGGACTTAAAACGTCTTGGATGTCTGAAATCACCTGGCCATGTGTGCACTTTAAAAAGTAAGTGTCAACACTGCTTAGGATACAGACGGATGAACTACCTTGCCACATATTTTTCTTAATTTTTTTTAAATCTGCAATTTATTCATAGGTTTATTAGCATGGAATGTTTGGAGAAGGGTCAGCTAGGTGGTTAAGTAGTTAGCAAGCAAGAAAATGGATTTCATCTGGGATGTTTTTTTGTTTTTTATTTTGCCAAGTATGCATGTCTTCCCAGCAGCTTCATAGGTTTTGTCTGGGTGCTCCACTTTCTTCACACAACATGTCATACACGAACTGACAATCGAAGTTACCCAGAGGTGTGTGTACCATGTCTCTGCTTGTCTGCATGTGCTTATGTGTGCATTGTATTTATGCATGCCTCTCCTGTGATAGATTGGCATCCTATCCACAATTAGCTTCTCTGTATTGCACTCAGTAACAGCCATAATAGGGTCTGACTCCCTTGGATTAAGCAGGCAATCAGAAAATGAATGTTTGGGACACTAATAGGAGACAGACATCAAAAAGACTCAAGGTTTAATACAGATAAAATAAAATGTAATGTTGTCTTTACCAAAATAGATTTGCTGCATTATGAACTGCTGGTATACAGGATGAATATTCAATTGTTAAAAGCTATATGATTACAGTCCTAACTTCAAAAATATAATGCTATAAAAATCACAAACAGTGCATTCTGTATTATTTGCAGATTTATACTGGCAAATTTGCCTACATTTATATTCTGCATTTTGGGAGTTTATCAGCAAAGTCTTAACTTTAAGGCCACAGCTTACATTAGTAACATAGAAGGGAAACAGAAAATTTACCCCAGGACTGCTCCCTGTACTACTAATGGGCAGATGCAACGCTATCAGATGCATGGGTCCCCTCAAATTATCTACAGTATGATCCCAGTTATTCTCGTTAACTTCTGTGATGGCTTGGTGGTTAACTACTGTGACTATGGTGTATGGGGTCCTGGGTTCGAGATCTGCATGGCTATTTATCAGGGGTCCAAAGAAGCAAATATTGTAGGAAGAAATATCCAGGGAATTGTTATGGCTAGGCTTGTATAGGTCCTAGAGCGGATAGCCTAGTACCAACCTATATATATATATTTATCAACCATGTGATGGTTAAGGCTAATCTATGCTTAAACAGGAAATGTTATTTTGAACACAAAAAGGAAAATTGGCTAAGTTTAAAATAGCCTGCAAGGGCAGCTAGCCAAGTACTTACCTACCTTTGAGTATGTCAATGTCAAAAATGCAACTCAGGGTGAAACCATCATGAAGGAAGAAAAATGATGCAGTTTGAAATCTTACCTGCATGCCAATAAACATTTCAAAGCCTCACTCAATGCATAGTTTTGTCATGGTCTGTTTTACTTATATTTATACAGCAGATGTTTTCTCAACCTAGAGAGTTTTATATTTTACATGGATAATTACTTTTCAACTGGCACTTCTCTGCTATCAAGCAGTTTATGTCTACCCTCTCTGCCAACACACAAGATAACCATGCAACAACCATAAACAGCTGATGGTCTCTGTTTTCATTAAATCTTCATTGACAGAGAATTCCATGAGGTGTACTGAAGAAAATGAAAACTTTCCTTGGCAACAGAGATCTGACCTATAGGTTTAGAATAGTATTTTTTTTTTTGTAATATGGAAGCACAATACCTGCCTACAAATGCAAGCTGGAAACAACGGGCCTAGTACTTCATAAAACTGTGTGGCACAGTGATAAAGCAATTAGTACTGCTAACTCACTGTGTTTGATTCTCTGGTTGGGTTCCTGGCTGGGTGCCTTCTCTGTGAAGAGTGTATGCCCTACCTTGAGTCCATGTGCACTTTTGCCAGGTGATATGAGTGGTCCGGTTGACATTTTGGTGGGAACCTCTTCAGTTTAAATTTCAGATCACTGCACAACTCCATCCTCTATTGTGCTGAGCTGCTGGACAATCTTAAGAGAAGACTAAGAAAAATAATGACCTCTTGCCACATTTAGAACAAGATTACTGATCAGTGGAGAGCCTGTGACACACTTTACAGAAACCAGTTTAGGATTAACATTGTTTTGCTTATGGCAAGATAAAGAGTAGAAGGATATTGATCCCTATTTGCCTGTAACTGCAGGGACATGAGCACTAGTAGCAGCCAGGCAGCAGCTAATAGCTGAATCACTGATGAATTCTGGGCTCCTTTTATTCCATCCTTGTGGTGATTCACCAGGTTAGGTAGTTAGTAGCTTATTCAATCACTCACTGGTCCTAATCAAGGGTTCACAGCCTGCTTTGTTCCCTTTTCTTGTCAGTCTGATTGCACTAGGGATTCTGATGCAGAGGAGCAACTATCTCATGTTTACTGGCAGTATTTTACTTTTGTCCTGCACTGATGCAATTTACGTGCGGTACAAATAAAAAAAACATCTATCTGTGTTGTCCATTTTCATTTGGATCGGACTTGGCTGTTATACCAGGTCCTGGCCTCCAACCAACTCTTGAGATTTTCCCTACCCACAATGCACCATCCATAACATCTCAGATCTTGTTTGCATCTTGACAGAAGACTATAATGATATGCCATAACACACAAAGCTCATAGGTGTCCTTGAAGTATCTCATTCCTCCAGAGGTTAGTCATGAAAAATGTTGGGAGTTGAGGAAGAATGAAAATGGACAACACAGATGGAATGTTATGGTGAATACATAACTTGTATATCAGATGTCATCAATTTTCATTCATTCCTCAACTAATGACAGAGTCCTCAGCTATCTAAAATCCTGAGTGGACTCTAAGGAAGGATATTCCCTGGGTACAGTTGAGCCAAAGGCTGCTCTTTCCCTTGAGACCAGATCTAATTTGTAATGAGTGATGAAGGTATGAGGATTTGACCAAGTTGCAGTCACACATATATCATCCATTGAAGCTCTAAACTGGAAAATAGCAGAAGTTGCCATAGATCTGGTTGAGTGAGCCTTTAAGGACTTTGGTAGGAGAAGTTTCAATTTATTATACATAAATGAAATGCAATCTGTCAGCAGTCTAGTTAGAGTTACATTTGTAACTGAGTCACCTAATTTATTACGTGCAAAAGAAGCAAATAGTTGATCTGTCTTTCTAATCTCTCTTATTCTGTGTAGATAGAAATGCAATTGTCTATGAACATTCACTAAGTGCAGCATATATTCCCCTTTGTTTGTAAATTTTGGAAAGAATACTGGCAAATTAATGGATTGGTTGATGTTGGATTCTGACACCACCTAAGGAAGTATTGGTGCACATAACATAACCCTTTTTTTTTGAAAAAGGAAATATGGAGGCTTAGAAGATAATGTTTGAATTTCTGAAATTCTTCTAGCAGATGTAATTCCAACTAAGAAGATAGTTTTCCAGGTCAAAAATTAGATGACATTTAGCTGCAGGTTCAAAGGGAGAATGAATGAAGGCTTGCAGTACCAAATTTAAATCCCATGGTGGCATGGGGTCCATATAAAGAGGTCTTAGCAGAAGATTCTCTCTTAAAAAGGCCTTGCACAATTTAGAGGAAGCCAGTGAAGAATGTTAAAATCCTGCATAAAAGTTAGAGATTGCTGTAAGTTGAACTTTAATCGTTGATGAATTAGCACCCTCAAATAAACTCACTAAAAATTCTAGAACATATTGAATTGGAGCTGAGAAGGGGTTTATCTGATTTGGCTCTGCCCAATAAACAAACATTTTCCATTTATTCATAGGTTCATGCACATTTACCCCTGTAAAGTTTCCTAGTAGGTGATTTATTGGAAGATAAAAGTATAAAAAGGGCAGAGTAAGAGAGCATTGGTTGTCTGGCTATTAAAGGAATTGGAGAAACCACTCAGTTTGAGATTCGAGATATCTGGGTGAACCATGCCTGGTGGTGAGACAGGAGGTCCGGAATTGGATCCAGAATCCAAGGTAGATAAAGTAGATGAGGGCAAGGGAAGGTACACCAAATCTGTCCAGGCTAGTAAGGTGCAATAAATATGACACTGCTCTTCAACCGGGCTGATTTCTGAAGGAATTTGGCAATTAGGGAAGTCAGACGATAAGCATACAGAAGACCAGGAAGCCAGTCATGGAGTAGAGCATCCCTTGGTGATTCCCCTGGTGGGGGTCATCGGGGAAAAAGAAGCTGCTGCACTTGTTTAGGGGGAGATGCAAAAAGATTGCAACAAGACTGGCCCCACTGACTAAAAATAATTTCAGTCACTTTGCTGTTGAGAGTCCACTCATGAGATAGCAGAAAAACCTCTGCTATCACTTTAGACATCCCCAGAATATGCCTTGATATTAGAAAGTGGCTGGAAGATATTGCCCATTGCCACCCTCTGAGGGCTTCTCAAAGCAGGGGATAAGATCTAGTCCCCCCTTGTTTGTTGATGTAGCAAACTACTGACATGTCTGCCTGGATTGCAGTTGTCCTGAGAGGGAGACAGTCTTGTAATACATGCAACACCAAAAGCACCACTCATCTCCAGAACATAGATATGCAAATTGACCTCATCAGGGAGACCAAGTGCCTTGGACCATTTTCCCCAGAAAATCCCCCCCTCACCCAATCTGGAAAGTGTCTGTGGTCACTATGGCCTTGGGAGTGAGTAAGGATGACCTTGTAACACCTGGTGTAACTGCATCAAACAGCAAAGGTATCATTTGCTGACATGGGTTGAAAAAGCATTGCCCATTGTGTTGCTAGCATCCACTGTAGAATTTTCATGTGAAATCTTGCTACAACTAAAAATATTGCCCCTGACATTGATCCCAGGGCTTGAAGACTCAATCAGGCCAAAATACTGGTGCTGCAAATTATTTTCCTGACCTGGATCCTTTATCATCTGCACTCTTGATGGAGTAAGAGAGGTTGAACACTGCTTTTATGAAATCTAATGTCTGAGTTGGTTGTGAGATTTGTTGTAATTTATGGTTATTCTAGATGTGAAAAAGTCTATCACCTGATCTTGTGCTTCTATCAGTCGATGCCTGGTCGGGAGCAGTAATGAACCGGTCATCTAAATATGGAAACACCCAGAATCCTTGCAGTCTCAAGTGAGCTGCTACCACTGCCATTTACTTGGTGAACACCCTGGGGACTGTGGTGAGACCAATTGGTAGTGACTGGCTCCCAGCCAGAAGTGTAAGTACCTTCTGAATCATCTGTTCATCTTTATGTGATAGTAGACATCCTGAAGATCTGTCAAGCACATCTAGTCATTCTTGCCCGGAAATGGCAGAATAGACTGACCTATGACCATCTGGAACTTTGTGTGTCGAACTGACTTGTTCAATACACTGAGATCCAAAATTGATCTCCAATCCCTAGTTAACTTTAGGACTAAAATGAATCTTGAGTAAGTTCTGGATTGTACTTGGTCTGGTGGAACCTCTTGGATGACTCTCTTTTCTAGCAGCTTTTGAATTTCTAGTACTGCTACTGCTTTCCTCTAAGGGTGGAACATTGGGAAATGTTTTTGATAATGCAGGAGATAGGGAAAATGGAATTATATAACCTCTGGAAATAACTCTCTGCACCAAACTGTCTTTTGTTATATCTAGCCAGACTCTCTGGTGCAGAGATAAGTGACCCCTGACTGCCTCAAGAGGTAAGCAATCGGCCTCCATTCAAGAAGGCTGAAAGGGTCTGTCAAAAAAGAAATGTCTAGACCCCTGTTTTGTAGGCCTCTTTTGCCATGGGGGCATCACTTTCCATTATCACTACCCCTTCTGCCTCTGGGGGAGCTACCTTCATGTATGCACTGAAAAAGACCCAGAGACTTTCTGAAGCACATTTTTTGACCTCCCCATTGATTCCTGGAAAAGGTCCCTTGAGGGGGTCGAAAAATGCATGCCCACTGCAGAGAGGGTCTTTCCATCGTTTTCACACATGGAGAGTGTGATCTTCACTGTTAGGCCAAACAAAGAAGTGCTGTCAAAAGGAGCAGTGACAAATGAAGACTTGAAGGGATCTGCAAAATCACAGGTGCATCCAAGCATACCTCATGATGGAAATATCTTAACCCACATCCCTTGGGATCCCTTCTGCAGCATGCAAGATAAGCCTCATGGACAAATGAGATATAGCTTGTAGGGTAGCCAACTAAGAGACTACTGAACATTGAGCTTCAGAAGTTTTGGTTCCAGAAAGAGATTCTGAAAGCTCTTTAATCAAATCTTTTTGAAGCCTTGTAAAATATGCCACATAGATCAGCAATCTGAGAACAAAGGTTGCTGAAGCATAAACGCGCTTTCCAAATCTGTCTGTACCCTAGACTCTCTACTAGGAGGATGGACAGTGGAACTCGTTCCTTGAGTTCATTTTTTGTAGCTGCCACCATAACCATGGCATCTACTGGCACATCTTTACCTTAAAACTCCCTACCTACTGATGGAGCCAGAATCTGGTCTGGAGATTGGCTCAGTTGTATCAGGTTCCTTCCATGCCTGCCTAGAGATCAAATGAATGCCTAGAGATCAAATTAATAAGCTTATTGGTGGATAGAGTAATCCAGGAGGTAGACAGGCCAGTCCCAAAGCCTTTTTGAAATACTGATTTCTTCAACTTAAGGATCTCAAGAATGTCTCCAAATAATACATCATTGGGTGGTGATTTTGGAGACCCCTCTCCATCAAAATCAGTATTCCCAGTGGACTGACTCTTGAGAAGTGTCCAAGTGCCTCCTTTTGTACTTTCTCTTCCTAGGGACTTCCTCGGTGGGGTGGTAGTATCAGAAGAGATTAGGATACTCTGCTGGACAGTCTGGAATCTTTCAGCTGGCTGTCCCTGTGGGGTAGAATGTTGAGGATCATGGTGTAAAATCATCTGAGAAGTAGAGGGTGGATCTGAGGGGGAAAAACCCATCTGACCTGACAAAGAGAACACTCTCTTCACAACCTCAAAGGCAGATCACTCCAGGGAGAAGGAAGACAATGAAAATAAGAAATCAAGTTTCTAGGTAACCTTCCTCCACTCTGAGAAAAATCCACCCAAGGTGGAAGTCAGAGACAAGTTGTCCAGTGCTGAGGCAGCGAGAGAAGAGATGACTCTGAAGACCTTATAATCAATTTCAACCTCCCAGATCAGACAGGGATGCTTCAGCTCAAAGTCATCCTGCTCCGAGGATGTTGGAGCCAGTGCACTCAGAGCAGTATTCTGAAGACTGTGCTTTCTTCAGAGCTGACCCAGACGGACCCAGAATGCTTGGATCTGAACTCTCTGAAACAATAACCTGGATTAGAGAAGGAGTTGTAATGGGTGGGGGTAGTAGATGATCGGACTTCCTGACATGAAGGGGTAGTAACTGTGAGAAGTCTCATTTGAATTTGCTCTGAGAAGAATTTCCTAATCATCCTCTCCACATCTACTTCCATGAGATTTCTGGATGAATGAGAAGATACTAGGGATGGTGATTTGGAGCATCTGTCTAAAAACGAAGAGGGCACTTTGCATGGGACTGGATCTAGACTAGGAGAATACATTGTCCTTGATAAAGGTTTTGGATCAGAGGATATAGGATTTGGAATGGGCATGGTCAGATCATAAGTCATTTTTGATCCAGTTTCTCTTGTAATTTTGGATCCAGTTTTTCTTTCTCCTTTCGAGGCTCTGATGAGGAAGCTGGAGACTCAAGACTTGGACCTTTTTATAGGGTCTCTAGATTTGTGTTTGGAGGATTGAATCCCAGTAATGGCTTTGGAAAAGGAAGTTGGCAATAAGCCTTTTAAAATCAATTTATTTTTCCTGTCAGCTGGTGCTTGGGGGTTGAACCCATGACAGATACTGCAGCCCTGTTTGTAAATGATCCGGACGCAAGCAATACACACAATGATTGTGGACATCAAAATAAGGCAACTTGTGCCCAGACAGATCACATTTTTTAAATCCTGTTGGACCTTTTTCAGACATTTTTAAAGAAAAAATTATTTTAAGAGCAGAACTAAACTAAACTTTTTTTAACCAGAAAGAAGAGGAAAGTAAAATACCAACAATGGTATTGAAAAACGACAATAATCTTATAGATACAGAAAAAATGCTAACAATATTAATAAAAGAAGTATACACTGAGTGTAAAAGGGAGAAGGCAAGGGAAGGAAAGTTAGGCCTACCAATAATGGTAGGAAAGCTAACACTCAAAAGTGTGTGGAAAGGGCAGTATAACAGACTTAAAATTAAAGATTAAAGAAATAGTCAAATATAAGGATTTTTAGAAAGAAAATATCAAAAAAGGACTCGTCTCCCACTGTAAACTTGAGAGCTGAAGGCAACCGTGTTTAGACATTAAAGCGGCAAATGAGATTTTAGGGGTGGTGCATTATGGGTAGGGAAGGACCGCAAGAGTTTGTTGGACACCACAAGCTACTATAATGGCCGAGTCACATGCCAGGACTGAACCCAAACACATTAGTTGAGGAATGAATGAAAATTGACATCAGATATTTCATTTGCTGACTAGCCTCACACTCACCACATGGTAGTAACCAGTCAACCATACATCAGAACCACTCGGCACTACATGCACTTGTACTGAAGTTGTACAAAAAGTCACTATTAAAGCCTCCTAGACACTGCCTAATCAAACTGCAAACACAGAATACCATACACACAAGTATATACTCACCTGCACCTTCACCCATACCTACAGGAGCCACTCTGGCTGCAGGCCCATACCCATGAGATCTCCAGAGGTTGTGGCAACACATGGCAATGTATTAGTAATAAGTATACAAAACTCATGTTCTACTTACCAGGCTTAGCAAAGAAAGGATCACAGTCAACTGTATTGCTGGTACCAAGATTCATCATGCAACCACAGTCCTTAAGTCCCACTATTTCATATAGGTGTATGACTGTGGCATTGTGCACGTTATGGCGAACAAGCTTAGATGTTTCAGCCTAGAGAAAATACAGGCATGGTTGTGCTCTCAAAGCATGTTTCCAAGGCAAGAAAGATGCCTATCTTGAGCAGTACCCTGCCATCTCTGGGAATTATGCCACAATTCCAAAATAACTGATTGATGTCATTCCAGGTGGATACAGTGTGTTTGTCAGCAGGCATGGCATGGTACGAGATGGGAAGCAATGATAGATATATATAGAGAGAGAATTTTGTTTTACTAGAGATTCTCTGCATTTCTCTGTTTAGGGCTTCCACATATTGGCTAAGATTTTTTTTCTGCCTACAAAATGCCATTTTTTGGCAAGGTCCATCATTTAGATATTCCAGCCTATTAAATTCCAATCTATTTATATTAAGGTGACACTACATTGAGTACAGATGAAAATTGTCCTATCTGGAAGGCTTGCTGGCACCCAAGTACATACATATATGTGTAGTTAATAAACAGTTTTGTTATATTGAAATCACTTCCACCATACAAGAGCACTGCTCTTATCACTCATTTAGATTTGGGAGTTGGGGAAAGTATCCATATTTATCTGCTCCCCCATTACCTCAAAACAAATCATATGACCCAACTTAGAACTCCTAATCATCTTAATCATACTAAATTAAAGCCAATTATTACATTTTTTACCAACTATGGATCTCCTCAATGTCTCCTAATTATATATGCCTTGATAAGTTGAATTCTGCACTTGTTAGTAACAATGCACTAACCTTGGGCGACTAACTACTCATCCATTAACTAGAAATTTTAAAACAAATGTGTGTGTATATAAGCCAGCAATTTCTCAATTCTATCAATACCAGCTGTCTAGATCACACTGTCCACATTCCCCTCCAGAGATGACAACCTACTTGATTTCTTCCTTACAAATGTTGACACTGTCTGTGCCCCTGCTGACAGCTCACTCTTCACTAAATCTGACCACCAGTCTGGAACTAGTACCATCATGCAAAATAACGCTACCATATTCAGAGGTTACTGTATAGCTAATTTAATATCAAGATGGCCTCAAAAAATTCAAAGTACCTCTCTTGGCTAACCCAATCACTAAAACTACTGCATGTACCTCCAACTTCTATACTAATTTAGACAAAAGTATAGTCAATGTTATCTCATTTCAATGGAAGTATGGTGGAAATTTTAAAAATAAGCCCCGGAGATGGAACTCCTGAATAAATAAACTCTTATATCTATAATAAATGCTTGTAACCTATCAAAGATTTCCCACCTCCAACCAAAAGAAGGTAGTAAAGAACTCAAATATGCTATTAGAAAAGCTAAGACAGGATGTTTAATGAAAGTTGCCACCTACTGCAAGGATAACATTTAGACTTTTTTAGCCATATAAGGAATATTAGAAGTGACACCCAATACAGCATGGAAGTCCAATAAAGTGGCATGGTTCATGTTTATCTGCTGTGCTTCAAAATCACAGTAAAGTAAGTACGTCTTAACCTTTTCAGGAAAGTTGCCACCTACTGCAAGGATAACATTTAAGCTTTTTGAGCCATATAAGGAATATTAGAAGTGACACCCAATACAGCATGGAAGTCCAATAAAGTGGCATGGTTCATGTTTATCTGCTGTGCTTCAAAACCACAGTAAAGTAAGTACGTCTTTTAACCTTTTCAGGATATTTCTCTTTCACCACAGAAATATGACCATGAGGATACAAAAGCAAGTATTATTGAACAAGGGTTTTTTTACAGGGGGACTTGACTGCATTTTTTTTACTCTACCAGCAGTAGTTTCATTGGTTTAATTCATCCAGTTTGCTGTCAGTGAGTTGTGTGTCATCTTCCCATACAGGACCTCTAGGTTATCATATTATCAACCTGTAAATTTAAACCTTAAGTAACATTTCACTAGATTTTTCTTAAACAGGCTATTAGTCTGAGGTAAGGTTCTTAGGATCACTTGTCACACAGCCAGTCAGCATTTCTCATTATTTTAAATATGCTAGGAGAACTACCGCTACCAAACGTGCTTAGTGTTGGCATCCACCATTGTCTTCATCAAGACCCTCCAAATAACCTTGTCCACATGACCTGTAATGTGGTACTGCACCCTTGATACAAAAGAAAAATATTTCCATACACTGCCCGCTATGCATTACTTTCTGTGCCTCATATGAGAGCCTTCGGAACCGTGTTTTCCCTTTGAAATTTATGAATTAGTTTAATTATAAGTCCCTACAAGAGAATGAACTCCAAAAGCTCAAACTTGACATTTTTAGCCTGCATAATTCTTAGAATGCATGTTCCAAATTTACTGCAGAGGCTTATGACTGCCTACCCATCAGGCCTGTATTTCTGACACAGCTCAAAAGTTCATTAATTCATATTTAGAAACAGCCACAATAAGGACAAGACCATGGGTCTTGTATGGACAGAGGGTAGTATAAAATGATGATTAGTTCATGTTATATCTTAAATTATGAAGATGCAGGAACCTAGGAATTAGTCTTTCTTACCAGCAGCTTCAGTACATAGTCAGGGAACATCTTAATTCCTGAACATTCTTTCAGACTGGCAATGGTGGCTGGAGGTTGTAAAAAAAGCAACTAAATGACTGGAACTAATTGAAATTGGGTGGAATTATATTACTGCAGGTCAATGACCATTTGCTGTGATCAAAGTGAACACTTTTAGCTTGCTTTTTTCCTATCCATCCTATCACACTAACTGGCCAAGACTGTGCTATAGTAAGTATAGAAGAAACTGAATTAAGCTGGAGTTCATAGGGTTCAAGATGTCTTAAGATGAGTCTTGTATATTTTGATCCAGTGATGGCCTAAAGTCGGTCAGTTTTTTTTTTTAAAGCTGTATCCAAAGCGTAATGTTCAAAACTGACAAAATAGTAGATCCCACTATATTGAGAAGACAGATACTTTGTAAGAATATATAAATCCTATTTAACAGTGCTTGCGCCTCCTTACCCAAAGTGTGTGTGCATCTGTCACATTTTATGTTCCCCACTAGTATTAAATTGAGTTGAAACTAAAAGCACAAATGACCATGCGTATACACTATGCAACTGATGGCCTGAGTGAGGAAACCACAAAACCTGTATAAAATGCATAAACAGACATGAACAACATGCAGAGATCACATGGAAGGAATCACAGCCAAAAAACTCAGAGGACCAATCACTGGCAAGCAGACACAAGCTCCATCCCCTTAAGGTGAAGAGGCATATTTCCTACTATTCCACACTGACATTTAGCCCAGTACTGAAGGGTTACATTGCCCACGAGTCTAAATTTTTCCCACTCAATATTTCACCATACATACATAATCATGTAGCCATCAGTTCATCTCAAACCTTAGGAACCCATCACACTTGGCACCCTTCCACATATCCTCCCTACCCTGTCCTGTACTTTATAGTCGTCCCACAATATGCCTTAATCCCCCCAGTCGTGCTATACTGAGCCATGATTATCTACAACTGCTCACAACATGACTACTTTTTTTAGCTTTTGGTTCCCTTCATCTCTGATTCTGGCCTATTGGCCATCTTTCTTGTCTACATACACTTGCTTTCATCTGCCTCCTAAGTTTTCCTTCTATTTAACTTGACTTGAAACCCAAATGTCCCTTCATTAGACAACAGCATTCCTCTGACCAATCTCATTAAAGCACTTGTCATACCAGGGACTTCAAACTCCACTATAGTCTCGCTTTGGATAACAACTGCTGATCAGCTCTAAGCATTTTTGGAACCTTATCACCCAGCCCCTAATTAGACAGAGAAACAGAAGGGTATACTTGTTCCACCATTAACAATATTTCACACAGCCCAAAGCCAAGAGGGATAGGGCTTTTCCAGTCAACAATCCTGGACTTTCTCCTCTTGGCGTTAAGATAATATACACAGAGCCTGTTTTACACAATCCACTCATCCTAAACACAAGTTCATTTTATACTTACACAGTGCCTGACCTAACTCGTGCTAGGTCCCTGCAATGTGGTCACATGGTGTGAAGCAAATCCATAAAGACCACCAAAGCTTCCATCTATTTCGTACTTATTGCAGCTGTTACTCTTCCAGTTTTCACTGTCAAAATTTCACAACAATCTGTCTCACCTAACTTCCCCTTACCAGCTTGATGAATCCTCCATTGTCCACCTTTTCATTCTTTTCCTTCATCTACTGGTCAAGAACCATGTACAACATTGGAAAAATGTTGTGGCACCAGAGAACAAATGTTTAGCTGGTCATATGCTCCAGTCCTCATACCATTTTCATTTGTGGATTACACTACAAGGCTTCTTGAAAAATTAAATATCCAAAAAAGATGTTTTAATGTACAAAATGCTGCCTGATGAAGTCCTGTCAGATGGACAAAACTACTTACAGAATATTTAGCAATAAAAGCTTCTTACAAGTTCACAAAACTCAGCTTTTTATTTTTGTACTTCTTAAAGTGAGCTTTTTATGAATTATATAGCTAATAAATGACTTTGAATTAATTCTTGGTCTTTCAAATGCATATGTGTGTGTGTGTATATATATATATATATATATATATATATATATATATATATATATATATATATATATATACTGTATATATTCAAACACACAAAGATGTTTTATTAGAAAAGGTTGACTTTAAGAATCAAATAAAAAAAAAAATTGTTTCTTAGTTTTTGGATTTGCATGGATTGCGCCTGATTTTTGAGAATTCATATTTTACAGTTGTGAACTAAATTCACCTAAAATATTGTTGAATAAACTCACTAAAATTATTTTTTGGCTGGTACCCAAGCTGAACAAGTTTTACAGATGACCTCCCTGAAGCACTGTTTATACATGAGGACCAGGGATGATTCTTTAGCAGTGTAGAACAAATAGTTTGTCTTTTCCACATGCCTACTATTGAAAGTTGACTTAGCTGATGAGTGCCTATAATGAAACAGTGCACCTTTTTTCTGTAACATTCTGATAATTGTGGTGCCCTTTTCTCATATTAGAAACAGAAGTAGACCCCACCACAGCAATAAATTGAAGGGGACAGTATGTAAAAAGCACATCAAAGAGCAGTTACATCCACTACATCTTTTTCCATTAGATGTAAACCCAAACAACCAAGAAGTGATAAGACTTCACTATCATCATGGGGCTGTAAATGAAAGAGCACACAGAGGAGGAAACTGTTGGCATTTCATGAAGTGTTAAACTACCCTTCCACCAAAGTACTGAAATTTGAGCCCTCAGACAAAAAGGTGCCTAAATGTAAACAATAGGATCACATGATCTACCAGCTTAAAACAATGAGCGCGGCAGGGAATTTTGACATTCTTCCTTTAAAGGAAGTGTGTCAGTGTTGTAGCTTTCAGAGCACTGTTACTTTTTTGTCACCAATGTGTACTTTAAGTAATGTAATGGGGAGCCATTTCACTGAATCTTCACTCTTCTGCTACTTTTTTGTGTAAAAAATGCATCCCGCTCTGTCTGCCAGGTAAGACCACCCAGAGTGTGATGTCATCAGTCATACCTCTTCTCTGCCCTCCCTTCTTTAATTCTCACCATGCTTGAACTTTCCCAATTTTTTTAATTCCCTATGGAAAACAGAAGCAATGTGGCTTTGGTTCTGATCTAGTCACACTCCAAAAATGCTCATCCTTCTGCGGTGTATGTACGTGTGTGTATATACAAATTACCATGGTTGTGTTAACATGTTTTTAAATGATAAAAAAGGAAGTTAAATGCAGCACTAACTGCAGAATCAGTTCTGTACAGATTGCTTCCTTCATAACTTACCAGTAATACCGGTACCATACATAAAGCACTGCATCAATCATTTCTTCATTACTCTAAACTTCTTTATTTAATAATCAGGAAGACAGTGATGGTGAAAAAAAGTCCAAAACAAGCAACAGTTAATTAAATATAGTTCAATGTTGAAAAACCAAATATAATAAGGGGCTTTACATCTTGCAATTTTTGAACAAAAAATACAGAACTCTTGGGTATGGCATTATGGACCAACTAACAGTATTACAAAGCCCAGTTTCCAGGTGCCGCTTGGTGCCTTTTCTCCAAAGATAAGGGAAGTCTCTTATCAGTTAGCAGTCTTCCAGCTCTAGCCTACCTGATTGTGCCCTGCTGGAAGCCAAGGAATTAACTCCTGAACAGAGAATAACTCAACCCGCTCCCCAAGAATCCTTTTTGTCCCAGAAAAGAATACAGTGAAAGTATGTCTTCTAATGCTGTTATTGCCTAGCTAAATACTACTGCTAGGTAAAACATACAACCCTTCCAGGTTAGCCAGCAGCCAAATCTCCTCCTTATTAGCCTCAAATTACCCTTACTTCCCAATCTCTTACCCTCTTACTCTAAACTAGGATAGCTCCATCCCATACTACAGCTTCTTACCTCCCCTTAAGGGACTTCATCTCCCTTAGGGGATCTTGTTCTCCTGCTGAATTTACATACCTGGCCACTAGGTGGTGCCCTACTATCAGCTAACTGCCCTGTATTCTTTCCTGTCTCTAGTGACTCCTCCTGATTCTGAGTGCCTAGACTTTCTGTAGTCTATCTCACCCTCTAACCTAGTCTCTCAGTAGGTTCTTATCTCACATTTCACTATACTCATAGCCCAGTCTCTCCCTACAACCCTTCTACTTTTCCTCTAGTTTCTCCCTGAAACCCCCCTTACTTTCCTCCTTAACTCTACACACTTACCTGCTGATCTTGACACCTTACTGATTGTTCTCCTTGACTTTTTCTTACCCTCTCTGGCTCTTCCCACTCCATTCGCCCTGCGGGCTCAATCCGCTCCCCTACCCTACCCCCAAATCCCACCCACCCCCAGTGCTCCTACATTTATACATCACAAGCCACACCCCTACCCCTAATTAACCAATTAGCATCCAATATTCCCCAAATACTTTACAAGAATACACATCCACAATCCAAACACTCTTCACAATACCCTCCAGAATAGCCTATTCTGACTCCAATCTATCTCCTTAACAATCCCTATGTCTTGCTGACATTCTATATTTCTATCTTAAAATGCCCCCACAACACAAACCTAAACTAACAATCCTTATTCTCTTATCTACTTTAATACTAATTCTTTCTATATCATTTAACCTTACTTTGTATGAGAATGTATACTGCAGGGAACCCCACCCCCAATTCTCTAAAACAAACACTGCCTCTGAGTCAACCAAACTCACATAATCAGGCTAACATCACCTCTACCTCTACCTACCTTTCCCCAAAGTATCATAGGCTAGCTCATATTACCTTCCATCAAGCCAGAAAGTCTCAGAATAGTGCCTATAAAGCCCTACAGTTCTTAATTACCCTTCACCAACACCCATTACTCCACAGAGATATTCATCCCAACCCAGGATCAAATAATAACATCCCACTAAAGCCCCACCAACCACACAGCTTGCAACCCTTTTTAGCTCTGCTAAAGACCCAAACTCCTTACTCATAGGTCATCGTAACATACATAGCTTAAAAAACAAAATCAGCCAACTCCATGCTCTACTTGACACCCAATCCTTTGATGTCCTATGTCTAACAGAAACCTGGCTAAAACCAGCGACAAAGGACGAGAAAGTCATACCACCTGGTTATAATATAATAAGATTAGATCATACAACCAAAAAGGGTAGAGGGGTAGCAATTCTGTTTAAATCTTCCATACAAGTTTTCATAGTAGATATACAACTACCCCTTGATAGTCCTGCAGAAATCCTTCTCTCTAGGCTCCAGATCAATGCAAACAAGTCCATTAATATAATATGCTCCTACCTCCCCCAGGCAGCAACATCAATATCCTACAAACCATCCTCTGTTGGCTTTCCTCCTCCTTCCCACAAGAAACCATCATACTTGGTGACTTCAACATTGACTGGAATACCTGTACCTCAGCCCAACCTGCACTCCTTATAAAACTCTATGTTTTCTCACAAATTATCACCTCACCAGCCAGAATCCATAAGCCTAGTTGAAAACAAAGCACCTTATTCTGAATCCTTGTAAATAACCACCCACTCTCATGTAAAGCAGATACCCTACCAGATGATATAAGTGATCACTTCCTTACTTATATAATCAGGAAAAAAAACATTAATTCCCAACCAAACCATCTTTAAAACTATACATAACAAAAATAATTTTAATCCAGTCAGCTTCCAAGCTGAACTACAGGCTTTTGACTGGTCTCCCTTGAAACAACTTCCACTGGATGAAGCTGTATCCTTTTTTAACTCCAAATTCCTACAAATCCTGGAATACCATGCACCTACTAGAACTATAAGAACTAGCAGCAAAACCGCTCCATGGCTCACCAAAGAGACTAAACAAAAAATTTGATTAAGAAATAAGATCTGGTCTAAATGGAGAATCACTAAAAATCTAACTGACCACCAGAACTATAAACAGTTAAGAAATGTCACTAAAAGATCAATACTTCTTGACAAAAAAAACTAATACTTTAAACTTCAGCATAAACCAACAAAAAACACAAATTCTCTGGTCAGCTATAAATAAACTCTTACATCCAGGCCACACCAAGACTCTAACCCCCGCAGGTCTCTCTTTAAACTCTTCAAATGAGATTGCTAATGCCCTCAATACCTGCTTTACTGAAACTATACAATCTCCTGCTAATTCATTACCTCCTGCTAGCTCTAACTTCCCATCCACCCTGACTAGCATACCACCTCCTTTCATCTAAAGCCAGTTCCTACAGCTCTCAGCTTTACCTTACTTAGTAAACTTAAACCATGTACCCCCTCAGCTGATCTCCTACCAGCTGAATATCTGCAAATTCTGCAAAAGTACTATCCTACCCTATTTCCATGCTTATCAACAGAACCATTACTAAAGGCCTTATCCCATCTCTCTGGAAAATCCCCTCACATTATTCCACTTCACAAAGGTGGTAACTCCATCGAACTATTGCCCCATTGCCCTACTCTCTCCTCTAACCAAACTAATCGAAAAATGTATCCACCAACAACTACTTGATCACCTTCTCTTAAATAACCTTTTATCAGATTGTCAGCATGGCTTTAGGCCTTTTCATAGTACCACTACTGCTCTCTTATCCTCCTCAGACTGCATTAACAAACACTGTAACAATAATAAGCTCTCTGCTGCACTTTTTATTGACCTTTCTAAAGCCTTTGATATGGTTAACCATCAAATACTTCTAAACATACTGAAAAACTCTCTCATTCAGCTCACAAGCACTACAATAGTTCAAGTCCTATTTAGAACATAGACAGCAAGCTGTCATCTGGGACAATAACCTTTCCACTCATCTTCCTGTTACTTTGGGGGTCCCACAAGACTCTGTCCTGGAACCTCTCCTCTTCTCTATATTCATTAATGATCTACATCTAAGTATTCCTCAAGCCACCTGCATTCAATATGCAGACGATTCTACTCTATATGTACTGCCCCCTCTGCTCCTGAACTCCAAAACCATTACTCAAACTGTATTTAGCTCAGTTGAGAAATGTTCCTACAATGTTGCCTCCTACTAAATGCCAAACAAACAAAGCTACTGCTTTTTACCCCAACACTTAAATCTTCCCCTATTCACCTCACTGTCAAGACCAATAACAGCACCATCATTGCACCAGACCCAACTATTAGGCATAACAATTGATCAACATCTTAACTTTGATTCACATATTAACATGACTATCAAAACTGTAGACAGAAAACTTGGCTCTCTCTATCGAATAAAATATTTTCTTACCACTGAAGCCAAAACCACCATTGCCCATACCCACCTTATCTCTACCGCCTCCATGCCTTCCCCATTTATACCAATCTCTCCAAAAGTAACCTTAATAAACAGGCAACCTCCTATAACAACATTACCAGATTTGCCACTGGCTCCCCATTTAAAACCCACCACTGTCTAAATCTTAAACAGCTTGGTTGGCTAGAACTTCAAAACCAGATACTTTTTCATCAAAACCAGATACTTTTTCAACAACTTATCATCACCCATAAAATATTACATCAGCCCACCAACACTCCTATTCTCAGTAGCCTAATCTCTCCCTATAGTAATCTCACTACCCTTCACTCAGCGAATAAATTACAAGTAACCATCCAGAAATCCTTTAACAAAGCAGGTGACTCCCTCTTCTCTAATTCATTAGGGAGAATCTGGAACAGGCTTCCCAGCAATCTACAATTACTTTCATTGTTACACTCTTCAAGAATCAAATAAAACTACTCCTTAAAACACAATGGCTTTGCCCATGCACTAACCCATATTAAAACTAAATGTAGTATCACTGTTTCTACCCTCATTCAATAACCAAACCTGATTACTAATGTCGCTCTTTTGGCTTTAATCTTCTCCATTTTTCTAGTGCCTGCAAACTACCCTGTATTACAAGAAAATTCCCCCTACTCCAGGCACCTGCATTTCAGCCTTATATGTATTTCTTTCTGTTTTACTAGTGGGTATAATCCTGAACATACCCAATAACCACCTTAATCTATCTTACCTTTTCCTACTTTTCTCTAAGACAAATGTCTATCCCTTTACCTAATCATCTGCTTACATTGGAAAAAAGACTTTCTGAAATACTATCAGTGAAGAAAATGTATATGAATGTTTTAATTGATGTTTTTTTTGTCTTCTGTCTGTTTCATTTTTTTTTCATTTATTCTTTGTAATATTGTTACTTAACATAGTTTGGAGCTTATCTCCCCGGGCCTCTACTGAAAATGGACATGTATCCAGTTGGACTAGCCTGGTTAACAAATGTAAAAATAAAAACAAATAAAAATTCACCTAAAGACTCTCTGAAGGTGCAAATAACATGCAGCAGAACTTGACAAATATTAGCATATGTCATACCTCTCAAGTGTACCTCATTACGAGGAATGTACCTCATTTGGGGTCTTAAAAAGTTCATGTTCCTCAAAGTTCCATATCGAAAGACTGTCAAACATTCAGTGTTAGGAATTTTTAAGTGAAATCCATTGTAAATAGAAATGAATCTTATTAATTCATTAAAAGATCTTCTCTATAAGTAAAGGCAGCATATTTTAACCACCTATGACCTTCCTAGTTGAAGTTGTTAGTAAGCCATTAGTATATGTTCCACATTAAGAGGGCTAGTTTTCCTCATTTTGGACATGGAAGGTTGAGAGCTATGGCTTATTTCAGGTATCAGCTACAGAGCTCTAAATTGCTTGTCTGCAGACAGATACAGGAATGCTCACAGTAATCAGGCACACATTTTGAACGATTAATTTCTGTAACTTGCTGTGCTGACAGAATAGAAGAATGTGAAGTAATGTTCACTTTCAGATGTAAAGTCAATAACTTAACATTACTTTAGTGAATTTCACCACTTTTTTGTAGGTTACTGACAGATTGTCAGGGTACAATAGTACTGCAATACAGTACTAGCTTCTTACATTTGTGCCAATACGGATTTTGCAGTTGTGATTGAAGCGCCAATGCGCCTATTAATTTTGCTGCAGCAAATTACTTTTTACATTAATTTTTAACAAAGCATTTTTTAAATTTCTTCTAACACACTTTACAAAGTCATGAGTTTTGCATAAGCATGCACATTCAGAACAATGTGTGCTTCTGTTCACAAACTGATCATCTGTAATGAAAATTACAGGTTTTACGAAAGGGCCAGAACCTTAGCAGCAACATTGGTACCGTAATATTCTGTCCCACTTGCTTCCCTCACGGCTCTGAATTCTTTATTTTAAAAATAAATGAAAGCTGATGGCAGAAAGACTCAACCATTGCAAACCATTTTAAATATTACCCTAATTCTCTTGGAAAGTTGAACAGTTTTTCCATCAGTGTGCCTGTTCTGAGCAAGAAGTATGAAACTTTAATGTATGGCATTGGTCATTGGCTGTAATCCTTTGTGATTTACCAGCAAATCAAATATTTTGCCAGGAGATGGGCAAAATCAAGGTCCCCCTACAAAGTTAGAGACAGCTGAGAAGTATGCGTATTGCTAAAGTTTTACTACGCAAAATAAGGGACAGTTGGAAAGGCTTATTTATTGTAGTAGTTTGTTCTCTCTCTGAAAATGCTACACTCGTCTTCCACTCAGTTACATGTAGCTGGACTGATCAGCACCTGTAAAGAAAGTTACTGCTCAGCACCATTTTACTTTTCTGTTGAATAGCTTAATACTTAGAATTATTATTGCAGCTTGTTTCTGTTCTCTTGCTTAGTATTGTAATGGGTGAGAAATATATCTCTCCAGTACATTTTATTTATCAGCTGGTGGAGATAAAAAAAAATACAAGGCAACTGGGTCTTTCATGGCAAAAAAGGCAAGATACAGATCCCTGCCATACCGCTCAACTGTACAGAATTTCTAGATTTCTGCCTCATATTTGTGGTCTGTTTTTCACAAAATTGTGGTTTTCTAGCAAATCACAAACAAACAAATCGTCGCATATTGAAGTCAGAAAAAACAATGATAAGTATTTGAGTTTCACACTTCATACCCTTCACCAAATTCATGCTAATGCCAAACCTGTTATTCTAGCAACTTTCTAAGTTTGTAAGAGCAGTATTTAAAAAAAAATGACCCTGTATTTGGGCCTTTGCCCCCCCCCCATTATTTATGGCTTTGTCCAGACTTCTTGCTCTAAGAGGTTGAGATGTTTGATCTCTACTCAAAATTTTATAAGATTCTGAAGAAAATGACACTAAGTTTCTCCTGTTAGCCTATGGTCTTTAAATCAGTGATCTCTTTATTTAGGAACATCTGGGGTCCTGCTAGTTGTTTGATACGTCTAGTGAAGTACCTCCTAAAGGGAGAATTATGCTCAATAATTGGCCTAATCCCTAATCTATGCTGAATATATAGAAACATTGACTTCTGTCGATCTACATTGCATTCTGTAAAAAGAAACAATGCGGTAGTTGTGCTGCGGTAGTGTTGTCACCTCACAGTAAGACGTTGTCGCGTTCGATTCTCAGCTAGAGCGTCTTCTGTGTAGAGGCATGCGTGAATGGGCATGCCTTTGTTGAAGGTTGTGTGTCAGGGCTGGTAACTCGGCACGTAAAAATCCCCATACCAAATATTAGCGGACCGGAGTTCCGCTGTGGCAACCCCTAACCCTGATAAGCCGAAAGACACAACAACTAAGAAGAATTTTCTGACTATTGTTGTTATCAAAACTGGAAGGTATGTGATTATAAGACCATAAGTCAAGGTCCCTAACAACATTTTCAGTTTGAAGTGGGGTGCTGTCTATGCTGTATATTTGGGGTAAGGGTTGCCTACCAAATGTCACTATTGCATTTTGTTTTACATTTAATTTGAGATAATTTTCAGTACACCAGTTATTTATGTGTGAATGTTTTTGCAGAAGGGTTAAAATAGCATAAGAGGATTGGTTTATTTATTGACATTTGATTACCTGGAAAGACTGGTTAGAAGCCCATTTTCAGTGGAGGCCTGGGGAGAAAAGCTCAAAATTATTCATAGGTTCATAGGTAGTACTAGGCGATTGGCCCTAGGGTCTATATAAGCCTAGCCAAAAAGGTACCCTGGCTTTCACCACCCAAGAAAATTATTTTCCTGTGCCCCTGTCGAGCAGAGCCACAGAAGTGATCCCCAGGGTGAATTTCCTATTTCCCATCCAATCTTCAAGATTTTTCTTGAAGAGTGCTAATGAGAAGCTTTGTTTGATATATATAGATATTTTGTTCGAGAGTATGGGAAGTCTCTGGGACAGGAATCTATCCCTCCAGCATGTTCTGTTATAGTGATGACAAGGTTTAGGTTCCTAGAGCGTGTAGCTCTGAGGGATTGGGATTTCTTTAAGTGGAGCATGTCCAACAGCTCTGGGTTTGACATAGATTTGTATGTTAGGCAGAGATTGCCTCTGAGTAGGCGATATGCTATGGAGTAAAGCTGGAGTTTTATGAGACGGTCTGCGTAGGGCATCTGTTTGAGACTGGTAATCCTCTTTGTGAGGTATTTCTGTGGCCTTTCCAGTTGCAGATGTCTTGTGAGGTACATACCAAAAGGGGTGTTGTACTCTATAATGAGTCCAAAACATTTTAAGAATAATAATTTTACAATCTTCAAAACTAAAACAAAAAATCTGCAGTTTGAATAATTATAACAAATTAGACAATATAAAAAATATTGTTTAAGAATCGATGCAGGTTATATGACATTTAATAGAGAAATTTAGACAATTTGTAAAGAAATTAAAGGTAGGTTACTTGAATACAAACAGGAATTGCAATATGAAGTGAGGGAAAAACAGGCTTATGGTTTATTTAGAGAGAAAGTCAGGGAACAGAAAATGATGGAAGTAAGTGAAAAATGGAGAGCAAGGAGGTATTAGGAATGAAAAGGTGCTTGTTTTAGAGATATAGTTTATCCTGATTTTGAGCAAGAAGATACAGATTTTAGCTAGGAAGTCTTTCAGAGTGGTTCTGAAAGATATGAAGGAGGGAACTGACCTGATGGATACAGGTAAGGAGTTCCAGGCCTTAGCAACATTGTATAAATACAAATAATAGCCAGCAGATTTAATAGGTTTGTAGGCAGACAGGAGTTTTTGGTCAGTGGATCACTGGGAACATAGTTGTGCAGAATGTTTTTTACTGCTGGACATGTAGATGGATGCTAGATAATTGTATATGTGGGTAAGCCATGTACATGTTAGATGATGAGGCATTCTAATCAGTTTAGGCTTTTCAATGCTATACAGTGGTCAGTTATGAAAGGGGTATTTGCTGCAAATTTAGCAACTTGTTATAGCATTGTTCAAGTTTTAATCTTCGTGAGCCTGGAGGTTAGGAAGGATGGGAGCACCGTAAAGAAGTGTGTGGAGGAGATAAGTTGTGGCAAGTGTAGTTTTAGCTGTGTCAGTAAAAGTTTTTGGCTTTGTAAAGCATCCCTAGTTTTTAATGAGTTTTTCTTATGCAATTTTGTATCTGCAGGTGGAATGTAAGATTACTGCCTACTATCACCCCTAATAATATGTTACCAGAAATGACTTCAAATGTGGATTATCAAGAGATTTTTTATTTTTTTTTTTTTTTTTTTTTGTTTTGTTTTTTCATGAGAGGGGGGACTTGGGGGGGAAATAGTAGTAGTTTGGTCTTTTTTGGGTTGAGCATATGCTGTGAGTTACAAAACCATGTTTCAGTGGCAGTTAAAGCTTGACAATAACTCCCAGTTTGTAGTCATGTGCAATGAACAAACATCCCATCAATAAGAAAGGTGTGTGCATGTGTAATGCCCTAATTAGGGATAATAGATTAATTAATTTGCACAGGCTCAAATCCTGTACCTTGTATACAGGACATAAGAGCCCGAATCTTCTACACCAACTACCAGAATACTCAAAAAATATGAGTATCAATGTATTTGCATTTTCAAGGACTTGTGAGCTTCAAGGGATGTTTACTGTTGCTCATGAGAAATCGGTTTTCAATATGCAACTTTTTTGTTTAGCAAACGGTCATCACTGATTGTGCTATAGAACTTAAAAGCTATGTTAGTAACACAACAGGGAATATATTCGCTATTGATGCAGCCAGCTGTGGGTTTTACTTCCACACCTTGTAAATGGATTGCTAATACTGTGTTGTACTTTTAATGGGAATGCTGCAGTCCTGTGTGTGTCCTCCTTTGGATCAGATGCCTCGTAACTGTAAACCCATTGTTTGGTTTGCCATCCACTCCCTATTGCAATGTTACCAGCTTACCATTTTTAAGTAACCTGAGCAATCTATTCTTCAAGCTTAGCAGGAACTGAATCTGTAGATGTAACACTGAAATATAAAGTTATTTGCTTGCAGCAATCTCTTCATTAGTTACAGATCTCTAATGTGGAATTACTCAAATTACTTTTACTATTGCAGAAATTGTGCATATTAACTTATACTGAGTAGCCTTTTACTGTTGAAATGTTATACATTACAAGTCTGAAGTTGTACTAGACCCATACAAGGTGTGCATTTTACATGAGTGTTTAAATTGCCTTTAAAAGATTTGTAGAATCTAGATTTGTCTTTACAAGGCCATCTTGATCATAAGATACACATTTGCTCAACTGAAAAGCAAAAAGCACCTGTTCTTACCTTAGGAATCCAAAACCAACACCTCTTTATCAGTGTACTTTCTTGGGTGGGAAGCAAATCATTCGATAGGTTCTCTAGCGAAAGGTAAATACATTTGCTTATGAGGTCCTCAACTGGAATAAAATATTCCTTGTTTACTTCCCATACGTGCCTGTCAAACTGCTGTGTTGCTATAAATTTGTTCCCACAATAGGGAAACTGATTATGTATAGTTCAGTGCTCACTATAAAATGTGTATCATTTTGCCACAAACTGTAAGCAGGATTCCCACCACAAGCTGTGTTTGCTAGCATACAACACAGTTGCTGAGTTATCTGTATAATGCCAGCATACAGACTGATCCCAAATGCTCCCTGGTACAGCCAAAGTTCTCATATCGCATGTTGCTGGGAAGCAGACTCCTCTTTTTTCTGTACTTCTTGACATACAAACCCCCGTTCCCAGCATTACCTAAGGAATCGCTTAGTACTTCGGAAGGCAAAGATGCCTACAGTAACTTTCAGTCATATTTTTATACTTCCTATTATCCTTCATTGTGAGCAAAATGCTGCATTACTGACATGCATGAAGACCTGACCCTCGGTGCCCTAAGGAACCTGCATGCACAACTGCAATGATAACTGAAAAAAAAAGACTTGCAACTATTACAAACTATCAGTCAGGGTTCCTTAATATTTGCAGTCATCCCAAGGTGAGGAAGTAACTCTCAAACTACAGCCATGTGGAGCTGAAAATGATGTAGCAATGTTGGAGATGCCACAGGATATTTGTCTATATAAGTACCAAAGCATGACTACAGTAACAAATAATGAGAAGCTGGAGTTTCATGATACAATGACTAAGGCTTTAATCCAAGAGTGCAGACCTGACAAGAGATATGGATGATATTTAAATTTTATGCAAATTTGTATTTTTTGGAGCAGGTGATTTCTGTATCACTAATCACATCCTGAAATTACAAATTCATCTTTCTTGGAGCAGGTGATTTCTGTATCACTAATCACATCCTGAAATTACTCAATCAGGAAAAGTACAGTTGTGACAACTTACCATAAAAATAGATGTTTAGATAGATCACTTCTGTAATAGCCTAAGCTGTATTGAGTCATATCATGCCTAGGATATCACAACAATACAACATCCGAAGTTTCAGGGCGCTTTCCACACAACTTAACCATTGAAGGCCTTGAGGACAGCCATGTAAAATCAGTGGTTTGGGTGCTAAACCTTCACAGCTTTCTTGCTTCTGAGGAGGTAAGCTAGAGCTCTGCCATGTTCATAGGTAAGTGTGTGTGTGTGTGTGTGTGTGTGTGTGTGTGTGTGTGTGTGTGTGTGTGTGTGTATATATATATATATATATATATATATATATATATATATATACACACCATCTGAACCTAGTACTGCATTACAACTCAACAGGAAAAGAAAAACTCTGACTATTGTCGGAGGATTGAACCCAGGATGTCCCATATTCTGTGCAGTGGTCACTGCCACTGGACCAACAAAGATGCTTGTGCATTGAAAAACAATTTCATGGTGGTTGGTTTCCTAGTTGAGAGGAAAACTGCTAGTGTAGGAAGCCAGGTACCTAACTGTCCAGAGACGACTTCTTGGCTCCTGGCTCATTGACCTGGCTGTGGCAGGGATACCTGGAGGAAACACCACTTACAGATGTAAGGAGACATCCTTTCTGCCATTACACTGCATGCCACTCTGCTGTGCCTCACGAGGTGCAAGCAATAGGGATTGGGGAAACAAACCAAAGAACTTGAAACACCTCTAGTGGCTGTCTGAACAATGGAATCTCTTGGCTGTCCCTTATCCCAGTCATGGAGAATAAATAAGCTGATTGACTGTACAGGTGCTGATGATAGAGAGTGTGTGTGTGTGTGTGGGGGGCAACAGACTGTATTAGTACTCTAGTAAGGATGTCCAAGATTCTCTTTTTGTTACAGAAGAATTGCCTAAAATATCTTGGAAGCTGCGGAACAGCCCACCAAAGTTCTAACAATGTACTGGACTTTGATGAGACTTTGCAAAACTGACAGTTTTCCCTAGTGTCTCAAAGATGGGGAACAAGTACTCCCCATGTGTGAGGAAACTCTCTCTCTGCTGTGAGCCAATATGAGCCATCATCCAGCTAGGAAAACAATTTTGTCCCTTGTAGACAGAGACTGGCAGTTACTGATGACAAGCATGTTGAAAACAAAGATGAAACCAAATCATATAGTACCCACCTCTTCTCAAAAAGGGTGGGCAACTTGATAATCACTTTCTGACCCTTATGTACAGGAAAGCATAATGAATGAATAAACAGCACATACAGTCATTCTCAATAGCAAGAGGAGGCCAGCACAGGGTGTCGTCATACAAATGGGTTCCTTTGTGATAAAGGTGCAAAGGCTGAATAACTTGAATGGACCTTAGTTTCTACATTCTTCTTAGTACTAATAAGAATATGAATCTTATATATTACTTCCACTGCTTTTTCAAGATAACACAAATTGCTCCTTTTAGGCATTTGCACCTTCTTTCTCACAAAGAGACATCCAACAATTAAAGACAGAAGGGTAACAGAATTTTACTACATCGTTAACTATAATGACCTTTATACATGCATTGGTAGCAAATCTGAATAAGACTACTACATGAGAGAAGCACTGCCCCAACCTCTCCATCTGTAGTGGGCTGGGATGGGAGCTATAACCACCACAAAAGTGTCAAGGGCTTGGGCCACCGAGTTGGCATCATTACTGAGATCTAAATACTAAACTTTTAAGGCCCTAGACAAAATTGTTTCTAAGCTTGCCAGTTTTAGTAAACACATGTTCTCAACAGACTCTTCTGCATCATCCTTGTGAAGCACACAATTTCATAGCTGTAGAAGTACAGATTTTCGCCCTTCTGCTTCACCTTAGGGAGTATCCAATTAACAGATCAAACATCAAGGGGCCAGTGAATGGACAATAAGTAAGGGATACCTTGAAATCATCAATGAAAGGGGTGAGGTAAATCCAGAACTGCCAACATATGATTAAGTCATACTGCTCTCTGTCTTGCTCTGTGTATCAGGCTATCAACAGTGGAAGCTGTGAAGGCCCAAGTCTTAATTCTCCATTTAAGTCATTACCAGATATCTACTCATTGGAATTCCGTACCTCATCTAAAGTGTCACTGAAACTGCATCTTGAGTATTAAACATTATAATAACCTCTGATGATGTGGGCAACACAAACACACTTTCAAAGCCTACCTACAATTTATGATACTGGCAATGGATAGTCGAGCCAAAAGAGTAGGGTTCCTCTTGAGGGCTGCTGCAAAGAGAGTGGTTTCAAGCTTCAGTGACTTTTTGCAGCAAAACATAGGAGGACAGAATATCTGGCTCATTCTTCTAACAAGGAGGAGGAAAATATCAACGTTTCTATGCATAAAACACAGTTGTATAAGCAAACTTACCCTAACAGCAGATGTCCAAATAATCACTGCTGCAGTAGCTTTAGTTATATGGGTTACATCTTGCCAAAGATACAACAGTCAGCCAGCTTCATGACACTTTCACAAGCCAAAACCTTTAGATTGGTCCGCTTCAGTCGAATGTTTACAAGTTCGAACCACATCTGGCCGAGACCATATGTTCGAACTTGTAAAAGTTAGATCGGACTGAATGGAAATCTACATACAGAGCGGAAAGGGAAGAGTTCCCATTTCCACAATTTAGTGCAATCTTGGAGTTGGTATATATAAGGGGGGTGTTGGTGGGTGTGGGGGGGCATATCTCCCCTGCTATAGACATTTTGTGTTTTTTTGTTTTAAGTGGTTTTATTTCAGTGTTTGAACTTTTACAAGTCCAAACATATGGTCTTCGCCATATATGGTTTGAACTTAACAGTTTGATCTACCGAAGTAGATCCATAGATATATATATATATATATATATATATACACACACACACACATATATATATATATATATATATATATATATATATATATAGGTTTACTACTGAAACCAGGAAACTGCATAGGTCGACCAGTCACATGGTCGACCCAAAATCTTGAATCCGGAACAGCGAAATTCCAACCAGGTCGAAACTAAATACATCAGCACCCATAGTTCAATGTATTCTACATAGCAGGAGGTGACATCAGTCACCCATGCTAAGCATCTTTAAGTACTGTGACATTCCATAGTCAACGGTATATGCACAAACACACATATTTGTGTCTTTGGGCTTTTCCCGGTTAGGGGTCGCGACAGCGGAACTCCAGTCCGCTAATGATTGGTAGTGGATTTTTACGTACAGGGTTACCAGCCCTGACGCACAACCTTCAACGAAGGCACGCCCCATTCAATGCGTATGCCTCCACACAGAAGACTTATATGAAATTTGCTAT